>NC_056732.1:1910048287-1910120787 GCF_019279795.1 Protopterus annectens
CCATTCCTGATACTGTAGTCATGTAGTGCAATGTAATAGGTACCACAAGGTAATATTGTGGTTGTCGCTCCCACCCAGGGGTGTGAGTGACACATGCAAGCAACAATGTTGGTGCATGTGCAAGTACGTCAGCGAGCGGCTGTAAGCGTGATTGATGACCAGTATGCGAGTATTGCACTGGTAAAGCAATGTAGAGGCTAACCAAGTGAAAGAAGCTGTAACCAGAGGTCAGCAGTGCTTAACACCATGCAAACCCATGCACAACTGCTCCAAACTGCTTTAATGTGCCTTACTCCATCCGTATCCAATGGGCATGTTCTGTCCTGCAAGCAAATGAACGTCCTTTGCAAGGGATGGAACCAGGACTCTGCGCACACAGCTAATGTGAATTACCAATACACCATGGAGGATATAAAGACAACGGACAGTAACACAAACATATCATACAGCGCAGTCATTCAGCAGTATAGGAATGTACCGTCAGATATGTCTGGACCACTGGTGTTTTCAGACCTGGCCTTCATGTGTTTAAGTGTGTGAGTATGACCAGTATGACCATTCAGTATGTTGTCGACTGACATTGCCGTCAAACCATCAAGTGTGTGAGCATGGCCAGTATGGCCAGCTGTATCGCATATGTTACATGTCTAGGTAGTCTGTAATGTGGTGCTGACCTTTGTGTTGTACACTGACATGTGGCATACTGTGTCTGCAAGGTATCCATCAGTCATGTGGCATTGACTGTTGCTACATTTCTGCATAGCGGGGGGGATGCCTGACTGTATCTACATTCCTATACAGGAGAAGGGGGGCACACCTGACTGTTGGTGTATGTATACGTTGGACGGGGTGCACACCTGACACGTACATATTTGCTAGTACTGTACCGATATGTCAGGCACTCCATTTCAGTGTGCAGACCTACCTATTGTGCTGGCTAGAAGCATACTGGTGTACTACAGATCTTAGCCTTAATTACCAACATAACTAGATGGGTTGCAAACTGGCTCAAGGACAGAACCCACATGGTTAGAATTGCTGGAGCCATGTCAGACTCCAAACCAGTTACAAGTGGCATCCCACAAGGCTCAGTTCTGGGACCTCTCTTGTTCGGTATATATTTCTCGGAGGTACAGGCCAACAAGGAAGAACTGTGGCTGACCAAGTTCGCAGATGACTGCAAATTAGGCGCCATAATCGACTCTCCAGCCAACACAAGCATCCTCCAAAAGGGCCTCATCGACACAAACAACTGGTGCCAGAGCCATGGCCTCAAGCTAAACGCCAAAAAGTGTATAGTCATCCCCTTTGGCAAAAACAAAGTGCCCACAAATTACCACACAGGTGGTAATCCATTACGTACAGAAGAAGTAATTAGGGACCTGGGGACCCAAGTTGATAGCAATCTCTCATTTGACAACCACATGTCCAAAGTGGTTAGAAAAACATTTTATATAGCCCACCTAATCATGAAGGGATTCACATCTAGATTAGGGGAGGTCATCGTGCCTCTTTACTCATCCCTCATCAGGCCCATAATAGAGTACAATACCCCTTTTGGGATGTACCTTACCAAACACCTGCAGCAACTGGAAAGACCCCAAAGGTACCTCACCAAGAGGATCAAAGGGCTCAAACAGATGCCATATGCTGCCCGGTTAAAGAAACTCCAGCTCTACTCAGTGGCATACCGCCTGCTCAGAGGCGACCTGTGCCTGATGTATAAGGCCATGTCTAACCTGGAATTAAGGGACATGCTGCACCTCAAAAAATCCAAATCCCATCGAGCTACACGCTCGAGAGACTTGAACCTGAGCACTGAAATAAATAGGACATGCTGGAGGGACAGATTCATAACCCAGAGGCTCCCTTCACTCTGGAATAAAATCCCAGTCCAGGTTAGGCAGAGTCCCTCATTGACTCTCTTCAAGAGGAATCTTGATGAGTGGATGGGAGATCGTAGGTTTACCTGGGTATCACTTCTGTGTCACTGTTAGACAGAGGCACAGTATACTAACCTCGAAAAAGGGCATAGCAAAATTAATTTAAAATGGGTGGCGAAAGCCAAACATACTCTGGCTAGGCTTATAAATGCCCTAGGGCAGATAGCCTAGTATGAACCTATGAACCTATGAACCTATTAGTTTCTGACTTCGTAGCCTTCCAAACCTACATCCAACTGCCTGGCCTGCTGTAGTCTGTCTGTGTGGGGTTGTGGGAGGGATTACCCATAGGGCACATTCCGAGGCCATAGTTCAGCATTTGTTTGTATCGGTCTACACCTGTCTAGCTGGTTGAGACTTGTGTGGGCTGTATGGACACACACGATGCTCAGCCCATTACTCGCAGTGGGTTATGACACCCTGTGTATTACTGGCTACTATGGTGACCCACGTATGTGCTACAGATGTCATGGTGTCACTATGGACATCTACTGTCTGCTGCCTTAACATTCGGCCACCAAATTCCCTTGCATGCTCACATCCATACCATAGCTACAGGTACCAACACATTCTAATACAACTGCCAATTAGTAGGTAGACTGACTTACCTTGAGGGTGTGTCAGACCTGTGGATGGTGCTGGAGGGCTGCCTATGTCGGATGCACATAGTGCACTCCCTATACATGGCTGAGCACAGGTAGTGTCATGTTTGGCATCCCTTTTACTGTCTTTGCAAGTCAGAGAGGGTGACATTCCCTGGGTCCCCTACTGTGTCAGTGCATATACTATGCTTTGCACATTCCCAAGGCCAGGTAATACTGGGCACGCCTCCTTCCACCTACTGGGTCCAGCTCAGGTTGTTCCTCCTCCGAGTCACTCTGAGCCTGTACAGGCCTTGGCATTGGTGGGGGGCTGTGTTGCCCTGCCCCATGCTGCTTCTGCTGCAGCTGTTTCCACAGGATCATATTGTGTAGCATAGCACATATAATAACAATTTGGGTGCATGTAGCTGGTGAATAATGCAAGGCTCCACTGGATGTGTCCAGACACCAGAACCATGACCTGAGGATCCCAAACACACGCTCTATTATATGTTTGACCTGTGCGTGTGCCTCATTATGGCATTGTTGTTCAGGTGTGTGTGCATTTATGATGGGTGCCATCAGCCATGGCTCCAGTGGGTACCCCAGCATCCCCCACTAGGTGACCGTAGGGGATGTCCATATTGGCAAGTTGTGGTACAGCTGCGTCAGATGCCATGTATCAGAATTGTCTTAGCTTCCAGGGCAGCCAGCACACACATTCAGTATAATGCCCTGGGCATCACATACAACCTGGCAGTTGATGGAGGGGATGCCCCTGCGGTTAATGTAGGCTCTACCCTGCTCACCGGGTGGTGCTTTTATGCATATGTGTGTGCAGGCTATAGCACCCACTACCCCTGGGTAGTCTGCCATTTGGCGGAAGAGACGCATATTGCTGGACAACACCTCACGTGTGTTGAGGAAATGTACATGCTCACTGGCATGTGGTGACATGGCATCCAGGAATTGGTGGAATACCCTGGATGCAGATGCCTGTGAGACCCCATGATATCCCCAGTTGTGCTTTTGGAGGTAACTGTGGCTAGTATACCTAGGCTGACACATACCTTGGTATCCACTTGGATGGGTTCCCCTCGGCCTGTTCGATGTGTCAGGTGTGGCCGGCACAGCTCAACAATCTGCTGTAGGAGGTCTCTGTCCACCCTATAGTGCTCCACTATCTCCAGCTCATGTAGCCCCTGGTAGGTTACCCTGGGTCTGTACAGTCTTCTCTGTCTCCTCACTGAGGGTTGCTCGGCAGCATTCACATCCTCACCACTCTCAGCCTCTTGCACATGTTGGTCTATGTTGCCTGCTGTAGCCTGTCTCATTTTGTAGGTTTGTTTGTTAAACTTTCCCGGCATGTATACACCGGTGGTGTAGAGTGTGGAAAAACCCGGGGGGAAGGTGCTTCCTCACTTTATTGTAGTGTTCTGGGCTGGGGTGGTCTGCTGGGCCTGTAATCTGCTGATTCTGATAAATATCACCTGATTGCCCAGCTTGTTCACCTTGATTACTCTCCTATTGCTGTTGTTCCTCCCAATTGCACTAGGCAGGTATAGATACACCCCTAGCTTAGGTGTGCTAAGATAGGAGCAATCCCGAGACACAGGGCTCCAATCCATGTACAGTATGTCTGACACCCCCCATGATTTCACCGATATTCGAGTCCTGCATCCAGCTATCTATACACATACACTCTTGGGACCTGCATCACACCCTGGGGATAAACGGGATTCACTATTTTCCACCTCGTTTGCATAGTATTGTCTTCTAATGCATAGTGACATGTCCCATACTGAGCCTCCTCAAAAATAACCACTGTTTACTGTCGCGCAGACCTGCACACTACTGGTTAAAAGGGCCTTACTACCACCGTATTCAATGTCCCTTGTTCTTCTCAGCAACAAAACAACTGGCCTCTGCATGGCTCGAAACCAGGACCCTGCACACCACAGACAATGTGCTTTACCATTAAGCCATGGCAGATATACATACATCTAAGGTTATCATGTACAGATCATCTAGCACAGGCATTCAACAGTATAGGACATGTATTCTATCATGTAAATTTCTGTGTGCTAATGTCCACATATATATATATATATATATATATATATATATATATACATATATAGATATATATATTTTATATATATATATATATATATATATATATATAAATATATATATAGATATAATATATATACATATATATATATATATATATATATATATATATATATATATATATATATTCTTATGCACACACATACGTATAGAATATATATCTCTACAGTGAACCATGTGACACCAATGCATTAGACAAGAATGAAAAAGAAACCACATGCGCCTCCTGCATTATGTACTGGTGTTAATATCAAGGCAAGTGTGTTTCTGTGCATTACACGGGTTCAGACTGTATTCAAGGTAAGATTAGGGCTGCTGACATTACTCACCAGACCTATTGCCGAATGTATGGGTATGTCTTGCCAACCCAGTCTCTTGGCCGATTGCGACATTTATGGCCACTATATAGGAAAACAACAACACAAACTCCTCAACACATCCAGTAGCTAGCCACTCACAGACACCAACACATAGGATATGACTGCCAAACACACACATCTGTCATGCCTTGGAATAGGACACCTACCTGTTTATTCTATCACACTACAGCATTACGCAGTTACAGAACGTGCTACTGAGATTACTGGGACACAGCACTCCCAGAGGTGTACTTCTATGTGGGTGACATCATCAGCATTGGCAAAGTCACCAATAGGGATTTTATGGAGTGTGAGCAGTCTAAAAGCATTATTCTGTCTCCAGACAGACAAAAATACACACGCACACACGCACACGCACACACACACACAGTTGGCATAGCTGGGATTAGAACACTGACCTAACTACCTTATCACACTACAGCATTATGCAGTTACAGAATGCACTACCGAGATTACTGGGACACAGTACTCCGAGAGGTGTACTTCTAGGTGGGTGACATCATCAGCATTGACAAAGACGGCGATATGGATTGTATGGAGTGTGAGCAGTCTAAAAGCATATTTCTGTCCGCAGGCAGACGGAGACACATAAACACACACAGTCGGCAATGCTGGGATTAGAACACTGATTTAATTACCTCATTACACTACAGCATTATGCAGTTACAGAATGCGCGAGCGAGATTACTGGAACGCAGCACTCCCAGAGGTGTACTTCTAGGTGGGTGACATCATCAGCATTGGCAAAGTCGGCGATAGGGATTGTATGGAGTGTGAGCAGTCTAAAATCATATTTTTGTCCTTAGGCAGATGGGGACCTACACACACAGTTGGCATGGCTGGGATTAGAACACTGATCTAACTACCTTATTACACTACAGCATTAGACAGTTACAAAACACGCTACCGAGATTACTGGGACACAGCACTCCCAGAGGTGTACTTCTAGGTGGGTGACATCATCAGTATTGGCAAAGTTGCCGATAGGGATTGTATGGAATGTGAGCAGTCTAAAAGCATTATTCTGTCCCCAGACAGACGGAGACACGCACACACACACACACACACACACACACAGTTGGCATAGCTGGGGTTAGAACACTGATCTAACTACTTTATAACACTACAACATTATGCAGTTACAGAATGCGCTACCACTATTACTGAGACACGGCACTCCCAGAGGTGTACGTCTAGGTGGGTGACATCATCAGCATTGGCAAAGATAGCGATAGGGATTGTATGGAGTGTGAGCAGTCTAAAAGCATATTTCTGTCCACAGGCAGATGGAGACACAAACACAAAGTTGGCAGGGCTGGGATTAGAACACTGACCTAAGTATCTTATTACACCACAGCATTACGCAGTTACAGAATTACCGAGATTATTGGGACACAGCACTCTCAGAGGTGTACTTCTAGGTGGGTGACATCATCAGCATTGACAAATTCGCCAATAGGGATTGTATGGAGTGTGAGCAGTCTAAAAGCATTATTCGGTCCCCAGACAGATGGAGACACACACACACACAGTTAGCATAGCTGGGATTAGAACACCGACTTTACTATCTTATCATACTAAAGCATTATGCAATTACAGAATGCGCTACTTAGATTACTGGGGCACAGTGCTCCCAGAGGTGTACTTCTAGGTGGGTGACATCATCAGCATTGGCAAAGATGGTGATAGGGATTGTATGGAGTGGGAGCAGTCTAAAAGCATATTTCTGTCCACTGGCAGACAGGGACACACACACAGTTGGGATTAGAACACTGACCTAACTACCTTATTACACTACAGCATTATGCAATTACAGAACGCGCTACCGAGATTACTGGGACTCAGCACTCCCAGAGGTGTACTTCTAGGTGGGTGACATCATCAGCATTGACAAAGTCACAGATAGAGATTGTTTGGAGTGTGAGCAGTCTAAAAGCATTATTTTGTCCCCAGGCAGACGGAGACACACACACATACACACACACACAGCGTTAGCATGGCTGGGATTAGAACACTAACCTAACTATCTTATTACACCAGAGCATTATGCAGTTATGGAACATGCTACCAAGATTACTGGGACGCATCACTCCCAGAGGTGTACTTCTAGGTGGGTGACATCATCAGCATTGGCAAAGTCGCCGATAGGGATTGCATGGAGTGTTGTTGTTGTGTCTTTCGGCTTTTTCCCGATTAGGGGTCGCCACAGCGGAACTCTGGTCCGCTAATAATTGGTAGAAGATTTTTACGTGATGAGTTACCAGCCCTGACACACAACCTTCAAAGAAGGTACACCCCTTCATGCATGTCTCCACACAGAAGACGCTTTAGCTGAGAATCGAACAGACATCTTTCTGTGAGTCGACAACTCTACTGCAGCACCACCACCACAGCATGACAGTCTAAAAGCATTATTTTGTTGCCAGACAGATGGAGAAACACACAGTTGGCATATCTGGGATTAGAACACCGACCTAGCTACTTTATCACACTACAGCATTGCGCAGTTACAGAATGTGCTACTGAGATTACTGGGACACAGCACTCCTAGAGGTGTACTTCTAGGTGGGTGACATCATCAGCATTGGCAAAGTCGCCTATAGTGATTGTATGGAGTGTGAGCAGTTTGAAGGCATTATTCTGTCTCCAGGCAGACAGACACACACACACACACACACACACACACACACACACACACACACACACACACACACAGTTGGCATAGCTGAGATTAGAACACCTACCTAACTACCTTTTCACACTGCAGCATTACGCAGTTACAGAACATGCTACCGAGATTACAGACACACAGCACTCCCAGAGGTGTACTTCTAGGTGGGTGACATCATCAGCATTGGCAAAGACGGTGAAAGGGTTGTATCGAGTGTGAGCAGTCTAAAAGCATATTTCTGTCCCCAGGCAGATGGAGACAAACACACACGCCAGTGGTGGGATCATGACAACTGCCTATCTACAGACCACTATTACAAAACTACATAGATATGAGCCGCGCCACAGACACTACACCTTTCAAGACTGTCAATATGACCTTCTAGGAATGCGGACATCGACATGGATGCTGGCATTTACAATGTACATACCTGTGAACCTGTGTGTTCAATGTAAGAATCCATCCTGAAGTGGAGTATGGCCATCTGTTGACTGGACCACTACTATCACTATACAGGGTTACAATGGCCATGCCCATACACATAGAGGCACATAACCCACACAAGGTGTCACTTAGCATGCTCACACACTTAGTAGCACAGGGCTGTTTTGTATGCACTCTGATTCTAAACACAGAAAGGCAC
Source organism: Protopterus annectens (assembly GCF_019279795.1). Lineage (NCBI taxonomy): Eukaryota > Metazoa > Chordata > Ceratodontiformes > Protopteridae > Protopterus > Protopterus annectens. The sequence continues at coordinate 1,910,056,639 of NC_056732.1, forward strand.
AGTGGCCATGATATTACAGTTAGACGTGAACAACACATTGTAATGGACTCCGGTGTTGATAGTTGTCATTGTTAGCAGGAACTCTGCACTACATATATCTGACACAGGTCTCCTACAAAACATATGCTGCTGTCCGTCACCTCAGATGTACCAATCTATACCTGGCACTCTACTACCACCCATGGTGATGTCCTGCCAGAAGTGGCTACTTCGCCCATATAGTGCCATTCATAGTCGAATATCCTGAGACCAGGTTAACACACTGACACCTAGAGGACAACTGCATTGTATGTGCATGCTAAACAATGCTAGATGTGTAATGTTCGTAATCACAGCTGCCCAATGTAGATCCAACAATGGGAAATACCGACATCTGTGCAGTGAGAAACACCTGGCTGAAGGCTCATTTGTACACAATGGCACTACCACCTTATACCTCTGAACCAGGCATGTGGGTCATAACACAGGTATGGACCACTCCAGGTGGTGGTGTCCCCACGTACATGAAGGCCACTCACATGTACTGACCAGTACACCCTCAAAAGGCATCACAGATGTGTCAGGTGCAGATTGCAGTGTCAAAAGCCACATTCTAGGATGTAGCCCTCAGACATTACCATGTCCTTGGATCAGCAACACACATCCAGAGATGTGGTAGGACATATAATAGTACACCATGTGACCCATGACCAGTGGACTGTACCTAGCTCTGCATCAATTGTGCAGACTACCCATGTACTGACACAGCTGCATCATGTATTATGCAGTGCAATGATACCACTGTTTGTAACCAGGATGGCTGTACATATGACAGGGGCCCTGGGTCATATACAGCAGTAACAGATGACTGTTGCTTTACACCAATAAACACCCTCATGTTTGGATATGACATACATGTACCTGTCATGGATATGTACATGTCTCACACACACACACACACACACACACACACACACACACACACACACACACAAAAACACATATGTATATAGCATAGCTGTCTCTGTCCTTTGTGCAGACAGGTGGCTACAGCAATTACACACATGCACATGGAAGGTAGGTCCATGGCTGTTGAATGCCAGCAAACCGCAAGGTAGCACATTATCTGGCCATTGCCCAACATTTACACCTCCTGTACAATTTTCCTGGCCTTCTCTCCTTTAACAAGTCGCTGCTTGTCGTGGCTTTCACTCATATACAAATTTCTGGCTACTTTTCACAAACACTTTGGCAAATAATGGCAGGAATGTAGGATTTACGTACGCTGGTGACGTATTTAAAACTCTGTGCGACGAATCATTTCGTACGGATGAAACTCCTTCTTCTTCCAGCTGCACTCTTCACACTAACTTCTTGCAGGAGTAATCTGCTGACATTGGCCGAATGCTACACTCATTTTGGGTGGACTCTTAAAGTGAGTGAATATGCAGTGAGTCTTTGCACAAGGACGCTCACAGGTATATACACAAGCAGTCCCTACAACTATTACAAACACACTAACTATAGTTATTAAAGTAGAACCCATACAGCTTCAAACAAAGAGTGTCACACCAAATCCCATAAGCCTAATGCCATTCTCAAAACGGCCACGCCTTTCCTCACACAATTTACCAAAATAACATTTTGCATGCTATGCCAGAGCCACTACTGCTTATCTATCATTTGCTCATTTTAATTAGCGTGTTTTGATTACATTTTCCACCCCATATACCGATCGTGCTGTTGAAAAGAGCCCACATCCCGATACCGCTTCTCTTTACAACACTGTACGAGATCACGCCTACCGCTGGCAAAGGCACTGGCAGTACGCCTTCGTACTCACCGCACGCGCACATACCATCCGCCATACCGCCGACACACCAAATTTTGAAGTGCCAGACTCGCTGTCGCCGGCGCCGATGCGGTGAAGGATGCAAACGAATGGACTAACCTCTGAAGTGACGTTACGTCCCTGCCTATTGATGCCATCAATGCTGGCGTACGCTTCACCGCTGTACTCTGGCCGTATGCAAACTATGGTGGTAGCATTCTATCCGCGGGGTCATCGCTCCAACTTCTCCGGTATGAATACAATGTTGTATGTATATTCTGATATGGGTATGAAAATACATTTATTAATATGTTCCCACATCTATAATGATAATATATCCAATACCGAAGGCAGACTCCACACTTCGCCTCCACTTTTCATCAACTAGAGCTTCACGTAAACTCTTTGATTCTGAATATCTCCAACAATTACCTACAGCTCCATACTCCTAGTCCATTCAAACTATCCATCATCAACCTAACACTGGTTTTCCATTACAACATACCCTCGATAAATCCTTCTTTAACGAAAACTGCTAGGCACTCAATGGTAGGCCTGGAAGGCTTGGGCATCTGACTAACATATTTGGCTACATTTCTTCAATTTATACTGACGAAGCAATACATTTCTAATCTACATACAAGTATATCCGCATTGTCGCTTATTTTTAACAATTCCCGTAATCCCACCTGCTCGCCTATTCTGTTTTATAAAATAGAACTAAACATATGGCCTACACGGTGGCGGATGAAGTCGATGCACTTTAAGGCATCATCGCTTGCTGAATAAATATTTACATAGGGAACTGGAGCACCACTTTATGGAAGTGAATGACATCATATGTAGATTTGGGGCCTGTGATCGAGATACGCTGTGGCGGTTGCATGACATATGTTTGTGGCTGGGTACCGGATGCTTCGGTGTGCGTGTATGTACTGGAGATTTCTGCCTGTAATGCTCTAGCCCACACAGAAGGTATTACCAGCAAAAGCTCAGGCTTTAGCCACTTGAGCCACAGTTTTAAACTCACCGTGCGTCGCTGGCACATGACCATGCGGCTGCGGGCAACTACCCAGGCGAAATTACGGAATTCTGACCGATGGCCGCTGTCCACTTCAGAACTGTAATACTGGAACGTAAAGGTCGCAGTACGCGGTAAACCATGTCGCTGATCAGCGCCTTTAACTGCGCCAGGAGTAGCCTTGTAAATTACGCTCATTTCGCGAATCTGCTGGGCGTCCCGGCTGTTTATCCCGATGCCCTCTCTTACTCGCCTCCTCCGCGGACGACGGCTGCGGACGAACCGGTGCGTTAAAGTTCAAGCAATATCTCAAAACCTCTCAATCGTGAGCGCTACGGATGTTGTTTTAAAGGCCGGTGGCAGCCGCTCAGGCCTGTTCTTCAGCGTACCTGCTGCACCATTTCGGCCTGAAACGGTAACGCTTGGCTGCATGTCGCCGGTATGCTGAACCTCTGCAGCACGGCGTATCTCCAAACGCCGGCGTGTGAACCACGCCAGCGCATTCCCGAAGCTTACGCCTGGCTTTCAGCGCACTCTCACTTGTTTGGTGAAGTCGCCAGGTGGGGCCAGCAGCCCAGCCGCTTTGGGAATTGCTGCACAACAGCCTGCCAGCGCCGCTGCTGCATCATGCTCTGCCCAGACTATCAGTAGACCCAGTAGCGGGCGGCAGAAGAAATACCGAGAAGCTGGCACGCACGGGCCACACAGCCGCGATGCTGGCAAAGGCAGCTACCAAACCGGTATTGCTGGCGAAGATAAGCGCAAATAACTGGCGTCATCGCCACACGGATCAGCGCAGCGTTACACAATCGCGGTAGTAAGCGCATCCACTGCTTCATGGATTGGTCAACAATGCGTTAGCCGCAACCGCCAGCATTAACACTTCACAGCCGCATAGCGGCTGCGGCAAACGGTATATTGTGATAAATACTCACGCCGCTGGTAGGGTAATAAGGTGCCGGTATATCCGCCCTAATGCGTACCGCTTGATCCTTCAATGCTGAGCTTTCACTGTATTGCGAATAAATGCTGAGCATTACGCCTTCACAGCTGGCCACTTTGGCCCGCCATAAGATATGACCTTGTTGCTGAGTACACTAAACGCCGATAACAGGAATGGCGCATGCGAAACCACGCATCGGATGATACACATGTGCAAACATATTTTAGCTGCCTAACAACCATGTCCACACATGGCAGACTTGTCAACACACCATGTCCCACATGACATTTGTGTACCACACACACGAGGTGCATGGCTCACAGTGATGTAGAACAGCAGCAAGGGAAATATACTGTATCTGTGGCCTGATGTGGTTGTCTGTGTATGTGTGTGGATGCTGTACAGGTGACTACTGTCATGCTGTAACACAGTCATGATGTTCAACACATCTTATGTGGTTGAATGATGTTATGCCTCTACAAGCTGTGCACAGGCCTGAAGGATGTCTAGTGTGCCACATCTGCAATATAACCATTCAACAACGGCTATAGTTGAACCATGTGGAGCCAATGTACAACAGGGTGTACACACAAACACATCACATCTACTATGTGTTGTTACATGTCTCTGGCCATCCTCCCAGGCCATGTGTGAACATGTGTTGGCCAAATGGTTATGATGGCCATCTATCTCACATGTCTGTGTTGTCCCATATGACATACACCCATAGATGTCATATACTCCACTGTACAAAGGGTTGTATGTTTGGTATGTGGGGTATGTTTTACGGGATAGTAAGACAATGTTGCAGCCGGCCCACTACATGTCATGGACATGTCAGATGGCACATCACAATGTGTGCACTCATAACAGGGGAATAATCCACATCGGTGAATCCTGAGGGCTGCCCATACTCCAGCTCACTGTGTAGTACTGTTTGTGTACCCCACATATGTAGTTCTGATGTGTAGTACATGTTCCTATATTGAACAACACCTCCACCATTGTATGCACAGTGGTCCACACATCCAGCAATGACAGTTTGTGAGGTTTCATGTCGGTGTTTCACATAATTTGTAAGTATTGCACATGGATAGCCATTGTGATGGATTGCAGATATGACCTGTATATTGTTACAGGACCATACATTATGTGTACATGTGTTAAAAGTTCACATGGCGAATAGATCTGTGCATTAACATGCCTGATACCTATAACTCTCTCATCTGCAATGGGCTGCTGTCTTAGCGGAATGCCAGAGGTACTTATATAGGGGTGACACAGCAGTATGATCATTATCCACACCTGTATGACAGCTACAGGGTGCAATGTGCATGTTAACACATTTGCCAGTACAGTAGTATATACTATGGATTATGCACATGTGTGCATACACAGAGTAGCATACTATAGTATGTGGCATGTGTGTATACATGCCTTTCATATGATGGTACATTACATATTGTACAGTGACACATGCATCTTATATATGTGTGCAGTAGTGACTTACCAGGCAACTCCAGGCTCGGTGGTTGAGAAACACCCACCTCCACAATGTCAGCTAAGGCTTGTGGATGCTGTTCTGCCGGTGTCCCCAGGTTGGCCAGTAGCTCCTCGGTACGTGTGAGTGGGGGCTGGGATGGTGGCCCACCACCTGTTCCACCTTGTTCCCTGGTGATTGCATTTGCACGCTGTTTTGCCCATCTGATTAGGTCTGTACAATCTCTGTGCACCTGCTGGTATGTGCGGTTATGGCCACCCACATCATTAACCCTCCTGCAAAGTTCCTGCCACAGGTCATCCCACTGCTATGCATCCTGTGGCACATGGCTAAACAGGACATCATAGTTGTCTTGGAGGTAAGGTATGAGGGCCTCATCCTCAAAGCATGTATAGGCTGGTAGCCTTGCTCGTGGCATACCTGGAAGACATAATAATGGAGACAGGTCACAGTATCTCAGAGATGCACAGAGATACATCTGCACATACATGTGTATCACATTTATTATGTATAAATAGTTGTCTTTGCAAATCTTCATGACACTGACACCACTGACATGTTTGTGTCACACACATGTGACACTCAATGGGGATTGGATATTATCACCATATATGTGTGTGTCACCTGATTACATTGCTCACACTCCATGTGGATGCTGTTTTGATGTGGGCATGCCTGTTTACCTGTACTGGTGTTCTTACCTATCAGCACATGCCTGGATGTGTCCACATTAATGCTGTCGACCTTGATGCTGTGTATGTGTCACATATAAACACTTACACTGCCTTAATGGGCATGACCTGTGACACTGCAGACATGTACATGGAAGGTTTTACATGCATGTGTTTTGTCATATACATCTACATGGCACTGTACAGCAGTTCAACATCCTGTCACGTATTGCCTGTGTTGCACATGTGATACACCTGGGACACTGGCTACCCTGATGGTATTTGCAAGGATGGTTATCAACTATAGCATGTATGGCCAAGGTCATCTAGTAGTCTGTATGCCCTGGTCCATGTATGAGCCTAGGATGTAAGGTTACCTAGCTGTAGCTGACAGCTATGTTTCCAGCACCAGGTGAAGCAGTGCCACATAACTGATCCACACGGTTAAAGATACATCTACCATGCGTTCATCACACCATGTCTGACAGAGGTGAAATGTGCAGCTTTGCTAGACAAGGATGCATAGTATGGCAGGAGTATGTAACGTGTATGGCACAAGGATCTGTCCAGCATGTGACAATCCTTGTACTAGGAAGGTGGATGTCCATGACGTATGTATTTGAGATCAGCATATGTACGTGTAAGCATGTCCAACATCACAGTGTTGGGCATGGCTTTATGCAGGGTAGGCATTATGCTACATAGTGGAGATGAGGATTGTGAAGGCTGGTGTTGGCCATCCAAACATGGCCAATACCCCTTAAAGGTGATATGTGATCCGATATAAGTCACTTGAGTGATGAGTATGGCTGAACAATGATCTCTATAGTCATGGATGGCACCCTGTCAAGATTAGGGTTGCCACTTATAACTACCTAAAAGGCTTGGTGACATCACTATCTCAGGGAGGAAAAAGTACAGTTTTGTACCTACCATAAATGTAGATGTTCGAAGATCCACATTGCTGCAGTCCTAACACTTGGGTAGTCCGCTGTCCCTCGGTCGGCCCGAATATCAGAGTATAAGGCTGGCGTCGGTCAAAGCGCATTTGACTGACATCAGAGCGTCAGGGGTACAAATGCATGACCGGCGTCATATCCTCAGTCTTTCTTGCCCCAGATGTCAGAAGACCCTAAAAAGAAAGGTCAAAACCCATAGACAACAACTAAACAACCAACCAGCCTAACACCAAAAACATGTACAATATATACAATATATACAATATACACAATATACCTCAGATGGATAACCCAACCCACAACCACCTCAAACTACAGAGGGAAGGAGGAGGAGAGTGGACTGCAGCAATGTGGATCTTGAACATCTACATTTATGGTAGGTACAAAACTGTACTATGTTCTTCATCCCACATTGCTGCAGTCCTAACACTTGGGTAGAATCCCAAAGCAGAGGTAAGGGAGGATGGCTGAACTATAATGAAGCAGGAGCTGCCAAAATGCCCTGCAACACAGCAGTGGCAAAACCAGCCCTGGATTTAGAGTACAGTGGAAGGTGGTAATGCCTAGAGAAGGTATGCACTGAACTCCAAGTGGCTGCCTCCAAAATATCCTTAGTTGCCACCCCTCAAAAAGCTGTTGAAGTGGCAGTAGCCCTAGTGGAATGAGGCCTAATCCCAGCTGGAATCTCTTTGCCATGATGGGAATAACAGAAAGCAATGCAAAATCCAAACCACTTAGAAATAGTTTGTTTTGACACGGGCTTGCCCTGAGAGCACAAAGCAAAAGAAACTAATAACTGCTGAGATTGTCTGAACCCTTTAGTTCTGTCCAAATAATATACATAACTGCCTGTGTACATCTAAAGTGTGCAAAATCTTTTCCCTTTTATTTTGGGGATTTGCATAAAAGTAGGCAAATGAATAGTTTGGTTTAAAGCCACACTAGAAACCACTTTAGGCATAAAGGAAGGCTTAGTACGTAAAGATACCTATCCTTATGGAAAATTAAGAAAGGCTCAACTGCCATAAGGGCCTGCAATTCAGAAACCCTTCTTGCAGAGGTAATGGCCAACAAAAGCAGTCTTCCATGACAAATATTTCAACTCAGCAGTAGCTGCAGGCTCAAAAGGTTGTAGAGTGAGTTTCTCAACACAAAATTGAGATCCCAAGCAGGAGTAGGAGCCCTTTGTGGGGTCTTATATTCTTTGCCCCTCTAAGAACTTGCTTGAACAAAGGATGACAAAACAATGGTGGGTCACAGTAGTAGTGAGCTGAAATTGCTGCAGCATGAATCTTAATAGAAGAGAAGGACAAACCTTTGTCTAACAACTCAGTAAGATATTGAAGAGCCACACTTAAATCAGGCTCAGAAACATCCAAATCCTTAGCTGCACTCCAAAACAAAAATCTCTTCCATTTATCTGCGTACACTTTCCTTGTACTAGGCCTTCTAGCTTCCAAAATCACATTCAAAACTTGTTGTGGAAGTTGAGACCCTCTATGGTTTAAAACAGAATATACCAGGCTGTTAGGTGAAGAGAGTGAAGTTTGACATTGAGCAAATGACTGTCCTCCTGGGACAACAGATGTGGAATCAAGGGCAAAGGCCATGGAGGCTTCCGTACTAGACTTCTCAGTAATGGGTACCAGTGCTGTCGAGGCCAATCTGGAGCTATCAAAATCATCCTTGGCTTGTCCTGTCTGACCTTCAGAAGTACCTTTGGGAGGAGAGGCAGAGGTGGAAAGGCATACACATGAAGATTTTTCCAACTGTAAGAAAGAGCATCCACTTTCCAAGCTGTGGGATGAAACCTCTTCATGCAAAACTTTGGCAGCTGGTGGTTTAGTGGAGAAGCGAACAGATCTATGTCTGGAGTTCCCCAGGACACTGTCAATTTCTGAAATACATGAAGATCCAGTTTCCACTCGTGGGGATCCATGATTTGTCTGCTTAACACATCTGCTAAGGAGTTCTGTGCTCCCGGCAGAAACCTTGCCTGAAGACTTAGTTGTAAACTGAGAGCAGTCTCCCACAAAATCATTGCTTGCCTGCATAGAGGATAAGAATGTGTTCCCCCTTGCTTGTTGATGTACCACATGACAGTTGTGTTGTCTGTTAGAATCAACACCTGCCCTGGAAGAAGTAAATCCTTGAAAGCTATTAATGCAAACTGGACTGCTAACATCTCCTTCAAGTTGATATGTAGATGCTGTAGTCTGACAGGCCACTTGTCTTGTATCCACTTTCCGTTTAGATGAGCTCCCCAAGCTTTGTCCGAGGCATCTGTCGTTAAAATTTGACTAAGCCTCTGGCGGGTCACAGAGTCCCTTGTTTAGGTGACATTCCTGAGCCCACCACAAAATTCCTTTTGAATGCAAGGTATTATTTGAATGACAGTGTCCAGATCCTGGCAGTGCTGTGTCCATACATTTTTGAGATACCATTGCAACTTCCTCATATGCAGTTTGGCATTGGAAGCACCAGAATACAAGATGCCATGAACCCTAAGGCTTGAAGGACTGTCCTTGCAGTCAGCCGGACTGAAGAGGTAGATGATGGAAGTAAAGGAAAGATTCTTTTGTTTGTCGGGTTAGAAAGGCCATCTGGGATGCTGTATTCAGTCTTACACCCAGAAAGCACATGTCTTGAGAGGGTACTAGACTGGACTTTATTTCGTTCACAGAATACCCCAGGCATCTTAGCACTGCTATCACATATTCCAAATGACGAAGAAGCTCGTCCCTTCCTTGAGCCAGAATCAGGCAATCGTCCAAATAAGGATAGATTTGTATTCCTTTCAGCCTGAAGAAAGCTATCACTGGAGCCAGAACTTTAGTAAATACTCTGAAGCAGTAAGATAAGCCAAGGGCAATGCAGAGAACTGATAGTGAAGTCCCAGTAAAGCAGATACTTCCTGCAACTTAGCCTGATAGGAACATGAAGGTAAGCCTCCTTGAGATCCAAAGTTACCATCCAGTGATCCTTGCCCAGCAGAGGTAAAAGCTGTTGTAGCGTCAACATTTTGGGAATGTCCAGATAAGTGTTGAGGATAGATAAATCCAAAATTGGTCTCCACGTGTTCCCCTTTTTGGTACAAGGAACAGGCGAGAATAAAATCCTAGGCCCCTTTCTGGCATAGGAACCGGCTGTATGGCCCCTATTTGGAGTAACAGAGAAATTTGCTTGTGAGCCTCTATTCTTTGTTGAGGAGGAATGTCTGGCATGCCTTTGAAAGGAGGCAAGGTATGGAAATAAAACCTGTAACCGTGATGTATGATATCCAATACCCATCTGTCTTGGGTAAGCAAACTCCAATTTTCTTTGAAAAGTGCCAACCTTCCTCCCAAAGGTGCTGCCAGGCGAGAAGGTTCTGGCAGCTGAAAAGGTAGGTCATTGGGTCTGTTTCTGAAAGGACTGACCCCTACCCTCACCCGAAGACTGTGCAGGAGAACTCCTGTTCTAGGCCTGAAAAGAGCCCTGACCTCTGCCCCTGCGTCTAGATCTACCCCTAGACTGGGAATCATAAGAAGGATCGTCCACCCCTTAGTAGGCCAATTTCTACTAAACTTTGGAGGCTGAACCTGCAAAAATCTTTAACAGTCTGCATAGACTTAGCCTTGTCTTCCATTTTCTTTAAAACTGCCTCAACAGGAGAACCAAACAAGACATCAGATTGCAAGGGGCATCCAAAATCCTAGTTTTAACATGGTCAGATAAATTTTGATCCCTCAGCCAGGCATGCCTGCGAAGAACTGACCCAGTGGCAGCCACCCTAGACGAGGCCTGTACAGCATCAAAACCACATTGCAAAGAATGCTTACCCACCTGTTCAGAAACATGCACTAAATCTTGTAACTCTTTACAATCAATACCTTCCAGAGCATCAACCTTAGATTTCAACTGTGAAAGGAGATAATTTTGATATTTCAACATGTGAAACTGGCAATTCAAAGCTCTCATGGCTAGAGTGGAAGAAGTATAAACTTTCTTTCCCCATCTATCCAAGGCCCTGGCCTCTTTATCTGCAGGAACCGGATTCTTGACAACAGAAGCCTTAACACCTTAGGCCCCTGGCTAACAGTTTCTGGGTCTGCCCTAGGACTCTTAAAAAGATACTTATGAGCTTCAGGCACCCTGTAATACCTATCTGGTTTAACAGGAGCAGGAGGCAAAGAATCAGGATTAAGAGAAGCCTCTGCAAACACATCTTCCACCACATTCAGAACAGGAGGTATAGCCAAAGGCCTATGCTGGGGTAAAAACAAAAATTCCGTAAGCCTTTTCCTGGAATCAGAGAAGTCCTGACCTTCCCATTTAAAATGCTCTCTCATGGAGTGAAGGGTCTCTGGAAAAGAAAAATCCTCAGGAGGAGAAGCAGAAGGAGTAGAATCATCCACATCAGAATCAGAATAATGAGAATACTCCTGCAAGTCTTCAGCCGAAGACTCAGACACATCCGAAGCCTGCTCATAATCCCCCAACACTGGTTCCATCCTAGGCCTCTTATCAGGAGGGGGCATAGAGCCTCTAATTAAAGTAATTAAATCTTCTGCCATTTTAAGCATGTGCTTCTTGGGCACAGAACCTGAAGAACTAGGAGTGACACCCACAGAAGCTAAACTAGACCTGCCTCTAGGAGAAGCCTTGGAAGCAGAAAGAGATGGCCTAGACACCTTAGGAAGGGAGGGAGTACAGTTATCTGAGAAGCCCCTACAGCCTGACCTGCCTCCTGGGAGGCCACATCCTGTAAAATCAAAGTTTCTCCCTGGGACTCCAGAGGCCTCCGTCGGAACCACGGTTCCACTGGCGCCTCTAAAGAACCCGGCGTCGGTTGGACGACTCCTCTAACCTAGGTTTAACTGCCTTGTCCTTGCGCTTCTTTGAGGAAGCCGGCGGAGCATCCGGCGGCATATTGTGCACCGCTTCCCAAAGACCAACCTGGCACAATCCAACCTTCTTTATAGTGCGTTTATTGAACCTAGCACAAGCGACACCCAACAACGTCGTGCTCAGGTCCCAAACAAGGTATACACAAATTATGGTAATCCTATACGGTATCTGTTTCCCACAAAATACAGTTATTCACTTTTCTGACATCGGTAAACCACTGAGGCAAGAAAAAACAAAATATTCCCCAGCGGGTACTTAACAACTCTGACTTCGGTCTGAAACTCCGAATTGAAAAATTTCAGAGCCGAGCGGCACTTGCAACACTGCTTCTGCATCGGACCATGCGGCAAAAAAGACTGAGGATATGACGTCGGTCATGCGCATTTGTACCCTGACGTTCTGATGTCAGTCAAATGCGCCTTGACCGACGTCAGCCTTATACTCTGATATTCGGGCCGACCGAGGGACAGCGGACTACCCAAGTGTTAGGACTGCAGCAATGTGGGATGAAGAACATCTGCACAGTAGCATCCCTTACACACAGTGTCCAATATGTTGACCGCTGCCTAGGTGGTAGTTCTTGGGTACAGGGTTATTAACCAAGCGGTGACAATGCAATATACAGCTGTCAGATTGTGCATATATGTCGCACACCTCACCGATAAAGCCCCTTCTGTATGTTGTCCCCAAAACTGAGTCAGCTATTGCTCCTAGGTCATAGCCATTCACATACTTACAATGGCAGATGCCTCCCATTTGTCTGTGTGGTATGGTTTACAATGAGGGGGAGTACAACAAATTAACCCTATCTTACTGTAGCTGGCACTGGTGTGATATGCACATATTAATCAGACACCTTCTGTAGTGTTGGTTTTGTCAACAGTCCACTGGCAGAACACTCCTGTGACATACGGATGTACATCTAGTATACTGAGTATAGGTGGAACACAGTATGGGTGATGATGTCCTATGACCTGACACAGGTATGATATGCAGTGTGAAATCATCCATACTGTCATCTACATCTGTACTGCTGACAACATATATGTTGATTAAGGTTCACGGCCTTTCAGACCAGACTCAGCAGGGTAGTAGTGCAGTGCCTCCCATTTTGAGTGGTGTCTCCACTTTGTGGGTTATGATAACTGTTGGTGTGCACCATTCAGTGTTTTCAAAGACTGATGTGAAGCTATGTTTTACATGATGTGTATGTGTAGAGCAAACTGTTTTGCCATATGTGTATGATACAACCAGGGATGTGGACAGGTCCCATGCAGCCTGAGTGCACCTTGTAACATCATAGTTATGGTTACAGGGGCTCTGTAGTGTACATGGATATATGATTGTGTACCTGTTGGGGGGGCAGTGTGTTTATGTTATCCAGCACCCTATCTGTATTGCTTATTCATGCTCAGCACTTGTTCAGAACATGTAAGCACTACATGAGCTACTAATTACTATACCACTCAATCCTCCTCATTACCTACAAGTAAACACTGTTTGTACTCACATTTCCCGCTTGCTTAGAGTAAAACAGCTCTTGTACACACTTTCCTCACTTATCTAGAGGGAAATAGTTATATATTCAGGCATGTCCAAGTGTCAATTCCCAGTGTTCTCGCCTGTCTATATGATGAATATGGGCATCTTGAGGCAATATAGAAATTGTCTCGTGTACACAGTCAATACTCCCCTCCTAACATCCAACACTACAACCTGTGGGAGATGCACATATCTAGCCATGCTGGAGGTAAAGCTATCTCCAACCCAGACTGAACTTGATAATCATGTGATGAAGTTAAACATTTGCACCACACCACACTCATCACATAGTCTCACTAAATCTCTACCACCGCAGGCCACACATAGTAAGACAACAACATTTGCAGAGCCTCTCAATACTACTCTGTCTAGGCAACAGATAACTCCAAAACAGAAATGCAGGCAGCCCCATCCCCCAACACAACACCAATGACTAATAGCCCACAGACTCAGTGTGCCCATCAACCACAGCCAATAGGGCAAAATAACGTACCCAACACACTAGTCATAGGTGACTCTATAGGCAGTCACACTGATGTCCCACTCACCAGGCTACACAAGGAGATAGTTACGTCAGCTGCCTGTCGGGTAACAGGATCCGCAACATAACCTATGAACTCAGGTCACTCCTCAATAGGTATAATATGACTGTGTCATTCTCCATGTTAGTGTGAATGCCCTGAGATGTACCTTCCTGGACTACATGTAAAGAGACATGGAATAGCTCTCTGATCTTGTAGCCCAGGCAGGTATCGCCCTAGCCCTGAGTAGCATTCTGCCATCATCCAGACTGATAACACAGTACAAGGACAAAATGATTTACTTTAACAACTGGCTATGCTTCTGGTGTCATTCCAAGGGTATCCAGTATCTGTCTGCTATGAATGACGTGGTCGACCGAACACGATGCTTTGGCACAGATGGCCTGCACCTGTCGGCCCTGGGATTCCAGATAATGGCTAAGGCTCTTGCTGCTCCTATAGTGCCTGCTTTAGGCACGGTTCAAATAAAATATTCACCACCATGACAGGAACAGGCAAGCAAAACCTGAGGGTAATGCTACTCAATGCTTGACATCTTAATCTCAAATGCACTCATCCAAGGCACTCCTTGTAATGGACCACTTTGATATCTGTGCAGTAACTGGGACCTGCTTCTAGGCTCCTGAGAGCACCCCTGCACTACCAGGCTATTACTCATACCACACCTTTCAGTCATGTAACCAGGACCAGAACACCCATGGCGGAGGTGTGTCCATATTTCCTAAGGATATCCACACCTCCAGGCTAGTTACTTAGCACAATGCATCAGAGGTTATCCAAGTGCAACTAACTCTGGCCATAACTGCTTTACAAATTGTAGCTTGCTGCAGATCCCCCACCATACCCCACGGTTAATGGTCCTCTCTTCTTGGTGTACTGGAAATTAGGGTTCAACCAGACACACTACTAATATGCAACTGACACTACCCCACCATTAACTGGGATACCTACTCATGTACCGACACTTTAGGCCAACACTTTCTGGGATGCATAAACTCCAATTGCCTGGATCAACCTATCCATACCATCACCAGGGGCAGCAATATCCCAGACCTGGTCATTACCAACATGTGTGACTGGTGTTCCACACCTGGGGTTATCTCCTCGTTGGTCAGATCCGAACGTACACTAATCACCCTTGTTATCAACATCCCAGCACCACACCCTTTATGGAAACCACAGTACAATACTTCTACAAAGCTAACTTCAGGCTTCTTATGACAGCAGTAGTAAACGTCATGACACCCATGCAGATGGACAATACAGTTACAACCTCTGAATCATACACAACTGCACTTAATTAGCATTTACACGTCTGCATGGATCATGCTATCCCAAACAGAACCATAACGATACCCTCCAGTAAAAAGAAGCTACTCTGGTGGTCCACTGCCATGGACATAATGTATAACAGAAGAAGGAGACTGTTGCAAATTAGAGTACAATCCCATGAGTGGAGGAGCTTCCTGGCCAGCCTCAGTAAGAATCTTAGATCCCTTATCACATCCTCCAGTGCTAGCTACGTAAACATAACTGCAACTAATTCCAAGGACTACCACAAAGCGTTCTAAAGGTATGTCACTACTCTCGATGGCGATACCCATATCTGCTCTGACATACAGCAGTAAGGCACGAACATTCAAGAACCGACTGATATTGGCAACATCCTGGCGGATAGGTTCAGTGCTAACTTTACACCCCTCTCACACCCTAAAGGGCCTACATCTATACAGGAATGATGCTGAGTCCCTGACATCACAACTATGCAGTTCAAAGCTGCACTCTCTAAAGCCAGGAACACAGCATCCATGTGACTGTACAACATCCCAGGCTGCAATTTCCATGAACTTCAGAATGAACTGGCTCCCCACTTAGGCACCATATTCAATAATAGCCTTGCATCAGGCATTGCGGCCCCTGAATGGTGCAAAGCAACAGTTATCCCACTCCACAAAGGTGGTGCCACAATGGACCAGGGGAACTATTGCCCTATACGCCTGACTAGACTGTTCTGCAAGGCTATGGAGCACATCATCATGGAACTCATTCACAGAGACATTGATGGCCTCCAAACTTTTGATCCCACCAAGTTTGGATTTGTTAGGGCCAGTTCATGCCTCCTAAACCTGGTGGACTCTTTTGAGACAGTTACCAAGGCATCAGATGAGGGTATGGAGGTCCACACAGCCTACCTTGGCCTCTCAAAGGCTTTCAACACCGTTCCTCATTCTGGTATTATCAACATACACATCCACCTGCACATTAACCCCTACGTCACGAGATGTTATGTTAAGTAGCTCACGGACAGAACCCATACAGTGAGGGTAGCATACCCTAGGTCCTACTGTAAATCAGTTACAATTGGCGTTCCCCAGGGCTTGGTCATAGGGCCCCTCATGTTCGGTATATGCTTCTCTGAGGTACAGGCTAGCACAGGAGGACTTAGGCCGAAAAGGTTTGCAGACGACTGCAAACTAGGGGCCACGATTGATTCCCCAGCTGATACAGAAACCCTCAATAAGGGTGTCACTCGGACGGATACCTGGTGTCAATAACATGGCCTCAAGCTGCATGCCACAAGGTGCATAGACATCCCCTTTGGATTACACCAATCACCCACAGACTATCACATAGGTGGTAGTCCCCTACATACATAAGACATAATAAGGGATCTTAGAACCCAAGCAGATAGCATTCACTCCTTTGATAATCATATTGGCAAGGTGGTGTGGATATCCTTCTACATGTACCCCCAATCTCTAATGGGTTTGTAGCCAGAACAAAGGCAGCCATTGTGGCTCTCTACTCATGACTTATGAAACACATTAAAGGGTACAACACCCCATTTGGGATGTACATTACGAGACAACAGCAATGGCTTGAAACACCACAACATTACCACACCAAGAGGAATACTGACCTCCTAAGGATGATGTATGCAGCCCAACTACAGAAACTCCAACTGTACTCATTTGCATACCGTGTACTCAGAGTTGATCTCTGCTGGACATACAAGGCCCACATCCAAAACAGTATTGATGGATATGCTCCACATAAGCAAAAGCCCCTGAGAGCCACATGCTCTGCGATATGTATCTAAACGCAATGATGACTAGGACGTGCTGGAGGGATACATTCCTTACCCAGACACTCCCCATGCTTTGGAACATGATTCCTATGTACATCAGGCAGGGACCCTCACTAGCACTCTTCAAGATATACCTCAATGGGTGGATGGGAGACAGACATGTACACTAGAGATCACTGCAGTGGCTCTGCTGTACAGAGGCGCAAGAAACAAATGGCTCTGCTGTTCACAGGCATAGGAAACTAACCTAGGGAGGTGGCGCAAACCAAAACACTGTAGCTAGGCTTATGAATGGCCTTGGCCAGACAGTATAGTACCTACCTATGAACCTATGAACCTATTACATATCCTTTGTGCATGGATAATTAACCAGCTCTTCCATTTCAATTAGCTATCATGCTGATACACTGCCTGGTGACTACAAGTCATATGTATCCTGTTATTGTGTATTGTACATGCCAATAGACATACCTGATGTTTGCATAATATAACAGTAATGCTATGTAAAATATTATACATACCTACCTACAATACTGTACATTACACATTTTTTGGCACAATATCCCACAATGCAAATCATAATTGCACAGCAGGCCATGTTATTCTCAGTTATACACCCATACATATGCCTACTGTTACAGTAAATCAACATATACTATCCCCTGTTATGGCACGTACTTGTTGGACCAACCCTGCCACTGACAGCGGCTGGAGTGGAATTGTTGTGTTCAAAGTCCTTATATAGCATCCCTTGTGGTGTATGAGGTGTTTACCTTGTGGCCTACAGCAGTACATATGATTTCTACGAGCATTACTATGCTCAACGTTACATCACTACATAACACCTTTTCCCACTATATGCATTGTGTACACTTTATTACAGAACAGGTACTACATACACTGACATACTAAGTGTTCTACATACCTTATTAGTAACCCGAGTTGTCGTTGACAGTAATTTAAATCCTATTCGGTTTGTGTTGCAATCCTTGTTGTAACGTTTTGCTGGTATATACAGATGGTTTGAATGTATGACAAGCCATCCTTTTATACTTGGATATCAGTAACATGTGGTATCCTGCCACCAATTGGTGTTCCGGAGTAGATGATTACATCCACATCAGCTGTGCAGCTACTCCATTAGCCAATGAAATGGCAACAGTGGTGTATAATTGAATACTCCACTTGGGCATTGTTCCTTTGCCCTACCTTCGAGGAAGATGGCCTGGATGTGTTGTTTGTGATGAATTGCAACAGCTATATGGAGACACACAGAGATATATTACCTTCATGGCCCCCATGGATTGTGTGTAATGGCTAGAGGAGGTAGTTCTACATGTGAGTCTAGCTGTTATATTTCTGAACATTGCTACTTCTGCAGGGTTTGTACCTGATACATCTGCAAATATTTAGGTCTGGCAAGGATATTTGGGCAGCTCAAGGCTGTGTGGCTATGCATAGAATGCTAGGTGTTTTGAACTGTGCTCACCTGACATCTTTGGTATACTGTACATATATATCATACTGTGCATTTAATCAGTAATTGGTAACACTTCCTGGTGTATGCACAGCCGTCTGATACGGGATTATTGCAACCAAACCCTGTAACATCGGCAGCTGTTCCATTGTACAACAGCAACTATTTCACATAGGGCCATTTTAGTGTGTCTCTGACAAGGTATGTTAAGGCTTCTGCAGATGTCATAGAGTGAGTGGATGTTTGTGATGTTATTACAGTATGTACTGCAATTATTTCTGGTGTGGGGGAGATGTAGGTGGGTGTACATAGCAGATGTAGGTATGTAGGAACTGCATTTATACATATTCAATATGTGTGTGAGGGCTCCTTCCCTATTTGAAGACCTATCCTTTAGTGTACTAATACTATGGTAATTGTAGGCCGATTCATTAAGCCATTGTTAATTGGTTCCCGTATAGCATGCAGGTGATGTTGGTCCTTCAATCCCTTCGGAAATACATCGGTATGTAATGAAATGTTGCTACATGAAAGCTGTCTCGTGTATTTCTGTCACAGATATTTGCACTCATTGGAGTTGTGTTGGTGACTGAACCTGTTTGGCTAGGGTTGCCACCTTTACAAATGGACATAGTGGGGCATTTGCAGGACACACATCAGATTTTAGAGGCCGACACATACCCACGGTCAATACAAAGTATCAAACTTTACATATATGCCTATATAAAAGCTTATTCTTGTAGCGGTTTACTTGCTTATCCTGTTTCTTGTTACATGTAGGTATTTTAGATACATACATGACTATTTTATGCAACAATTACATTAAATATGGAACATGCTAAATCTCTCGAGATTGTAGGACATTAGTATTTGTACTCATTTTGGTCAGGACACTACCGCACATAAAGGGACTGTCCTTCACAATGTGGGACAGGTGGTAACCTTATCTTTGGTTCATGTCCATAGCACATATTTGTAATAGTGTATAGGCATATACTCTCCATTTCCTTTGTTCATAACGTTCAGTCGTGGCAGAATGTGTGATTGCTATGGTCCATGTTATACACATATTTTTAGACTTCAACCACTGTATACGGCATACCCATGGATTCAGGAATGCACACACTTCCAACAATCACATTACCATTCCCAGACTCCCAAACCCCAATACCGAACACTCAAACTTGCGACAGTCAAACTCCTGAAAGTAACAAAAGCACAGAACACACACACGCACACACAGACACACTGCTACCCATCACATTCAAACAAGCCATCCTACACTACATATGGGCAGATGGCCATGCCCCCATAGACCCCCCCCATGTGGGTGGCTGCGCACCCCACACCACACCTACTTTAATAATCTACCTCCAAGATAGCACAAACAGACACATGAAGCAAACTCACACACACACATTACAGTCCCCCAGAAACACACACCACACTCAGAACACACACTTACACACACTACAGCAATCAGAAACACACTTACACACAGTACCTACCTGAACCGCAGCACCAGAAACACTAACTAAATGAGCCTTAACATCGTGATAGTAGTACTCGTGGTTCTGGTGTTTTGGTACTGTGGTCTTTCGGTCTTTAAGCCTCGTGATTATCGGTATGTAAAGCATTTGGTATTTGGTAGTTATCCTATTTATATGTACCTCCATGGTTGTGTAGATGTTGTTAACCTATCTATATATTTGCATATATATGTATATCCATATATATCGACATATATCTGTCTATCACACTTTCTCTCTATATATATTATATATATATATATATATATATATATATATATATATATATATATATAGAGAGAGAGAGAGAATACTCCTTTCATTGGGTACATGGCGGTTTATACTATTTTCCAAAGTCCGCCCTTTTGTGTTTTAACCTGTCACAATAAACAACTGCCATTGGTACATCTCAGGGAGCTTAGTGGTAGGTTATTGTGAAGATTGTGTACATGGTTATGTGTTATACTCCTGGCAGTGGTTATTTTACCTCTCAGAGCAGGCACTATTAGTATAAGGGTGAATAACGCACATTTCAGCGATTCTGGCCAGCTTTGCCTGTGATCTGTGTGATATTCAGCAAAGGTTAGACCTGAGTTGTGCATATCCATGAAGTCATGTTTAAACGCTGCTTACCGGCACTTACCGGTGCAAAAACCCGCTAACGTGCTTAAATGTGCTTTAATGACCTGCATCCATCATCCCTTATTCGGGACATCAGAATTACGTAACAGCCCTTGCAGGTCATGGAACCGGGACCATGAACAACACAGTCACTGGCTTTACCACTGAAGCATCTGGGATATGTACAAGTGTTATGGTGTTTAGTATGCAGAGTGTACTAAGGCTATTCCTCAATACTGCAAACAAATGTGTAACAAAGTTGGTGTACATATGGATGATACCTGTTAATGGTATGTCCGAGGCTTAATGGATGTGCTCCAGCTATGGGAATCCATGTCACAGTGAGACACACACTATAATGAGCTATACCTTGCCACAACCATAACTGGAGAATGCTGGGGTGACAGATACTTGTCATGGGTACTCCCCATGCTTTGGAACTACATCCCTGATTACATTACATGGAGCCCCTCAATAACACACCAGAGAATCCTTGCACAATAGGTGGGGAACAGTGGTTACACCCCAAGGATCCCGCAATTGGCTCTGCTCCACAGAGGGACAGTTAGTTAATCAATGGGGTGGTGACAGCAGACACATTTTGGCTAGGCTTATGAATGGCCTCTGACAGTCAGGCATGTACCTACCGATGTACCTAGGAACCTATACATGCACAATCAACATATGCTGATAGCTTAATTTACTGTTCAGGTATTGACTTACCTTGTGCCAGTAGCAGTTGTGTGTGCAATAGTTGGGGCTGCCTATGTAGGATGCACACAGTACACCACCTATACATGACAATTTGCAGGTGGTCGTGTGTGTGTGTATGTGTGTGTGTGTGTGTGTGTGCCATCCATGTTTACTGTGTGCAGAGGTGGAGAAGTGTGTCATTCCATAGGGGCCTACACTGTCAGGGTATGTGCTATATGTTCCCTTTTTGCCAAGGCATGGGCATACTGGGCACGCCTCTGCCTGCCTACTGGGGCTGGCACAGGGTGTTCGTGGTGTTAATCCCTCTGTGCCTGTGGTACCCTTGGCAATTGTGGTGGGCTGTGAGGGCCTTCACCATTATGTCCCTGCTGCAGCTGTTTCCACAGGATCATATTATGTAGCATGGCACATACTATGAAGATGTGGGCACACATGCCTGGAGAGTACCGCAAGGCTCCACCAGATATGTCCAAGCAACAGAACCATGATTTTAGCATCCCAAACACATGCTCTATGATGATTCTGGTTTGTGCATGCGCCTCATTATGGCGTTCTTGCATGGGTGTGTGTGCATTTTTGATGGGAGTCATCATCCACAGTTCCAGTGCATAGCTAGCATTCCCACAAGGTGGCCATATGGGATGTTCCCCTTGGCAAATACATGGTACAGCTGTGAGGCATGCCAGATGTGGGAGTTGTGGTAGCTTCCAGGGCTGCAGGTACACACATCCATGATAATGCCCTGGGCATTGCACACGACCTGGTAGTTGATGGAGTGGTATATCTTGCAGTTTATGTAGCGCCTATCATGCTCACTGGGTGGTGACTTGATGTGTATGTGCGTGCAGTCTATTGCACCCAGTACTTCCGGGTAGTCTGCCACATGGTGGAAGAGGTGCATATTGCTGGCCAACACCTCCTGCGTTTGGGGGAAGTATATATCCTCATTGGCATGTCGTTACATGTCATCCAGGAACTGGTGGAGTACCCTGGATGCTGATGCCTGTGAGATCCCCATGATATCCCCAGTTGGCCTTTGAAAGGTACCTGTTGCTAATACTCTCAAGCTTACACATACCTTCGTGTCCACTGGGATGGGTTCCCCTGTGTTATTCCTGGCTCTGAGGCACACAGGCACAGCTCAATGATTTGCTATACGGTGTCCCTGTCCACCCTGTAATGCTCTACTATCTTCAGATCATTTAGCCCCTGGTAGGTTACCCTTGGTCTGAACACTCTTCTCCTCCTCCAGTTTCTGCGGTGGTTGTCAACCTCATCCTCCACACCACCTTCAGTCTCTAACACATACTGATGAATGAAAGCTATGGCGGCCCCAACCATATACATTTTAAAGGTTCCCCATCTATTTACATCGATGGTGCAGAGTGTTTGGGAATATACAAGTGTGTGCGCGGTGCTTTCACACTTTATACTATTGTGCTTTGGAATTTGCTGATGTCATTGGGTGTGTATGTGCAATTCCAGCTGCAGGGTATCTTACTTGTGGGTTTCACAGCAGGTACTGCTATTGTGATGCCTGTGGTGTTGAATTACACTTGGCTGCCGTGATTCATCTATTGCCCTTTACTTCACTTTTCAACCCGATTTCCCTCCCATTGTCAGGCACACATCCAGCTGCCTGCTTTCATGTTTTGTAATATCCCAACCCAGGAATGTGTTGTGAAATGTGTTCTCTGTAGCTGATCTACTGCAGGTTTGCTTTGTTCTGATATCACAGATCTCTTTTCTTAGCAGTACGGTAATTCCCATTTCCTATTCTGCAAGTAGCTGCTGGCAGCCTTGTTAGCTGTTGTCAATGGCCCACTGTAAGTTCTTAGGTGTTAATTACTCATTTATACTCATATTACCATGCTGCAGCATTTCCATATTTTCTTCCCGTAACCTTCCTGTTTCACCTAAGTTGCGCACTGTGCGTGCCTGGTTTCCGGCTTTTGAGCACATTTTCATCTACATTCACATGCACTTTTGGTCACCTTGTGTGCTCTCAGCTAAGCATAGCTATGGCTAGGTACACAACCCTATCCTGCGGCTTTGCTCAACAGGCCACCTGGATTACTAATGCTCCAATGTACTTACAGCTATGGTGGTGCACACCTCTCATGATGTCATGTTTACCTCCAGGCCACTCCTCGGTGTTGTACCGCTGCACAGTGTGGTACATCCTTACGCCGGTGGGACGTTTGCGATTCAGTATCACTTGACTCATTTGTATGGCATTGACTACTAATTCCTAGTTACCGTGTGGAACACTGTCACAGACCCTTAGCAACCCTTGCACCTTGGTTTTGGTGTAGCATGCGTACCATTGACTATTATGGCGAAATCATGATCTGTGTCACATTGCAGTTTTATGACATCTAAATATATTTTCCTTGTGTTCCCGTTTGCGCACCCATGCACTGCGGTTGTACTTTGCATTGGTGTGACCTGACATTAAATGTTATTTTTATGTGTTGTACGTGTTTTTTTATGCCATTGGCTGTATATTTAGCCATTGACATATGCTAACCTTGTAATACATAAGTTTGATTTGCTTTCATGGCTCTGATGTTCTGTTTGAAAAAATGTAAACCTTTTTTTGGTTTACGTTTCTGCATGCTTATGCTATGTCTGCACCACTTCATGAATCGCTATATACGTTCATTTGCATGCTACCCTGCTGTACATGGGGTAATTAGCATACATGCGCCGGGAGCTGCGCAGCTCTCACATACGCTGGTAGTGCACGTGGAAACAGCTCTTACCTGAATCACTCGATGGCCATATCTGGCACTAGATCACCGATGCTACTCTGGCGCATGGCGCAAGCTTCATGAATCCTGGGGGATTTTTTCTTTTTAATAAAAATGCAAAGTGATCTTTAACAAGGATCTCACATTAGGATTTATGAAAACATTTTGTTTGCACATGTCATATGCTGTTATCATTCCTGTACAACTGGTTTTCCCTTTTTTTGGATTGTATATACATACCTATCTGTGTGTGTGTGTGTGTGTGTGTGTGTGTGTGTGTATGTGTATATTTATATATATATATATATATATATATATATGTATAAATATATAAATATATATATATATATATATATATATATATATATATATATATAAATATATGCTAATGAGGATAGATTCTGCTGATATTTATGAACTGCTCACTGAGGCACCTCCACAAAATAAAACATAGGTTTGTTCTGCTGCATGCTGCCTCCATATTGTGCACAACTGCTCATGTGTACACACCATGCTATGTAGTACGACTAAGGAGTTCTACACATTATTCAAATTCACATGCCAAGCATGATTCACAGGCTGCCATACTATTTGACAGCTAATGGGTGTGTCACTGAGAGTACCTATCTTATGGGAAAAAAGAAAGTAAGATCCTGTGGTACATATTACACAGCCAGTTCAAATGAGGGCTTGCTGAATCCTTAAGCTGGTCCATTCCATAAGAAAGATATCTAGTGTGACCTGGCAGATCAGCTGATCAATGTGACTGGCATCTCTTGCACTGTGAACAGTGCAGGTGCTGGAAAGATGATCTGCACTGCTGCCATCCTGAAGATCTTCAAATATAAAAAGCAGAAGTCAGGCAGAAATGTTCCAAATGGAAACATAGATGCCAGCCATTTCTACTGTGTTCCCTACCATAATTTAAAACTTTTTTATACCTTTCAGGACACTGTTCCCAAAAGGTGTTCTCCCTTGGACAGATTCTTGGATAAGCCAGATTGTCTTTTGTGGCTGACTGCCTCTTTTGAGTGCTTTTTTGACAGTTAAATTGCTATGGCATTGTGGTATTTTGTGAGGCAGGCACATGGTTATGACTGCTGTGCTTGTGGCCACCATATCATGCTTCTTCTGAAATGCAGATAAATGTGGTAATGTAGATGCTTTTGTTTCACTGCACAAACATATGGGTAGTGTATCACATTTAAAAAACTGTGGGCATCCTGTCATAATTCTCCATTATTGCACACAAACATTGTAGAATAGCACATCTCAGCTTGTGGAGACCACCTCAGATGCCTGCTTGCTTGCACGTACATGTGTGGCTGTAACTTTGCACTGTTGTCTGCATCACTTTACACCTCTATATCCTGGCTGGTATATGTGTTGCATCTTTCATCATGGACAAAGCTGGAGAAGAACCTCACTGGCTGCTTCAGGAGGCAGTGCAGATATGGCACATCATAGGATCATAGGAAGTTACTAGGCTATTGGCCCTGAGGCCCTCATAAGCCTAGCCAATAATTTAGCCCATGTTCCCACAACTCAGCACCATATGCCACTGTCCAGCAGGGACACAGGTGGAATCCCAGGGGTGTATTTTCTGTTCCCCATCCAGTTATCCAGGTTGCGTTTAAAAAGGGTTAATGAGGCACTATGCTTGACATGGACAGGGAGTCTGCTCCACAAAAGCAGGAGCCTCTGGGACACAAATCTGTCCTGCCAACAAGTCCTATTGATGTCACAGACCAGGTTGAGGTCACACATGTGGGTTACTCGACTGCAGCTAGACTTGTGGATATGCAGCAATCCCATCAGGGCAGGGTCTGAAATTGCTTTATATGCCAGACAGAGGTCACCTCTGAGGAGTATGTAGGAGACTGTGTAGAGGGACAAGCCTTTTAGCCTTTATGTGTAGGGTAGATGTTTAAGTCCCTTTATTCTCCTGGTGAAGACCCTCTCTGGTCTTTCCAGTTGCTGCACGTGCTTTGTGAGGTACATGCCAAAAGGGGCATTATACTCAATAATGGGTCTTATAAGAGAAGAATACAGGGATGTTATGACCACCTTGTCCCTGGATGAGATACCCTTACTAGTGAGGTGGGCCATACAGAATGCTTTTTGTACAATGGAGGCAATATGGTGGTCAAAAGTCAGTTTTCTATCAACCTGGGTGCGCAAGTCACTCACGACTGATTACATACTTAGGACCTTACTATCAATCTGATAATTTGTGGGAATGTCTCTCTCCCCAAAGGGGACGATGATGCATTTTTTGGCATTCTGTTTGAGGCCATGTTTCTAGCACCAGTCATTTGTTTGGGTGAGACCCTCTTGGAGGATGTCCACATCACTAGGGGAATTGATGATGGCATCCATCTTGCAATCATCTGCAAACTGGTCAGCCATATCCCACTGGTTTTGGCCTGCACCTCAGAAAAGTATATCCCAAAGTATATCCCAAACAGCAGAGGCCTCAAGACCAATCCCTGGGGTACACCGCTTGTTATGGGTCTACTTCTTGAGGAGGCTTCCCCTATTTGACAAGGTGGGTTCTCTCAGTGAGCCAATTTGCTACTCATCTAATAACATATGGATTGATGCCTAGTTGAGAGAGTTTATCTATTACACCTGAGTGGGGAACAGTATCGAAGGCTTTGGCCAGATCAAGGTAGGTGGTGTGCACCGTCTTACCCTCGTCCATGGCCTTGGTGACTTTCTCAAAGAAGTCGACCAAATTTAACAGGCATGACCTCCCCTTGACAAAACCAAACTGTGTGGGATTGAGTGTCTGGAAGATGCCAATGTCCTTGTTAATGAGGTTCATGATAATCCACTACATGGCCTTGCAGATCAGGCTAGTTAGGCTGATGGGTCTATAATTTCCTGGATCGGTGGACCCTCCACCTTTGTGCAAAGAGATGACAGTGGCTGTCCTCCACACAGCTGGGTCAAAGCCAGTACTCAGGCTTTGGTTGAATAGGGTTCCTAATGGTGCTGCAAGTTCCTGCTTGAGTTCATGTAGGATGCATTCTGAGATGTTATCGGGTCCCATTGAGGCTGTATTTTTTGCCTTTGAGAGGGCAGTGATGACTTGTTCCCTAGAGACAAAGGGAAGGGGGCAGGTACTGGGGGTGTCCGGTTTTACTGAATGGGGGGACAGAGGGGTGGAGTTTTCACTGAACCTGTCTGCCAGCAGGTTGACTATATCTACAGCATTTGTGTATGTGATGCCCTTGACCACCAATTTTGAGCAGATCTGGGTGCTTCTCTTGAGGTTGTGGACATATGTGAAGAAGGCCTTATGATTGTCTTTAGTAGATGTGGCCAGTTTGGGCTCGAAGTTTGCTTTCAAGGATTTCACTAGTGCTCTTATTTGCTTGTTCAGGCTAAGGAGAAATTGCTTCCATTTAGGCACCTGCTCCTCCTTGGTCCTGGACAGCAATTTTTTCATTTTATGATAGAGTTTATTTTATTGCAGATGTTCACCAGACAGGTTTACTCTTCCTTCAGGAGGGTCATTTCATCCTGTTAGGTACTCCTGATTCCATTAAAATGGAGTCATCTCACCAGAAAAAAAACATGAACTTCATCCCTCCAACCTGCTTTCCGTTCATATGTTCTTACTGCATATTTCTCTGATTGTATCTCTTTTTTTCCTGTACTCTCTTGTACTCCCTGCTGGCAATTGACAAGGCACAATGGTAACACTCAGTAGCCTTGAACTTTCTATGATTCTTCTGATTCTCCTTTTCCGCTTTTCATATATATTCATATATATATAGCTATATAGCTACAGATACATAGATATAGACATATGTGGTTTTTGTCCCTGTAGCCTTTCTTGAGTTGCTGAAGCATTAATTTAGTTTTAAAACAGTTGCTGGAGAAGTGGACCTGCTGATCCCTTTCCTTCAGATCCCCCAGAGGTTCCTTAGTTCCCTTGACAAACACATTGTTTTCAGAAAAGTAAGCATTTTGCTACTCCTAATGAATGTTACTGAGCAACCCCAGAGTTACAACCATGCATAGCTCCTCAAAATAAACCCTGCTATGATAGCTCCTAGCTTGTAGGCCTAAAATTTTAAATAAATAAAATTTCAGTTCTATTATAATGATGCAGCAAAGTGAAGAAATGAAAATACAACAGCTGAGAGGGATAGCAAATAATATAGACAAAAATATATGTCTATTAATGTAAAAACTATAAGAACAATGCAAGACATAACAAATCAACATGATACATTTTGAAATAAACTGATAACTAAATAACACCATGGCAGAGAAATAATCAAACTCAACCTCCACTGAAAATATGTAATCTGATATGCAAAACCCACAATGTCTCACATTGTGGTGCAAAGATCACACAGAAATTCACCCTGGGGATCACTTCTGTGGCTCTGCTTGACAGGGGCACAGGAAAATAATTTTCTTGGGTGGTGAAAGCCAGGGTAACTTTTGGCTAGGCTTATATAGGCCCTAGTGCCAATAGCCTCATACATACTTATGAACCTATGAACAACAGCAACCCTAATATCCCAATATGTCCTTGGTGAATGCCTGGTAAAATATTTCAAATAACTAGCAGCAAATAGAAGCCAGATAAAAACATCTAATTGCACTTTGTCAATGTCCAGAAATAATCAGCCCAAGCAAAATGCCAATAAGTGGCAAAGGTTTGAAGGAAGTTCCAGCTGGTTATTTCCAAAAATAAAATTGTCATCCAAACATTGAACAGGCTCCTGGATAACAACTTAGAGGAGAATAACTGTTCACAAACAGTGTTTCTAAGAACATAAGATATGGGACCACATACAAACCTAAAGTCAGTAGGCTCCTGAAAAAGTCAGTAATGGCATACGCAGACTGTCACAAAGTAACCTAATGAACTGTAAGAAACTGACACCAAGCAGAAATGGAAAAGTATCAAAACAAAAGAAACCGTTTAAGAAAATGCCAGGTAACTGAGTACATCTCGATAATAGTTTGTAACAAACAAAAAGCACTCGATTCTTAAAGTGCCAAAAATCAATCTGCCACTGCAAATATTAAATATATCCAAAGTGATACCAGTAACTTGGTTAAAGTTCTCAAAGCATTAATATTACAATAGAAGAAACACTTATCAAGTGTTTTCATTCATAGGCAGTCGCAGTCTCCGCCATTATCTGACATGCGCACTGCACAAAAACAGACTGTTTTCAGTCATTCTTTCAGGTTTGAAGGTGCTTGGGTTGTATATCAGAATAAACATCACGCAAAAAAATGTGAGCAGCATAGAAGTCATGGAACACCATTTAATTAAAACAAAGTTAAGTACTTTCACTCTTATATAAGTAAGAACTTAATCAGAACTGTTTCCTTAAACTATAACACTTCCTTTTATATAAAAAATATTATCATGTGACATAATTAAGCACTCATCATCAGCTTCTTTTCTTCCCTATTTTCTGCATGGGGTCGAGGTGTCGTGTCAACAAAAAAACAAAAAATATATATTTGTTTTCATGCCTTTCTAAGCTAGTTTAGTCCAGTTTTCAGGTTAGTGCTGAATTCAGGGCTGTGTTACAAGTTTCTGTGTTTGCCCATACCTTACTTGGATAGAAGAAAGTTTCTCTGTTCACTGTGAGAGAGGGAGCTTTGAGCAGCCTATCAGTCCCTGGAGGAGTCTTTTCAGCCCAGAAATTAGTAGTTTATTGGCCTAATTTCTCTTCCTTTCATTTCCCTGCTATAAAACCTGCATTTGCGCGGTTCTGCATGCCTGGCAGTGCCAGTTAGCTAGGGTGTAACTATTCCCGGCTCCACAAAGTCTACTCCTTAATTTTTCCCTTGGAACTAGACAAACTTTTTCAACTTAAGCACTCAAATCATTCACTTCTCATCCCGGTACTTGCCCAAAATTCATAGCAAGCACTAATAAACCTTAGCACTAGACCCTCATATACTGTAGAAAAGGACAAGGCTCTCTATTTGACCTTACCAGCCAATCAGTAAAACAGTTCACTGTACCTATCCAGGCATGTCCAAAGGGCAGTTTCAGGTATATTCTCCAGACCAACTGGTGAATCTGGGCATTTTGAGGCAATGTTACAATTGCCTCATGTACACAGGCAACCCTCTCCTCCTTCCATCAAACACTAATACATGTGAGAGATGCAATTATACAGCCAAACTGGAGGCTAAGCTCTCTCTTAACCCAAGACTGGGCGAGGCATTAAGAGGAGAAGGGACTTACTTGCATCACACCACCAGTCTCACATAGACCTATGAAACCAGCACTGTCAAAAAACACATACATACACAAAAACATACTAAATAAGAATCTGCAAAAGCAACAGAGACCTCCAAAGCAGACATCCAAGCAACCTCCACCCCCCCCCCAACACAAACCATGAAACACATACTTCACAAAACAAGTGTGCCACACAATCACAGCCCTTAAGGCAAAATAACATACCCAACACACTAGTAATAGGTGACTCTATAGTCAGGCACACTGACGTCCCACTCACTAGGCTGAACAAGGAGAAGGTAACTGTTAGTTGCCTGTCGGGTGCCAGGATCCGCCATATAACACAACCACTCAGGTCACACCAGAACAAGTACAAATATGACTGTATCATTGTCCATGTTGGTGTGAATGACCTGAGCCGTACCTCCCTGGACTACATGAAAAGAGACATGGAGGAGTTCTCTGATCACGTTGCCCAGACCGGTATGACCCTGACCTTGAGTAGCATCCTGCCCTCACGAAGAATGATACCACGGTATAGAGAGAAAATGATCAATTTCAACAATTGGCAAAGCTTCTGGTGTCATTCAAAGGGGATCCAGTGTTTGTCAGCCTGGGATGACATGCTTGACAAGCCATGATACTTTGCTAGAGATGGCTTGCACCTGTCACCCTTAGGCTTTTGAATACTGGCCAAAGCTCTTGCCACCCCCATAGTGCCATTTTTAGGCAAGGCTCAAAAGACAAACCCACTGCTGTAAATAGCACAAGTAACAAAAAACTGAGGGTAATGCTGCTCAATGCCAGAAGTCTCAACCTCAAAATGCATGCACTCGAGGCACTCCTCAGTATGGAGAAAAACTGAGATATGTGCAGTAACAGAAACCTGGTTTAAGGCTCCTAAGAGCACCCAGCACTACCAGGCTACAACTCATAACATACACTTCGGTCACAAAACCCGACCGAAATACAAAAGGCGGGGGAGTATCCATAGTCATCAAGGATACCCACACCTCCAGGTTAGTGGCACAGCACGATGCTTCAGAGATCATCCACGTGCAACTAACAATGGGCAAAACTGCTATTCAAATTATAACTTGCTACAGATCACCAACCATGTCTCAGGACCCCCACTCCACATTCCTGGAAACACTGGGAAACATAAAGGTCCTACCAAAGACCCTGATATTGGGTGATTTCAATTACCCAATCATTAACTGGGAGAACTACTCAAGTACGAACTCCCTTGCCCAACATTTCCTAGAATTTAGAAACTCAAATGCCCTGGATCAACTGGTCAACACCCACACCAGAGGTGACAACATACTGGACTTGGTCATCGCCAACATGGGCAACCGGTGGTTAACCCCTCGCTGGTTAGATGTGACCATAAACTAATCATTCTGGATATCCACATTCTGCCACCACCCCCGGTCAAAGGAACCAGCGTGAAAAACTTTTCAAAAGCAAACTTCATGTTACTCAAGACTGAGGTGTGAAATTTCAAAGCCCCCATGCTAAAGAATAATGCTGTCCAAGCTGCAAAATCCTTTACTAATACACTCTACGAGCACCTACAAGAATGCATGGATCATGCTATCCCAAACAAAATCAAGACTCACTCCTCCAAGCAAAGGAAACCAGTCTGGTGGACCCCTGCCATAAACAAGCTATACAATAGAAGGAGGAAACTAGTACAGAAAAGAGTAAAATCCCAAGAAGGAAAGACATCCCTGATCAGTATCAGCAAGAAACTATGTTCCCTCATAAAATCATCCAAGGTTAGCTTCAAAAGAAAAATTGCCATGGACTCCAAAAATAACCACAAGGCATTCTTTAGCTACATCAAGAATTTAAGTGGCAATTCTCAGATCTGCTCGGAGTTAGTGCAGAATGGCACAAAATACACTGAACCGACTGATATAGCCAATATCCTGGCATACAGGCTCAGTGCAAACTTCACCCCCCCTCTCACCCCCAAAAGGGCCCAGAAGAATGTAGTGCCCCTGAAATCACAGACACTCAGGTTAAAACAGCCCTCTCCAAAGCCAAAAATACAGCATCGATGGGACTGGATGGTGTCCCACACTGCGTCCTACATGAGCTCAAAGATGAACTAACCCCTCACCTAAACACACTGTTTAAACTCAGCCTCTCCACAGACTATGTGCCCACAGAGTGGCGCACAGGAATGGTTATTCTGCTCCACAAAGGTGTAGCTACAATGGACCCCTGGGAACTATAGCCCTATAAGCCTGACTAGCTTGGTCTGCAAAGCTATGGAGCGCATCATCATGGATCTCATTAACAGAGAGATTGGAAACATCCAAACACTGGACCCTACCCAGTTCGGCTTTGTTAAGGGCAGATCATGCCTCTTAAACCTGGTGGACTTCTTTGAGACAGTTACCAAGGCTATAGATGAGGGAAAGGTGGTCCACACAGCCTACCTAGACCTTGCAAAGCCATTCAACACCATTCTCCACTCAGGTATTATAGACAAGCTCACCAGCCTGAACATAAACCCCTACATCACGAGATGGGTTGCCAACTGGCTCACGGACAGAACCCACATGGTAAGAGTTGCAGGAGCTAGGTCTGACTCTAAACCGGTTACAAGTGGCGTTCCCTAGGGCACAGTCCTAGGACCCCTCCTGTTGGGCATATACTTCTCAGAGGTACATTTAAGCACAGAAGGACTATGGCTGACCAAGTTCACAGACGACTGCAAACTAGGGGCTATAATTGACTCTCTGGCTGACACAGACATCCTCCAAAAGGGT
This sequence comes from Protopterus annectens, assembly GCF_019279795.1. Taxonomy (NCBI): domain Eukaryota; kingdom Metazoa; phylum Chordata; order Ceratodontiformes; family Protopteridae; genus Protopterus; species Protopterus annectens. Next base: position 1,910,089,718 of record NC_056732.1, read on the forward strand.
CTCACTGAGACAGATACCTGGTGTCAAAACCATGGCCTCAAGCTAAATGCCAAAAAGTGCATAGTCTTCCTGTTTGGAAAAAACAAAGCACCCACAAAGAACCACATATGCGGTAGCCCCCTAAATAGGGAAGACGTAATAAAGGATCTGGGGAGCCAAGTAGATAGTAACCTCTCCTTTGATAATCACATTGCCAAAGTGGTTAGAAAATCCTTCTATGTGGCCTACCTAATCACAAAAGGGTTTGCATCCAGATCGAAAGAGGTCATTGGGCCCCTTTACGCATCACTCATTAGACCCATCATAGAGTAAAATGCCCCATTTGGGATGTACCTTACAAGACACCTGCAACAACTGGAAAGACCACAGAAGTTCCTCACCAAGAGGATCACTGGCCTCAAGCAGATGCCCTATGCAGCTCGACTGAAGAAACTCCAGCTGTACTTGGTTGCATATCGCCTACTCAGAGGTGATCTCTGCCTGAAATACAAGGCCATGTCCAACCCAGAATTGATGGACATGCTCCACCTAAAGAAAACCATATCCCCTCAAGCCACACACTCCAGGGATCTAAACCTAACCACAACAATAAATAGAACGTGCTGGAGGGATAGATTCCTGTCCCAGAGACTTCCCATGCTTTGGAACAAGATTCTAATCTACATTAGGCAGAGCTACTCACTAACCCTCTACAAGAGAAACCTTGATGAGTGGATGGGAAACAGATAGTTTTCCCCAGGGATCACTTCAATGGCTCTGCTGGACAGAGGCATAGAGAAGTAATCTAAGTGCCGGTGAAAGCCAACACATTCCAGCTAGGCTTATAAATGCCTTTGGGCAGATAGCCTAGTACCTATCTATGAACCTATGAACCTATGAACTGCCGCCATCTCTCTCAATTCATTGCCACTCTCCTACATTCTTTGACAGTCATGCCTGACCATTGCAGATCACCTCTCACGCAATCCATCCATCTCTTTGCTGGATGACCTCATTTCCATTTGTCTACTTCCTGTCTGTCCCAAATCTTCTTCACCAGATTGTCTTCTGCTTTTCTGCACATGTGCTTGAACCACCATAATCTGTTCTCTTTGACCTTCTATTCAATTGGAGCTACTTTGACTTCTGCTCTGATGTTCTCATTTCTTTGTCTGTCCCACAGTGTGTATGCTACCACTAATCTCAGGGATTTCATCTCCCTCACCTTTAGCTTCCTCAGTTGTTCTGCCTCACCTCCCAGGTTTCTGTACCATACAATACAACTTGGTGCACTCTCATTTGTTAAAAGCCAAATGATAAATGACCAAACATTAAATCCATACTTATAAAAAATAAAATACTTACCAAAAAATGAAATAATACATGTATACATTAGTGATCAAAATTTTCATCAAAAACAAATCACCTGTAATCTCACTGGTTTTAGTTTTGACACTGATGACTGAAAGAATTATGATGAAGTTCTTGCTTTTATAAAAACTAAGGTGCTTAGCTTTGCTTTAATTAATGTTCTGTAACTGCTGTGCTGCTCATGCATTTTGTTTGGTGTTTATCATTGGATATGATATTTTAGTGCCTGCTTTATGTCCAAATCATTGATGGGCTCACTGAGCTTCCTATGAGTCATCAACTTCCCACTTTACCAAATGAGACATGCACTATGATTCATAATATGGAGGCCACAGTGTACTCTACAGAAACTTTCTTTCACTACAGAATGAGTGTCTTAAAATCCCTGTCTGAAAGTTAGTACCAGAACTGGTGGGGAATATATTGCATGCTGATTTGATGGCAAGATGGAAAGCTAACACGACTTCAGATTTAAATTCATGAAAATTTGGATCCTCTCCTACCTCTTGTCATCTCTTTCTATTGATGATACTGTGAAATCCCAGACACTTGCTTATTGTGTGAAGAAGACCCTCAAAAGTGGATACGGTGATGGAGGCATAGCCTGTATTGAAGATGAAATACTGGAAAGATGGAACATGACTGGCTTATCCTGATATTTGAAATGCATGAGCCCTCTGTATCAACAAGATGTAGAAAGTCATAAAGTATTTACCTATATCTGAAATGAGAGGGAACTAAGTGGGACAGCAACTTTTCAGGTAACTCAGACAAGCCTTTAGTTTATTCCAGAAATTTTAACCATAACATTAAGTGCTCTGTGGAAGAAACCATCAAAGATGGGTCGATCCTAGTGGATACCTGAGCCCACTTAGGTTAGACTGGAGAGTCAGCCTGTAAATTTTCTAATTTAGCCAAGAGACTGCCAACCATTTTGGGGTCTTCTAAGTGTGTTAGCTCAAAAGGCAGACCAATCCAATGGGAAAGTATGAAATAGTGGCATTAAAAAGTGACTGTGAAACATGGAGTGGGGCACCACAGATTGTGCTTTTAAACAAAAATGAGACTTGCAATTTCAGAAAGAGTACATTCTAAGTTGATTATTATCACTTTAGAAAGGAAAAAATAGGAAAAGTGAGAAGCAATGGAAACAACTCATGATCACTCATTGTAAGGGTTAGATGAAATGAAATCAGCGACAGTAAGTGGATAAAGAAAGTATCATTGTGAAAATGTAAGAATGTACTTATTTATTAATTTGTTTAACTGGGATACTCCAACTGAGCAAAGTCTCTCATTTCAGCAGATTCTCAGAGAAAATATCTGCACATCACAAGTACAGATTGTTTTATGAAAACAACATGTCAAACATATGCAATATATTCAGTTAAGCATATATGAGTGGAGAAGTGACTTACTGTCAGAGCTAACAAATATATTTACATACAAAGAGTACGAACATGATTATGCGGTAAATACATTATACTTGTGTAAAATTCAGGTTGTAGGGTGCAGTTAGTATAGTAATGGAAAAGGAAAGTAAGGGGAAAGGGAACAAGAATAAATTTCACAAATGGAGTTTCACTAATCATATGTTTCAATGACATGAATGTTTACAGTGAGTTCTTTGACAGTCTTCATGTCTGCAGATTTGAATTTTTTTTATCAGATTCTTGAAGGTGGAACTTTTGAAAGGCAAATTTAGCTTCTTGTTTTTGGATCATAGTAAGTTCACTCTCATGGTGTAGCCCCCCACTTCCATAAGCAAAACATATATCAGGCTGAGGATGGCATTGTGGGTACCAATTCAATCATCAATGTTAGCCTTGAGGGAGGAAGGGGTATCACTCTGTTTAGCAAGTGGGAAACAGAATACCCTTCTATACAGCTGAGCTACGGACAGATTTTTTTAATTAAGTTAAAAATAAAGACACTAGTTGCTAGTGCCTGATATACCATTTACTCATTTCCTTATATTGTTTATGGCTAGAACAAATCAAAGATGGAGCAGCCATTGGGCTATCACTCTGTGTTCTAAGGGAAATCATTGGGCAATGAATCTTTCATTCTGTGTTCTATTAATGCGTTGGTGGACATTCCTACCCTTGGTTTGGGTGTTTGTGCAGCTATTTATCCTGTCAAGGTGTAGAAGATTCATTAGGTTGGGGTCTTTGATGGCATGCAATGTCTGGAGTAGATCTGCATGCAGGAGGCTATAAGAGACAGGATGTACAGATAAGTCTAGTCTGTGTTGGAAGATAAGAATTTTTATACCAATAATGAAGACCTTGTGGGTTCCGTTAAAAGTATAGTTTTAATGTCACAAATAGACTATGTAATCATGCAACAGATTATATGTTTAAATTTTGAAGTTAACAACAAAAACATATGCCATGACACACAGAAATGTATTTTGAATAGTAGTGCATTTACCTTTCATCTTTATCAACACTTGACCCCACCTGTGAAAACAGATGATATTACAGTTTAGCTTATCTGTACAAAATGATTATCAGTGACAGTATAGACATGCTTCACTTTAGTGTTTTTTATTAGGAAAACAGCAATAACTTACATTATATGCAGTATGGATTATTTAATACAAATACTGGCCTAAAGCTGAATGACTGCAATTGTGAATACATACATGTGTATAATTAAGTATTGCCACATGCATATGCTAATGAATGAATATTTATGACTTCAAAGGAGTCTTGCAGCCAACCCCAAAGCAGATGTCACTTCTCACTCTGCCTATCCCATCTTCTGTCTGTTCCAGACATCACTGTGCCCCTGTATTGGTTTAAATTCTATTACTGCTTCTGAGATTGTGCTGAAAACCTTGTAGAACAGTATGCTAAAAATGACTATGTGAGCCACATTCCACTAAACCTCTCACCAAAATTATTCTCTGAAGTGTGTATTGCAGAAATACAAACATCTACAAAGTTATGCAAATCATGGAATAACTACAGATGAAAGGTAAAGCAGAAACAAACATTTCTGCATATAAGTAATGTCCCATACACCCCTTTGACATCTGTTATTAAGTACATTAATTTCAAGGGTTAGTGTTTCTCAAATACACCTCACAGATCTCAACTGCTGTCACGGAGCATTTTAGGTACAAAGGCATATGCATAGCTATGTTATAGTGATATAATTATATATGATAAAACTTTCTTTCACAGTAACAGAGGTTTGGTAAAACAGTTTTTTTATCATAGTAACAGTGTGATATTTTTAAAAATAGCATCTAACAGCATCTGCAAGTACATAAAAGAAATATGCAGTAAACAAGTATAATTACAAAGACATGCATCTGGAGCATTTTTCCCTGTGCCTCTGCTGAAAACTGATCTGTTTCAAGTCGGACTTTCTCAGTAAATAAATGTTAAATGAATAAAATGATTAGCTTAACAGAATGTGCTTGTGTGGAACAAAAAGTATTACACTTCTGGAAGTTTTTGTAGCAAACGGCATTGACAATACAGGCTTTTTAAAATATAACAGTTGAATGTATACAGATATTCAAGAGAATAAACCTGCTAAAGGGAAATGGCTAACACAGTAGAAAAAGTTACAGACTATCCTATCAATGAAAGAATATTTCGACCTGCTGAGAAACTGGTTTTCTCTGGATGAGATAAGGATGCAGACAAATAATGCTTCAGTACAGGAAAAGAAAGTCTCATCAAGAACAAAGTTTGAAACTAGATAAATGTGACTGTAAAAAACTGTCTATTGGACATTTTGTAATCAGAGTCATCTGAGGAAGTGCAGTGTATCTGACAGTAATCTGTGTTATAAAGAAAATCTTATAATCTCAACAATAGTTCTTGGTCGGCTTGTTTCAATAAACCTTTCAGTAAATATGAATATACAGTTGTACAGTATCTTAGTTTGTGTAATTTGTTTTTAATGCAATTTAACAGTGGCATGTCAGAAGTAATTTGGACCCTTTTAAATATTCGTAAAAGTACTATGACAAAACTAGTTAATATTTTGCTGGCGCCAACCTCCATGCACTCGGTATGAAACAGCCCAGCAGTATCAGGTACTTCCAAACAGGTGAAACCAAAATTTGGCCTTTGTATCTGCTCTGAAACATTCACCAGCATTTTTGACAGAGAGGGAGTTTTCAGTTTACAGTTTTGGTCTACAGCCTGATCACTTGTTAGGCATTTATAAAAATCGTAAACCTCTTTCTAAAATAACATGGATATCATCAAGGACATAAGTGCTAGATGCATGCATTCTGTGATATATATATATATATATATATATATATATATATATATATATATATATATATATATATATATATTCTGCCATAGACTTAAATAAATTTGGACATTATTACATCTGTGGTATGAACAAGCCGGTAGTGATGTTAAATGTAATAAAGCATTGTTTGGTATAAATAGAAGTGGGAAAGTTTATATGTGTAAATGGAGTCATTATTCTGTTTAGTATGTATAAAACTACAAAAGTCAAGTTGAATGTCTTAACTTTGGAGACAGATATCCTTGTTTTTGTTTAACATGTCATAAAAAAACTGTTACAACAATCAGTAAAGACTAAAGTCAGAATTGTCAGATAAAGTGAAAAGTAATTTTGTAATGCAGTTTCTACCTTTTATAGAGAATTCCAGTCATGTTTGGTTCATGCTAAAAACTTACAGGTTATAGAGGCAGGAGGAAATGTGTCAGACCTACTGCCTGCAGTGGGATGCTCTTAACAAGCATAAGGCATTATCAGACAAACAGCTGGATGATAAGGTAACAGAACTTAATGAAAAACACATACAGATGTTAAAAAAAAACATGACATACAGGTTAAAAAGTATATGCAAAATGTTTTACACACTTTGACTATGGCTGATGTTGCTATACATACTGTTATGGAGTCATAGGATAAAATGTGTGGAGACACTAATGCAGACGTTCTTACACATGATTTACAGGATGCTCAAATGCAGACGTTCTTACACACGATTTACAGGATGCTCAACAGAAACTTTTGAATGCCATGGCAAAGGAAGCAGAATTACCCATTAAGACAGGAGAATTACAGAAACAGCTACAGTAATATACAGTTGCAAATGCAGATTTAGAGACATGTCAGAACATCTTTGTTCAGATAACATTAACGGTTCAAATGTGCAGATACTGACAGGTTGTCCAGTTGATCTCTACCACCAGTCTCATTTGTTACAAACCATTCCTCGCTGGAATGACAAGAAAGGTATTGTTTTACAATATGTTGACATTTGAAGATTGGCTTTCATATACAGCTAACAGTGCAAGGAATGATTCACTGCAAATATATTTTTTTGGTATTTATTCCAAATGGTTATAAGATTTTTATTTTTTCTAGTGAATACAGGCTTGATTTCAAGTTAAATCCAAAAAAGAGAAGAAAAAAAAACTCCTTCCAAATATGGCTGTGATTATCTATACACAATAAGTAGCTTTACTGAGATAAGAGGGTTAGCGCTTTCACAGAGTAACCTCTGCTTCATCAGACCATAACTACAAACATTTTCCAATTGTTGCTTTAAAATTTTACATCCACCAACCACAATTCAGGAATCACGTGATTATCTCAGCCAAACATAATTCACCCACTCAATAAACACCTAGCTAATAATTCAAGACCACTGAACAGGCATTAGTAAAAAAGTTGTAACAGAACCTGGTAATATAAACCAAACCAAAGCAATAATACAACTGCATAATTGCTATCATAAATATAAGCATGGTGGTCTAACCTAGATAACTTTAAAAGCTTTAAGAATGATATAGAAACACAACCAAAAAAAAAAAAAAACATAAATAATGGCAGCCAAACAGAAAACACTATCACCATGTATATTCTTAGAACATAAAACTCACAAAATTGTACCAGTACACTAATCAATTCAACATATAAAAAGCATTGCTTCAAACTAAATAAGGAAATAAAACAAATCAATAGCCTCACAATCGTAAACAAGTTTGCGACTTACCTAAAGCTGCTGGATTTTAAGAGAAAAGATTGCAAACAATCTCAAAGATCCTACTAGAAAATAGCAATGCTATTCAATTAAAAGCATTGTGGGCATACAAAACAGAATAATTACATGACTACTTCCAGCCTATAAACTAGCCAAAAGGCACACAACCTGTACAGTCAAAACAGGAAGTATTAAAACATAAAAAAATCTTGAGATTGTATAAATTACATCATTAAAACAACATGTCTGGATGCAAATAAAATGTGGATACCAGCATTTAAAACTATTTATCTGCATATATAAAACAGTGCATAATATGGTATAAATAAATAAACAGGGGCTGGAATATACGATGAATATAAGCCATAAAAATAAAGCACTAATATGGAACTCAGAATAACAAACAAATGAAGTAATATAAACATACAAAGACTAAGCAGCAGCAGAAGTATAAAAACATGAATAAAACAATAAAGTATAATATAAATTAACAGAGGCTAAAAATATACTGCAATTATAACCCTTAAAAATAAAGCACCAATACAAAACTTCAAATAACATAAACAAGTCACATAATTTAAACAAAGGAGTAGCAGAGGTATTAAAACATGAAAAAACTTAAGATTGCATTAACTACAACCTCAAAATAGCATCTCTAAATGCAAGTGTATTGCATGTGCAAACAGCTATGCTAACTTAGTTCTTGCAAACTGGGAGAATAGTTTGGCTTTAGGTAACTAGGTTGATGTGCTGGTTTTCAGTGGCTCCCTTTTTGAACATGTTCCAGTCTGTGCTTTCAAAACAATCTTGGAGTGCTGAGACTGTGCCCTGTGGCCATATCCTTAATTTTTCTTGAATGGTCTATACACTGGAACTAGGATTACAGAGAGATGGTCTGAGTTCCCCAAGTCTGGGTGAGGCACTGCCTTAAATGCTAGTGTAACAATGGTATAGACCTTATCCAATATGTTTTCTCCCCTAATTGCAAAATCCACATGCTGATAGTAATGTGGTAGAACTGACTTCAGATTGGCCTGATTGAAGTCTCCCGCTATTATGTTAACTTGGTCCATTCTGGTTTTGCAATTCAATGATCAGCTGGTATAATGTTACCAGTGCTTCATTTGTGTTTCCACTGGGAGTAATGTATACAGCTATGATACTATCTCCATTAAATTTCCTAGGCAAGTAGAATGGTCTATATTTTAGCAACATGTACTCTATAATTCCACAGCAGTGAGTGGAGACCATCTTGCAACTGGAACACCAGTTACTGATAACATAAATACAAAACCCTTTCTCCCTGAGATTTCCCACTGAGAGTCTGGGATCTGTCTGCTCTAAATAATGACAGCCCCTCCACATAAACTGAACTATAATTTGTGTTGGAATTTAGCAATGTCTCTGTGAAGATAAGCAAACACCACCTTGCTTTGAGTAGTTAGTTCTAGTTTTAGATCATCCATTTTGTTTTCTAAGGAGTGAATGCTTGCCAATAAAATAGATGAGAGCACAGGCCTATAGGGGTTAGCTTTTATTCTGGAAATGACTCCAGCCCAGGATCCACGTTTTCATGATATTTCACATCTCTTCCATCTTCTCCTCCTTCTGTAACTGGCAAAAGTTGACTCCGTTTGCACACAGCACTTTGAACCATGTTTGAGCATGATTCCTAACTTGCAGAGTTCCTAGTGTGTTGTATGCCTCATAGGTTCCCCAGACAATAACTCAGCAAGCCTTTCACATGGAGAGCTTAATATTCAAATTTCTAGCACAGTATCTCTGCTATAATATAGTTTTACATATTTATTGCTGTCTAATCATGTCTCTTCCTTTAATTTAGGCACAAAATTAAACACATACTGTGCATCTTCCTGATGAGACACAGCAGCCACACTGGGTGCTGCCATCTTGAAACAAAAAAAGGAGAAATGTCTGTTATCTCAAATTACAGCAGCTTGTTTTAAGTAGTTGTGTGAAAAGGCTAGTGTGTGTGTGTGTGTGTGTGTGTGTGTGTGTGTGTGTGTGTGTGTGTGTGTGTGTGTGTGTCTGTGTGTGTGTGTGTGTGTCTGTTTGGGGCGGGAGGTCCTTAAAGAAGAAAGCCAGTGTTATTCTTCATTTCAGTGACATTTTTGAATTTTTTTCATTATACCAAATAAATACTTTTCATAAAACTGACATATCAATTAGAATTATAATATTTTCTTAAGATGAGGTGAGTGCCAGGTGAGAAAACTTATTTTAGAGTTTTGCTCTGACGTTGTGTAGTCAAGCACTCATTTTCCCTTCAGCTGATGTTAACTAGCACCGAGCAAATATTTTCATAGTAGTGTTGTGTGTGCATGTGTGTGTGCTCGTTTGCGTGTGTGTGTGTGTGTGTGCATGTGTGTGTGTGTGTGTGTGTATGTTTGCACATGTGTGTGTGTGTGTGTGTGTGTGTGTGTGTGTGTGTGTCTGTATGGGTGCACATGTGTGTGTGTCTGTATGTGTGCACGTGTGTGTGTGTGTGTGTCTGCGTGTGTGTGTGCGTGTGTGTCTGTATGTGTGCAGGTGTGTGTGTGTGTGTGTGTGTGTGTGTGTGTGTGTGTGTGTATGTGCACGTGTGTGTGTGTGTGTCTGTATGTGTACAGGTGTGTGTGTGTGTGTGTGTGTGTGTGTGTGTGTGTGTGTGTGTGTTTATCATTCCTGGGTGTCATTAGGGCACTCTTACATGTAGTGATGCACTTTCAGTTCTTGAATATTTTTAGAAAGATTAATTTGTCATGATACACTTCACATACATTCTTCTGTGTTTGGCATCATGTTATTTCTTTGTATTATGAGACTGTAGGATGGATGCTGTGCTCCTTCAAGCACAGAGAGGTTTCATCAAGGAGATGGGCACTTATAAGTGACTGATGTGAAAGTAATGATGAAGACATTAAAAAGATGGTGTGTCAGCAAACTAGTACATTGTATGTTTCATGCTTTAAATGTCTTGACTTTGAGGCAGATTCCTCTCTGTGCCAGGAAAACTCCTTAGGAGGATGACAAAAATCTGATCGACACGTTCATATTTGGTCTTTACCAAAGGCTGATGTACTTTGTCTCACAAGATCTGGCTAGGAAAGCCAAAGGGCATGGAATGGTCACTAGGTAAATCTGATGAATTGGTAACTTTTTTCTTAGTGAGATGTTGCAAAATGTAGTAGGGGAGGAAGAATTATCTAGTGAAAAGCTGGTGTAAAGGACAGTGTTTTGTGTCTGGCAGTTTTATATGATTTGAATGCATATTAGGGTATTGCCCTCCTAAGCCAGGGATTGTGGGTTCAAGTCTTATCTGGGGTAATATAATCTTATAGCTCAGATGGTGTACTGGTACATTCCTGTGACTGTAGTGTTCAGGGTCATGAGTTCAACACTTGGGACTGTTGTTTAATGTGAGGCCCTAATGGATAAGGCATTGGCACTTCCTTCTCTCCTATCTTAACTCACTGTATTACTCCTACTTCTTCCATCTTACTCTACCTTGTACCTGCATTTTATTGTTCACATAATCACATAAAGTTGGTCCTAATATTTTTTTCTTTCTCACTGCTTCTTTGCAGGAGAACTGAATTTTATTTTTTTTCATTTGTTTAATCTTTCACTCTATACTTTAATTAGCCTCTATATCTCTGATTCTTAGAATCTGTTAACAGTCTCATATCATGTTTCTAATATGTACAGTTTTTCCTTAAATTATCATTCTTGTTTTATTTATATATTAGTTATGTCTTTTTTAGTTATGCATTGTAATGTCTATGTATTTGTGGATCCTTTCTCCCCGGGTCTCCACTGAAAAATGGCTTCAGCTCAGCTGGACCAACCTGGTCAACAAATGTCAAATAAATAAATAATAAATAAATAAACTAGCTTCCACTACTCTCTCTCATAACATCATGCTGTGACTGATCAATTTTATCCCTCTGTAGTTACTACAGCTCTGTACATCACCCTTATTCTTAAAAATCGTTACCAAAATACTTCCTCTCCACTCCTCAGGCATCCTCTCACTCTCCAAGATTTCATTAAACAATCTCATTAAAAACTCCACTGCCATTTCTCCTAAACACCTCCATGCTTCCACTGGTATGTCATCTGGACTAACAGCCTTTCCATTCTTCATCCTCTTCATATCTGTCCTTACTTCCTCCTTGTTAATCAGTTGCTGATATGCTAATGATGACACAAATCTCTGATGTCTGCCAGGATGATGTCTCATCCTAGAGGATTTGAAAGAATCTATCATGCAGGGGGTCTCTTCATATGTGGGAAATGAACAGGCTCCAGGTCAGTTGGGGAAGGATTGATGGCCAGATGGCCAGCATGGCAGAAGAGGAAAAAGACATATTAAAGAAAGATTAGACTGCATTTTTACAAGTGATCCACTACCTTGTCAATTTTTTTGTGAAATGATATTTTCTTATGTCTGTTTTATGATGGCCCTTAGAATCACTAGCTATTTCCTGTCTCCCTTCATTCTTATTTTTTTTAACTTACCTACCGCCTACCATTAATGGAGCCTTCTCACATTACATAAGCTTTTCCTTTTCTATGTGTTGCAGTGAATCAGTCTTAAGGTCTCAGACTCTTTCATCATACAGCAACATCTTCAGCTCCTTCATTATTTTGCTAAGTTAATATGACACATTCTTCACAACCTTAATCTACCTTATAAGACAAAACCAGACAACACTTAGTAGAAGCACAGGTTGTACCGTACGTCTTAGCATAGATAATCTTCCTTTTAGGTAAAAGCAAGTGTGTGAGTGTGACTGTCAGTTTGGGACAATTTTTCCTATTAGGAGAGTAAAACTTCAACATTTGAAGATGTACATAATTTTGTGTGTTAGTATTAGGTTAATAGGTTTTAGGGGTGTATTGGAGTGCATTTTTTTTTTTGTTTGAGGACTTTCAATAAAACAAGTTTTTGTAAGGTGTGACAGGCTAAAATGGATGAAACGTCTGTATAAAAGATCAGCCTGACAAACATTAATGTGTGCATGTAACACAAAAAGCTGAAACTAGATACTTAAAAAGCTATTACAAATAAAAGGTGGGAATGACAACTTTTTAACATGATGCTTTCTATATTATCTTTAAATGTTAGTGGTCCCACAGATATAAACAAACAAGAAAGAGTAGCAAACTATATTAAAATGTATAGTGCAAGTAGCTATGCTGCAGGAGACACCTTTAGAAAGAACTGAACATGTGAATTTGATAAAGAAAGGTTTTCAGGACTGTTATTCAGAAGAATACCTGTGACAAAGGAAAAGAGGAGTACTTATATTAATTGCAAGAGGAGCTCCATTAGTGATAGAAGAGGATAAAAAAGATAATAATGCTAGATTTGTAGTACTAAGAGGCTATTGGCAAGGGAGGAGGACTACACTGACGTATTTATATAGGTTCATAAGTAGGTACAAGGCTATTGGCCCCAGGGCTTATTTATGATCCCCGGGGTGAATTTCCTATTTCCCATCCAATCATCAAATTTTTCTTGAAGAGTGCTAATGAAGAGCTTTGTTTGATATAGATAGGTAGTTTGTTCCAGAGTATGGGGAGTCTCTGGGACAGGGATCTATCCCTCCAGCATGTTTTGTTTATTGTGGTGACAAGGTTTAGGTCCCTAGAGCATGTAGCTCAGAGGGATTGGGATTTCTTTAAGTGGAGCATGTCCAACAGCTCTGGGTTTGACATAGCTTTGTATGTTAGGCAGAGATCGCCTCTGAGTAGGCGATATGCGACAGAGTAAAGCTGGAGTTTTTTGAGAATGTCTGCATAGGGCGTCTGTTTGAGGCTGGTAATCCTCTTTGTGAGGTATTTCTGTGGCCTTTCCAGTTGTTGTAGATGTCTTGTGAGGTACATACCAAAACGGGTGTTGTACTCTATAATGGTTCTAATGAGTGATGAGTAGAGGGGAACAATGACCTCTTTTTTGCTGGATGAGAGATGTGCCATGTAGAAGGATTTCCTGACTACTGTGGCAGTGTGATTATCAAAGGAAAGACTACTGTCCACCTGTGTCCCAAAGTCTCTTATCACACTTTTGGTGTTACGTAGACTACCACCTATGTTGTAATTCATGGGTACAGAGTTTTACCAAAGGGGGTGACAATGCATTTTTTGGCATTAAGCCTGAGGCCATGGCTTTACACCAGGTAACTGTCTCAGTGAGGCCCTTTTGTAGGATGTCCACATTGTTAGGAGTTTTGATTATGGCTCCTAGTTTGCAGTCATCTGCGAACTTTCTTAGCCAAAGACCTTCTGTGTTAGCCTTAGTGTTAAATAAAGGTTTAAACTTTGTTCCAGGATTTTTTGTGGATGAATTTCATATTGTCAAAGATGTTAACGATTTTTGTCGCAGAATCAACCTCAAATTGTTTTTGGACCCAGGTCTGAGTCTCAAAGATCCACAGAATTCAAATTCCATAAATCCAATTTTGTTCCATCTATGAATCGGAATGTGGCTATCTTTCAGCAAGCTGTACTCAAGGACATACATTTCAAACTAGATCACTTTTCACCTCTGAAACATAATCTCTCTACCCCTGAACTACAGGCTGTACAACAGCTCAGGGACAACAAAAACATTGTTATTATTCAGGCTGACAAGGGTGGGGCAATAGTAATTATGGATACAGATTATTATCTGGGGGAGGGAAATGGACAGTTAGCCAACCCATCCCACTACATGAAAATGCCTATTGACCCTACCCCGAACTTTAAAAGAGAAATTGACAATTTTCTTGAGTTAGCAGTTTCGAAGGGCATTATATCAGACACAGTTAAATCACAATTAATGGTATGCGACCCACAACAACAGATTCTTTATTTACTACCTAAGATACACAAGTGCCTGAACAAACCACCTGGTAGACCCACTGTGTCTGGTATGGGGTCATTGACGGAACCACTGTCTGAGTTTTTGACTTCATACTTGAAACCACTACTAAATTTGATTCGAGCAAGGATACAAGACACCACCCAATTCATATCCATTATAGATGATAATCAATTGAACCTGAGTGGTTATTTTGTACATTAGATGTCAAGGCTTTATACTCCAATATACCACATTGGGCTGGACTTGAGGCCCTCAAGTTTTGGTTAGATAGAGCCAAATTATATCCAGTTGGTTTCAATACGCTTTTGATTTGTATGGCGGAACATGTTTTGAATAAAAATGTTTTCTACTTTCAAGGTGAATGCTATTGGCAGTTGGAGGTTACCGCTATGGGAGCCTCTTTTGCTCCTATATATGCGGACTTGTTCATGGGCTACATTGAGGAGCAACTCATTTATGATCAAACAAATAACATCTATCTTGAGGAGCTGGATATTTGGCGATGTTATCTTGATGATTGTTGGTTAGTTTGGCGTTCCGATGAAGAATATTTGGCTGAATTTGTGTCATACCTTAACCATAACAAATGGGGTATTGAATTTACTTTAACTTATCACCAAAATCAAATCAACTTTTTGGATGTAACAGTCATCAGGATCCCAGATGGTACTTTACGAAGCAAAACATTTTGTAAATACCCGCAATACAATACTTTATTACATGCAACTAGTATGTACCCTAGCCACATCATCCGGAACATACCCAAATCCCAGTTCCTCAGGATACGCAGGATTTGTTCTGCAGAAAATGACTTTGAAGATTCACAACAAGATCTAACCAACAGATTCAGAACCAGGGGATACAAGGAGCCTGACATTCAGTTGACACGTCACTTTGCAACCAATTCCACCAGAACTTTCCTTATCAAATATTGTGATAGAAATAGGGATGCACAGGATGGAGGATTACGGTTTATTACTACCTATGGGCGTAACATCAATTTGATTAGAAATAACATGATGAAACATTGGAACATCCTCACTGCCAATGAGGATATTGCCTCCTTAGTCAGTAACACTTGTCAATATGGTTACCATAGAGGGAGAACACTAAGTTCATTTTTTTCACATTATAAGAGGATGGGTTCAGGTGGCATTATACATCAACAACATGCGATGACTGGTGACAAACTTTGGGGCACTTATCAATGCGGCCATTGTTCATCATGTCCATTTATATTCACATCTAAACAATTTTCCATTAAAAACACTGACAGGATTTTTAACATGAATTTTTTTGGCAACTGTCATAGTGATTGGGTGGTATATCTTGCGACTTGCACATGTGGTTCATTTTATGTGGGTCAGACATCACGGGCGTTGAGATTACGCATGTCGGAACATCGTAGTGACATTTGAACCAAAAGAGAAACCAATGCTTTGTTCAGGCACTACACACAACATCATACTGCTAGATTTCAATTTTGTATTGTAGATAGAAATTTGGGTGACAGATCCATCAAACAGGGATGGCATTCCATTCTCAACCAAAAAGAGAAATACTGGATTATCAAGCTAGGGGCACTATTTTCTCCTGGTTTAAATGATCATTTATAACTAATTAATATATCCAATATTGAATGTATTATCATACTTATGTTTTATTACCATATTTGCCATTTGGATCATCTATTTTTTACTTGTTATTTTTTATTTTCTAGTTTGTATTTTTCCTTCCAGTTTTTCTTTCATGCAGTATTATGGGCATGCCTAATATCCTTTGGAAGCACCTCATTGGTCTATGGACCTTATTTAAACCTGCATTTGTGCATCATTTCCTGTTTGTACTTTTCTTGTTCCACTGAGGAAAGCCATGTTAGGCTGAAACCGGTCTGGATTATTGAATTGTTCGATATGTATTAAAACACTAACTTTTACCTTAGTGTTGCTGTAGTTTTGTTGCTGATATATACTGAGTTTTGTGCTGGCATTTTTTCAGTTACTGATAGTTTGTTTTGCCTTGCACTTGGATCCTACTTGCAGGGCTTTTCTCTTTTCCACCCTGGTTTCGCCATCCAAGAAAATTATATTCCTGTGCCACTGTCGAGCAGAGCCACAGAAGTGATCCCCGGGGTGAATTTCCTATTTCCCATCCAATCATCAAATTTTTCTTGAAGAGTGCTAATGAGGAACTTTGTTTAATATAAATAGGTAGTTTGTTCCAGAGTATGGGAAGTCTCTGGGAGAGGAATCTATCCCTCCAGCATGTTCTGTTTATTGTGGTGACAAGGTTTAGGTCCCTAGAGCATGTAGCTCGGAGGGATTGGGATTTCTTTAAGTGGAGCATGTCCAACAGCTCTGGGCTTGACATAGCTTTGTATGTTAGGCAGAGATCGCCTCTGAGTAGGCAATATGCGACAGAGTAAAGCTGGTGTTTTTTGAGATGGTCTGCGTAGAGTGTCTGTTTGAGGCTGGTAATCCTCTTTGTGAGGTATTTCTGTGGCCTTTCCAGTTGTTGTAGATGTCTTGTGAGGTACATATCAAAAGGGGTGTTGTACTCTATAATGGGTCTAATGAGTGATGAGTAGAGGGGAACAATGACCTCTTTTTTCCTGGATAAGAAACCTTTTGTGATGAGGTGTGCCATGTAGAAGGATTTCCTGACTGCTGTGGCGATGTGATTATCAAAGGAGAGACTACTGTCCACCTGTTTCCCAAGGTCTCTTATCACACTTTTGGTGTTAAGTAGACTACCAACTTTGTTGTAATTCATGGGTACAGAGTTTTACCAAAGGGGGTGACAATGCATTTTCTGGCATTAAGCTTGAGGCCATGACTTTGACACCAGGTATCTGTCTCAGTGAGGCCCTTATGTAGGATGTCCACATCGGTAGGAGTTTTGATTATGGCTCCTAGTTTGCAGTCATCTGCGAACTTTGTTAGCCAAAGACCTTCTGTATTAGCCTGTACTTCTGAGAAGTAGATACCAAACAGGAGAGGACCCAGGACTGAACCTTGTGGTACTCCACTTGTCACTCATTCGAAGTTGGATTTGGAGTCTGCTACTTTCACAGTGTGGGTTCTGTCAGTGAACCAGTTGGCAACCCATCTTGTGACATAGGGAATTATACCTAGTTTAGTGAGTTTATCTATAATTCCAGAGTGGGGGATGGTGTTGAAAGCCTTGCCGAGATCTAGACAGGCTGTGTGAACCACCTTACCCTCATCTATGACTTTAGTGACTGCTTCAAAGAAGTCTATCAGGTTTAGGAGACATGATATGCCTTTTACAAACTGAACTGGGTAGGGTCCTGAGAGTGGAGATTACCAATGTCTTTGTTTATAAGTTTCATGGTGATACATTCCGTGGCCTTGCAGACCAGGATCGTCAGGCTAATGGGATGGTAGTTCCCGGGGTTTGTGGTGGCTCCCCTTTGTGGAGTGGGATAACCGTCGCTGTGAGCCATTCAGTGGGCACAAAGCCTGAGGTGAGGCAATGACTGAACATGGTACTTATGTGGGGTGTCAGTTTGTTCTGTAGTTCATGCTGAACGCAGCCTGGGATGTTGTCAGGTCCCATGGATGCTGTGTTCTTGGCTTTGGAGAGTGTGGTTTTTACCTGTGCAGCCATGATTACAGGAACTTTGCATTCTTCTGGTATAGAGATGGGCCCTTTTGGGAGGGGTGAGAGGGGGGTAAAGTTAGCACTGAACCTGTCTGCCAGGATGTTGGCTATATCAGTTGGTTCTGTATATTTAGTGCCATTGTGCTGTAACTCAGAGCAGATCTGAGTGTTGCCACCTAAAACTACTATAATAGAGCATAAGAAAATTCTGGGAGAAATACTCAGTTTTCATCAGAGAATATTACTTAAAGGTGGGGACTAGAATTTGATTTGCAGTAGTGGAGATGTGTCTGGGGGCTCCAAAAGGGAAAATATAACAAAGGAGGGTACATTTTTGAAGAGATTATGAAAATATTTTGCATTGAATATATGAATTCAATAGTAGGAGTTTGTAGTGAATTTACATATTATTCCCAAAGATACAAAAACTGGGCTAGGCTAGACAAAATTTAAATTTCACATGAACATGTGCATTTAATTGAAAATTTTGATATGTATCCAATAACTATTTCAAATCATGTGCCAACGACAATGAAAATAAAATGCAGGGTAATGAAATAAAAATGAGACACTGGCACTTTCCCACCTACCTGTTGAAAAGACAGGAATTTAAGGAATGGGAAATAGAAACTATTCAGGAGTTATTGGAAAAGATAGAAATGTCTTCTGAAAATATAGCTAGGGAGTGGGATAAAATTAAACTGGAGTTAAAAATAGGGTGGAAATAAGAGAGGCAAGAGAGATTGTTAAGAAGTAACAATAATTAATTAGAGGGACTGAAAATGTTAAAGTGTTGAAGAATGGGGGAATCTCACAGAACAAGAAGAGGAGCAATTGCAGAATGCTAAAAAGAAAATAAAGGATTACTTCAATAATATGCATGAGTTTAGAGATATGCTGTTAAGCAACTGTATTTTTGATGATAATGCCAGAGCACAAAAACTTTTAGTGCAACTACTCAGGCAACAAAATGTAGAAAGGCTTGCTGCCAAGCTTAGGAAACCTATAACAATGAAGATAATAAGAGATCCTGTAGAGGTACTAGAACTATTTCAGAAATGTTATGAAAGTCTGGATAAAGCAGATAAATATGGAGATCAAGAAAAAGTACAAATTGAAATGTTTATGGAAGAATTAAATATGCCAAGGTTAGAGGTAGATGAGGCTCAGTTACTAACAGGACAGGAGGAGATGAAATAGAAATAGTGATGTATAGCCATTTCACAGGAAATTCCTCAAGAATAGATGGCATTCTTGTAGAAGTTTTGAAGCTATGAAGGAAAAAAAACTGATAAAGATCTGCAAGGTTTTGTTCAACAGTATTTTAAGAGGAGGAGGAGAAGCATCAACATCTTAGAAGAAAGGGGTGGTGACTGTAATACCCAAAGAGGGTAAAGACCAATCAGATCCAGCTTCATATAGGCCCATTTCAATCCTAAACCATGATTATAAAGTGTTTATGTCTATGATGGCTAAACAATGGCAAAAGTGATGCCAGAAATTTATAGATATGGATCAATGTGGTTTTGTGGAGGAGAGGCAAACATTTGACAACATTAACAGAACACTGATCATCCAGACGAGAGCTGAATGTTACAAACTACCACTGTTTTTGGTGGGTCTTGATATAGAGAAAGAATTTGACAGAGTAAGCTGAGAATTTATTGAGCAGGTTAATGAAAGCAATGGAAGGTTAGGAGGATATATGAGGGATCAGATATATGAGGGATCAGAGGTGAAAATTAAAGTGGGTGGGATCCTCTCTGATAATTTCTGTTTCGGAAAAGGAGCTAGGCATGGATGTCCACTTTCCCCTTTGTTATTTATACCATATTTACAACCATTGGCAAATAAAATAAGAGACTCAGAAATTCAAGGATATAATTGCTATGGTAGTCAAAAAAGCTGGCTCTATTTGCAGATGCTATGACTTTATACTTGATAAAACCAGAAAAGGACATTTCAGTTTTCTGGAACATTTTGAGGTAGTTTCTAATCTTTTTGGGATACAAAATTAATGAAACTAAAACAAAGGAAATAGCTGTACTTTATGTACCCACACAAGAACTGGTTCAGCAATATCCATATTTATGGGGACATTATAAAATGGAGTCTATATTAATTCTGCAAAAGACATATTCATAGAATATGCCTTCCGTGAACACCAGCCGCTGAAATTCACTTCAGCGAATTTTTCCCATGGTTTGCAAACACTTGGTCATTGCCTCAACTTTGCCCTTTTAGCCACTGTAGTGTGATCTTGGTGTTGGTATATATAGTTAGGATGGTGGGGGGGCAAAGGCCCCCACTTGGGTGGATTTTATTTAGTCAATTGTGTGTTCTGGACGGTTGGTGGGCCAAGTGTTTGCAAACGATGGGAAAAATTCTGAGGTTTGCTGAAGTGAAATTTGGTGGTTGTTGTTCACAGAAGATGTATTTGATGAATACGTCTTTCTCAGAATTAATATAGACCAATAAAAAGAAATATTTAGGAGTATGAATTAAAAACGAGTCTGGTGTGGCAGCTAAGGATATGTGGGAAGAGACTAAACAAAAGAAAATACAAAAACTGAAAAATCAGAAACTCTCTTATATGAATATGGCTAGAAAGATACAAGCAGTTAAAATGTTTTTAGTCCCATTAGTTTTATACACTTGTCAGGCATTGTTTCATCAACCAGAGAAGAATTTGTAGATAGCAATTAATAAAGAGATGAAGGATTTTATCTGACAGGGGAAGACGGCAAGAGTCTAGAGGGATAAGCTGATTCTTCCAGTTGAGCAGGGTGGTTTGGAAGTACCCGATTTGAAAAAGTATTTCAGAGCTACACAGTTAAGGATCCTATACATAGCACAAGCAGTAACCTATAATTCAAAGTAGAAAGGGATGATGAAGTAGGGAGAAGCTCAATTAACAAGAAGAGACTGGGATTTTGGATGCATATACTTAAGGAAAATAATAACTATGCATAATATTATATTCGAAACAGAAAATATTAAAGAAGTAAGTCAACACAGGAATGAAAAAAGGAGATTCTGCTGACAGGGATGACTGCAATTAGGGATACAGATAAAAAGCAAGAGTGGATTGGAATTTACTGGAGAAAAGAACCAAGGTACTAGGAGCAAATAATTAGAGAGTGAAAGGAATAGTAAGAGGCCAAGAATATATTTGGACTGTAGGCTGGAGAGTGACTTCTCTATCATGGACTGATATCAGAGTATAGGCAAAAAGAAAGAAATAGGGGAATCCTAAACAAAAGACCAGCACTGGTAGAGTTTTTCACAGAATCTATAACAGAAGCTGTTGTTAAAAAGTAATAATTAGTACAGCATGCAAAATACTGCATGATAATTATAAGAATCAATTACAGGAGGTTAGACAGGATTGAGAAGAGAGACTGGGTAAGCAATTCACAAAGAAACAATGGGAGATATATGTATTCTTGTAAATATGGAACAAAGTCTAGAAGATTTAGGATCTTTGCTTGGAAATGTTTACATAGGTATTTTTATACCCCGAGTAGACTCCAAAGAATGTTTCCTCAGGTAGACAGTACATGTTGGAGGTGTGATGGAGAAGAAAGAGGTCATTGGGAACATATTTCTGGGAGTGTAATAAATTGGAAGACTTTAGAGATTCCCTGCAGACTACTCTGTCAGACATACTGGGTGAGCAAAATGGTGTAACTAATTGCCTAGACATAGTAAGGCCTTGCTGAGTCTAATTATGGTGGCTGCCAAAAAAGCAATTACTAGAAAATGGAAATCAAATTCTAAACCAACTTTATTATGCTTTCTAATCTCTTTTTGTCTTTGGCTGATAGAGCTGCTTTCTGTATTACCTGCTCCATTTTTCTTTTCTGTTTTAAAAAATCTGCTGGGCCTAGTGTTTTTGATCTGTGTGACAGGCAGACATTTAAATTATCTAGGCTTCCCATTTCACATGTTTTCTCATTGGTTAAATTGTCTCCTGTGTGATACTTAAATACAATGTGAAATTTGGGCCCTTTGTCATTGTCTGAAAGATCTCAAGCCTGCATAAAATACAGCTCTGCTGGTGATTCCCTGCTAGGTTTTCCCACCCACCCTGATGTGTTTTTATCTTCTTTTTAAATGTGGTGATTTTAAGCTTCCCACTCCTAAGGTAAATTGACCTTAATTAACTCCTCTCTTTCTAAACTGATGCCGATATCTTAAATTATTTATTTTCCTTTCCTTGTGCTTATGTGGGATCCTCTCTGATAATATTATTATATTGAAAAGGTGCATTTTGCCTCATTATCTGTTCTACTAATTTACTTCATCTGAATGTATTATTTAGCTAGCTGTTGGACAAAGCAGTGTATTTTTATACTCTAGCAATCGCTTTTTTTAAATGAAGGTCAGTGGATTTTCCATCTAGTGCACTGGGAGGTAGCCTGGTCTGTTTAGGTGGGAGAAACAGTTGAGATTTCTGCATGTAGTTTTATTGGCTGGAGGGTTTATTAATCAGCTTATCTTGATTTTAGTGCGTCTATAAATTCTGTACAATCAAGTGGCTCTTGAATCATTTATACAAAGCATAGTACTTTTGTTGAATAATCACACTTTTATGGGCTGGTTAAGGTACACTACTGTATCCATATCTTTAGGTTTGTTTGTGGTAGCACTTCACTCCAGACGCTTTGCTGTGCTTTTAAATTTGGAGGACTGAGATTATTCATCTAGTGACTGTAGGTGTTTACCTGATCTATCTGAGATGGGAAACATAAAAGGGCTCTAAGTATTTTTTTGCATTTCTCTTACATACTGTAGCTGTTCTTCAGCAGGTTAAAACAGCAAAACTGTACTGTCTGCTGCCATTTTGCACTGTATTACATTCTACCTGTTAGCTGCAGGGCTGTTGTAGGTAGTTTGTGTGGTCTTGTTACACTTGGGCTCCAAACCAGCCATTCTACATAAAGAAGGTGTTTTTCTGCACCCTTGTGGGAGAAGTGTGCTGACCTAACCTGTCTGAGTTGGGGTTGCTGGTGAAAGGCTTATTGTGTACTTTCTGAATTGGTAGTTAGCTTAAAACTTGTTTCTCTTTGCCCATATTTAAGCATTGCATTAGCATAGTGCTGTTCTTCACTAAGCAGCAGGTAACACTGCCCTGTATAAACACAAAAGTCTAGAAGTTCAGTTTTTCACTAAACAGCTGTCAGTGAAAGCCTTACAAACTTTTTTGCTGCTCTAGGAACAACTCAGTTGAGCACTGAGCAGTGTTGCCTTATAGTCTAACCATAGCCTACACAAAGTATAGGTCCCTCTTGTAGTATTAGCACTACCAGCACAGTCCTGTCAAATGAACTAATTCCCTTCCCTAATAAAACATACAGAACCTGCTAGCATGGACGGGCAGTTTCCCATCATCTCTCTGGCCAGCCTGATAGACATAGGCATCTTGAGGCAATGTAGCAATTGTTTCATGTATAGCAACAACCACTTACTCCTGAAACAACCTTTACATAAATGATTTCAAGTTTTTTTTGTGCAAAACAGTTGCTTTCCATGGATTTTTGATCCTGATTCTTTAAGGTTATCAAAGGCTTACACTTGAAAGCATTTTCTGATGTCAGAAAGAAATGGAAATGTATCTTAGGAACTCTTATTACCCCAGAGGAAATTTGACACACCTTTATTAGATGTCATTTTTTTAAACAAATATCATCTTTTGCCTTCAATTGTTAAAAAAATATTGCATTTTCAGCAATATTCACCAACATGTACAATGAAAGTGATGGATATTGTTGACGACCCATTTGAAGAATACAGATTGCTGGCATAAGCAAGGACAATAATCATTTACTCAGGCTATCTGGAAAAGAACTGTCTCTGCTGCTTGTAGTATACTAGGAAATAGTACCCCACAAAAGCAAGACCTACACTTCTGGCCATTGAGTATTTGTGACCCTAACTACAAATTGGAAACATATAAAACATAAATTGCATCAGAACACTATCACTAAACATACTGAGTCTATTTTACAATTTCTATACATGTCCACTTATGTATTATATATTTGTTAACCAGGTAAGTGCACTGTTCGAAGACCGTTTTCAGGCACTATTTTAGCCATAAGACAAAAAAATTAGATTGAAAAGGTTTCTAGGGTCAAACTCAATTTTACAGAAAGAACATCAGTTACTGTGCACTTTATTTTGCTAGGTCAATTTCTGTTTATAAATGTAGGTTTTGATTGTATGAGCATCATCTCATGTTCATTTTAAAACTCCTTAAATGTATTATCTTTGTAAGTCTGTTGAGTATGCATTTGTTTTCTTTCTTCTGATATGTTTTGACTGTTATTTAGTAAAAATTGGTTTACAAAAGAATTCCTAGAGTTGTGAGGTGCAGAAGGATCAATGGTAGATATTTTGTATTTAATTGAATTTTGTGCTGACTTATAATAGCAAGTAAAAAGAAAGAGAAATTCAACTCACAACAACGTCTGAAAACAGAATAATCAACAGCATACCTATTTACAATTACGTACAAAGCTTAAGAAAATGCATACAGTACTTGAAGTAACACATAATCATAGATCCAGATATACTTGCCCCAAAAAAATTCTTATTTGTCAAAATTGTCTAAGAAATGCTGCCGGAGTCTGCATGTCCTCCCCGCGGTCGAGTGGCGTTCGAAGGACATGCATAAATGGGTGTGCCTTCGTTGAAGGTTGGACGTCGAGCTGGCACCTCAGCACCATAAAAATCTACTGCCAATCATTAGCGGACTGGAGTTCCTCTGTGGCGACCCCTAACCGGAAAAAGCCAAAAGAAAAACAAACAATCTAAGAGATGCTGCCAGTGATGAGGGAGATTTGATAAGCAACCATTTTTAAAACAATACACAATATGTTTCACTTGCTGATGAACGAGACTATTCAAATAATATGACAAAGGTGTTAGTTTTTGTTTCCAGGATCTAGGCCCAAACAACTTAACACCACTTGAAGGAACCTAGCTATCTCCAATTAGGAACTATGAACATGGCTGACCTGCAGTCCAACCCATAAAAATTACAAACTGCCAACCCAATGAATGAGGTAAATCTAAGAGTCTAGCTAACTTCTGGAAAAAAAAAGAACATTGTAACCTGATGTTTGGAGAATCTCAAAACATACGTAGATTGCCTTCCCCTTCTATGTTACACCTTCATCATCTGCTTCTCCCTTTCAGGCCTAATCTAAACTGCCTGTGAGGAGTATAATACCATCTACAAATAATATGCAACTTTTGGTCCTGATATTTGGGCCACCTGCTGAGTTTTCTGAGTACCTTCCAAATTTGTTCCCGCTATTGGAGGGACATATCTTTGCCTCTTCCAACAGATATGTAGAAGGAAACTCAAGACTTATGGCTTTAAGACTCCATAGAGCCCTATAAATTGTACCCATATTACTGATGGGATGCGTAGCTCTCGGATAAAATAATGGCAGATATTTTGATATTTTTATCATTTTGGGGGGAGGGGGCATATGCACCAGAGGAAGGTTGTAAATGGGATAGAATATCTATCAAGGGGAAGAAAAGACTTCAGCTTCAAGTTCAGCATTATTTGAGAATTTATTTCTTACTCACCTGTGTAAAAGGTCAAAGTAAAGAACTAAAACAATAACAGAGCAATATGTAAAATAAATATTGTAAATTACCAACATTATTAAAAGTAACTGTATTCTCTATATAACAAGAATACACTACATAACTATAAAAATGAAAGCAACGAAATTACATTATAAATGTAAATATTAGATAAGTCAAAAAAATTTAGTACAAAAATTTAGATTGCGCAAATATCCTAGCTGTTCTTTACAGAGCTCCAAAGTAGTCCAAAACTAACTGAAAGGAACAGCAGCTAAGTCAGACTGCCCACAATTGCAGAGAGCCTGATATTATCTACAGTATTTCAAGAAGCCAAGTTGGAGGCCACACTCCAATGCAAAACATCCTGTTACAGCAAGTTCAACATCAAGGAAGTCCATTTCTTCAGTTACCAGCACTCCTGTCCCAAAAGGCTTTGTCAGGTTCTCCCATATGTTACAGGTGAAATAAGCCATGAATACACATGCACCAGACACAAGAACAAAACTTCCTGCAGATGAAACAAAACAGCAAATTAAAGAAAAGAAGCACACATAGTCCCTGGAGCAAAGTTTTAGAACCAGGCTGTAACAAAGGCAAGGAAAGGACATTTCCAAACTTCTAAACATCTGTATCTCAAAAGTGCAAAGATTTAAGAACAGCAAAGTTCAGTCATTTAGAACACTAAATTAATGGACAACATACACTATGAACACCAAGACCACTGGCAGAATTACAGCAACAGATGAAACCAAGTTTCAACATGGTGAGTAGAAAAAAACAAGTGACCCGAATATGGCTAAACATGTTAATGCACAACTAAATCTCATGTCAAAATCTTATCACCACAACAATAAAATACATTATAAAGAAGCAATAACATAAATCCATGCTTCTGATATTCAGAGTTCAATTACAAGAAACAATAAGCAAAGCTGACTATGCTTATTCAAGACAACCAACTGCTGCCTTCTTGGGCATCTCTTCCAAAGTGTGCTTGAGGTAGGTAGGTGGGTTACACTACGTACACTAGTATCATAGGTGCAGTCAGAAAAGCCAGTGCTGATCATGGTTGATGGTGCTTCATTGAGGGAATGGTATCTCTAAACTGGAATCAGTGGTATCTCTAAACTGGAAGTTTTTCTTAGGGAAATAAAGAGATCATGGTGGCAACAGGTCATTTATAATTTCCTTTCCAATATCTTCCCAAAGAATCTTCCACTAATGTACTTGGGAGGTGTTATTAGATCTGAAACAAAAGAACAAAGCCATTTCATGCCTTGTGCTAAGGCTGTGATATACATAACATTCTAGTCCTTCTAGGTAATTTTTACCTACTTTAGAGGGAAGATAGACAATTCAAAGAAAACCCCATCTGCCTTGGAAGAGTAAGATGAGTGCCAGTGAAAAAATGCTTAGAGAAAAAGAACTAATGAGAAACCGAGGAAGCGTTCCCCATGGATCTTCCATTGACATTAGCATCAGCCACTGATAAAGGCTCTCCTTCCATGAGATGAAAGAACTATTAACAGTATGTGGCAAAAACAGACAATAAAGAAGAGAGAATCTACTGGCTGAGATAACCCACAAAAGCTTTAATCTAATATTTTATACATGTTTTGTAATGCACATTTGCGCTTTATGAAATGTATAAGCACTCATGTACATTTTAATATTTTCATGTCATATTTTGCTACTTTTAAAAAGTAAAAAAATCTATATTCTTTTGACTTTATCCTTTCCCTTATATGATGTAGAGGAGAGTGTTTCCATAGGCACCACCCTAAAAGCGCGCATGACAAAAGCGCGCTCCCATAACCGCGCTGCCATATGCGCGTAGCCAAAAGCGCGCGCGCGGTTTTGGAAGAATAGGACATGTGCGGGCGATATCAAAACACCCAAAAGCGCGCATTTCATATGCGCGTCATAACTGTCAGCGGTTGTTATTACAACTGGACGATTCAATTAATTCTTTTATGTTTTTACCCAAAAGTATGGAAGAAACACAGTCACAGAAATCGAAAACTCACAAGATACACGAAGGCTTCAGGTTACGACTATATTGGAATCCGGAAATGTCAACGAAGCAGCGCCTAAGAATAAATATGTGCAGGTTACACGACGACTGGAACATCTTCAAGCTAATTATCCAAACATGGCTATAGCTCAATATTTAAGAGGTGTAAGCCATAATTTGGATATATAGATTATATTAAATAATGGATTTGCAACAGCGGATGGTAAAAGAAGGATGGAGCAGAAAGCCCTTGGTTAAATACGGAGAGCAGTTTGTAAACATTGGTTTGGGGCCAGTGTGTAGGCAGTCTCAGTTGTTTTTGTGCTTGTGTCATTGCAGACAGATGCAGTTTGAGCAGACAGTCTTTCCTTGTGTTACTTTAATTGAGATGAAACAGTGTACACTGGTACAGACCATCAGATTTCCTCACACTGTGATAAGGGATGTCAGGATTGTTTGGAGATTGTTGGTTGACCTCATTATTCTCAGGATGTTGCTATCTTGGAGAAGGAATGGTAGGACTAAGAATGATTTATCATTGGGTATTAACGTGTGTTTGGTTATATGGGTTCTCTGTGACACCAGAGAAAACTTGTCAATGATACTCCTTCGGTACTGAAATAGCATTCGTAGTCCCAGAGAACCCACCTCACATTAGCAGGCTACCAAAGGATGACACACTAGATTACTTCTTGTTTTTTCTATTTTTAAAGTGGTTCTATTTGCATTTAGTAAGCCAATGCTGTCCTTGACATTTTAGCTTGATGGTAGCAACATTGGAACTGATTAGCAATATTTTTACGCGCGCATATGGGTGCGCGCATATGTATACGCGCATATGGAAGCGCGCATTCGGGTGCTCGCTTAAGGGAGCGCGGTTATGGATGCGCGCTTTTGGGTTACGCGGTTTTGGGTGGACACGGTTTCCATATTAGCTGTAGAAATCAACAAGATTACCTGCCATGTTGATAAAGAACTACACAACAAACCATTTAAGAAAAAAGTTATAATATCAAGTGCCTTACCTTTTGTACCCTGTTGTCATCAAAAATGTACCACTGGTTATCCGTAAAAATTTTAATTTTTGCCTGGTAATGACCACCGTTACATCCTCCAAAATGGTGGCATACTGCAAATAATTCATATTTAACAGTGTTCTGGAAAGAAAAAAATACACTTGCTTAGTAATTATGGTTTGAAACATAAAATAAGAAACACAATTAGATCAGGTACTTTGATGACAATTTCTCTTTCTCTTTTTTGTTCCTGTTTGCCCACTCATCTATCTATCCACACCGATTAAGCCACTGATGAAAACACAATGAACCAAATTGTACTGCTCAGTATATATTTAAAGAGATATGAAACATGCTTAGAAGCAACATGCATAATAAAATTGAGTAATATGCAAGCCTACCATTAATCAAGGCATTTTCAATTTATTTTTTGCCTCTGCATACTGAGTATGTAGTGACTGCTGTGACTGTGCCCATTCATTCTCCATCACCAGGGTGATGGTCGGTTGTGGTATTGTGATCATCCAGGCAGCCATGAAAGTTTTAATTTTTTTTATTTTTGTTGTTGTTGATGTTGCTTTGGCCCTCACCCCCCCCCCTCCCTGTTGGCTGGCATATGTGGTCACAGACATGAAAAACTGCTATATCTTCCACTATAAGTATGCTTATTCCTTCACATGCTCCAAGAAGGCCACTACATACATACATACATAAATACATACATATATATATATATATATATATATATATATATATATATGGAAACACTTTATAACCTCGAATTACTGAAATGTCGAATTTCGGTATCTCGAGACTATAAAGCCAAATGTTAAAAATAGCGAAAGGTCATAATCGCGAACTCGAATATATGTCAAATTCGCGGTTATGACCTTACGCTGCGTAATGTCCGGGATTGTGTTTTGATGGTGCGCGGTGCCATGTGTGGATGTAGGTGTTATGTCAGGTAAGTGTTTTCTAAGGGTTTTGAGTGGGAGTAAGAGTGTGTGTGAGTGTGCTGATGTGTTTGATGTGTGTGTGAGGGGTCAGAGAATGTGCATGTGTGAGTTGGCTTTTGTTTTGTGTTTGTACGATCTCGGAGTTAGTATATATAAGTAGGGTGGAAGCAGGGCTTGCCCCTGCTTATGTGTGTATGAGTTGTGTATGTGTGTAGTTTTGTTTGTTTATGTTGTGATGTGGGTGTTGTGGTGTATGTGTGGTATAGTGTGTGCGTTTTTTTTTGGTGTTTTGAATTTCGCATTTTTTTTTGTGCCGGTGTTTTGTGAATTCGGTTTTATAGTCTCGAGATACTGAAATTCGATATTTCAGTATTTCGAGGTTATAAAGTGAATATATATATATATATATATATATATATATATATATATATATATATATATATACATATACATAGATATATACATAGATATATACATGGATATATACATAGATATGTACATACTTATGTAAATATATACATACACATATATATATATATATATATATATATATATGTATATATATATCTATATATAGGCGCAGTGGTTCAGCGGTTAACGTTGTCACCTTACAGCAACAGGTTCTCTGGCTCGATTCTTGGCTGGGGTGCCTTCTGTGCAGAGTTTGCATGTTCTCCCTGCATTCGCGTGGGTTTCCTCCAGGTACTTCGGTTTCCTCCCACATTCTAAAGACATGCATCTGGAGCACTTCTCCCCAGGTCTCC
Organism: Protopterus annectens; assembly: GCF_019279795.1. Classification (NCBI taxonomy): domain Eukaryota; kingdom Metazoa; phylum Chordata; order Ceratodontiformes; family Protopteridae; genus Protopterus; species Protopterus annectens. Next base: position 1,910,119,919 of record NC_056732.1, read on the forward strand.
ACTGAAAAAAGGCTCTATACAGCCTAGTTGGGCTTTCCCGGTTTTATATATATATATATATATATATATATATATATACACACACACACACACACACACACACACACACACATACATACATATATACATATATACATGCATACATACATACAGTTTGTTACAGCACTTCTCTCTTCAGTAGGTTTCAGAAATGCAAAAGGCCAGACTGCCTCCTTGGCCTAAGGATGAGTAAGTCAGCATTGGCCACTGACTTCCCTCCCTTCCTTGTCAGCTATTCCAGTGCCCGAGTCATCAGCTGAAGATAGGTTGTCTGGTTTGCAGCCAGGGCTACATCCCATTGTGCCATGGAGCTGACTTAGTAAAGAACTTTGAGCACAATGTCAGGTACAAGATTTCCCAAGACTGTTATGATGTTCTGCGTACTCAGGAGAACTCCAACTTTCTTAGCACTGCCAGCTTAGTGGACAGTGTAATTCAAGTTGAACCTAGAAACCACTTAGGACAGGAAAAGACAGAAACAACTTTTCAAATGAAAAAGTCTGAAACTCAGAAATTCTGGTGGCAAGTATAATAGCGATGGAAATTAGTTTGTCAGTGGAGGTGGTCTCAACAATCTTGACTTCCTGGGTTTTGTCTATGAGCCAGCTAGCAATCTAGTGAGTTATGTAGGACTTTATGCCCATTTTGGTCAGTTTGTCAACTATACTCAAGTGGAGTAATGTAGCGAATGCTTTAGCTTGGCCCAGGTAGGTTGTATGTGCTGATTTTACCTCATCCATTGCCTTGGTGACCTTCTCAAATAAATCCACTAGGTTTAGTAGACATGACCTTCCATTGTAGGGTTGCCACATCTCCAGCTTTTTTTCAGG
>NC_056732.1:1910125787-1910183287 GCF_019279795.1 Protopterus annectens
AGGTCTAGTACTCAGAACTATATAGACCTCTCAACTTTCCCTATTTGGGAGGAATGTTCCTATTTTCAGGCCTGATTCACCCCTACACAGGATTCCTCTATTTTTAGGTTTGACTTACTCCTTCATACTAGATTCTAAATCCCTATCATCACATATGATTTTTGAATAGGTCTAGTACTCAGAACTATATAGACCTCTCAACTTTCCCTATTTGGGAGGAATGTTCCTATTTTCAGGCCTGATTCACCCCTACACAGGATGCCCCTATTTTTAGGTTTGACTTACTCCTTCATACTAGATTCTAAATCCCTATCATCACATATGATTTTTGAATAGGTCTAGTATACAGAACACCACGCTACATGACCAACATGTTTGTGACAACAATAATTTAAAGAAAGAGGACACATATTTTACATATCCCTTTTTCAGAAGCAAAAATAAATGACCTTGCGTGGTAAAATTTAGAATTACAGTCTATTAACGTCTACAGATTTGCACTGTTTATTTCATAATGTGCTTATATTGTTCATCAAATGTGTGTTCTGAGTAGAATCCCACATTCCTTCTGGAAGCCGGGAGAGTTATGTGCTACTTGGTATTCAAATTTTTATGCTCATTAGATACCCTTATTTTTAGCTGGATGTAGCTGACATTTTGAGATAGTAAGCTTTTGCTTACATAGGGTTCATTAATCATCATTTGCTTTTTAAAGCGTCCGATGATCTAATATAGACCTGAAATAAAAGGGTTGACTTACATATTTAGCTTTACTTAACAACCATGTTATCAGAAATGACATTCATGTCTGCAACCCTAATATATTCCCATACACAGTACTGTCTTCTAGAACATCAGATAGTTTGACTGTTGGAGAAAAGGCTGCAGAATGGTACATCTTTGTTAGAGCAGAAATTATAAAATTATAAAATGGCATTAAACTGCATCAGAGTCACATTAGAGGAATAAATGCTTCATAGTGGCTTGAAGGTCTTTCAGTGTACTCACTGGGATGGACTGAATGAAACCCAGGATGATACTGATGGTAAACACTATGCAACTTTTTCCACAGTGTAGGAGATGGAAATAAAATGCCAGAAGTCATGCAAGTGCTAGAAACAGAATATGAAACAATGTTACACACATATCTATGTGAATATATGAGCTACCTATAACCAGAACTAAGCAGTGCTTAGAACACTAATTTTTCTCAAGACAGAGTACTATGAAACTAAATAATGCAAAGCGTGGCAAAAGTAAGAAATAATCCCTGAAAGATGAAAGGAGAGCCAGTTCAGAACTGTACAACTAAGACTATAAAGGGAACATGAAGATTCCAAGGTCCACTTTGCCAGATGATGTGTTGGCATCATGGATAGCCAAAAATGAAACACTGTTCTCTTATCACCAGAAGGTTACTAAAATGCAATAAAATACTGTCTCTTTAATGCAATGTCTTCTGAGAGCAGAATGGTATAACTCAAGGGGAGTATGTGCTTTTATAAAGGATATATGTTGCAAAATGAAGAGCATTCTCATTAACCTTTACACTAAATGGAAGGCTAGAGAAGAAGCAAAAATGCCACATTACGAGGTCACAAATATTACTTCTTAAGAAGAGGGATAGGTAAAGCTTTTGTTTTAATTACATTTGCAAGCTCTTAGCAAGGTCATCACAACCTAGAAAACAACTGTACCAGAGGATAACATAAGCCTGTTTGGGCTGGGATCTACTTGACCAGTGTTAGGCTGAGAGGTTAAGGCCACAGAGTACTCAGTACAATGAATTGTGCACCGTGACCGTTTTGGTAGTACTCAGACACGGTCAGAACTGAACCGAACAGACTCTGCTTGTAGAATTTCCACCCTTATATGGTCAATCCTTTCTGAGCAAAAGCATGTGGTGGCCTTATATTCAAGGCAAGAATGCCTTTCTGCTTCAACAGACAGGCTACACTGTAATGCTCCACACATCTCTGTGGGGTCCCCATGTATACTGTAATCCTCAAGCACACCTACAAATTATGGCAAGTGGGGAAAAAAACTAAAAAGTACTAGCCCTTGTCTGTTCTCTATGACAAAAATGCCACTGAATAGCACTAAGGAAATATCAAGAGAACAAATGTTGCTTAGTGGCTTAAGGTTGGTTTTACATACTCACATGAAAGGACTAAATCAGACTCAGGATATAAGTGAGGAACAACTGGAAGTTTTCTCATAATTCTGCATATTCTGAAAATACAGACTATGAAGCCATATTACAGAATAATTACACTCATCCTTCTGATACTTCTCTGGTTATATCCTTCACTACCGGCATCATATATCTGTTTCATGCTAACGCTGAAGGATATAAACACATTCATCCTTCTGATACTACTCTGGTTATATCCTTCAGTACTAGCATCATATATCTGTTTGATGCTAACACTGAAGGATATAAACACACTCATCCTTCTGATACTTCTCTGGTTATATCCTTAATATGTGTATTTTAAGAATAATGTGTACTGTAAGAATAATTATATTCATCTAATCATTAACCTCCTGCTTTTTAACACAGGTCTAATAGATAATTTATCAATATACCAATACACATATTATTCTTACAATACACCAATACACATATTATTCTTACAGTACACCAATACACATACTATTCTTACAATACACATATTACTTTTATGATCAATTTTATGTAATGTTATGATAGCTCATAATGAGCTTTTATGAGGGCACTTTTGATATAATGTATGAAATAGTACCTTTATAACTGATTTATAAATAATGTATTTTCATCATTCATTTTTATATTTTTTTCTTATAATGTTGTCATTTGATTACTTACAGATGAATTATTGAATTAGGTAATGTTTTTATGTATGAATATATAGTTGTTATAAAGGTTTTTATTGGACAGGATGTGATGTCAGTATGATTGACTTAGCAGGTGCATATATTTCAGTGCTTTTTAAGCAAAATGTGTTTGGTCTGAAGAAGCCCTCTTGGGTGAAAACGCTAGCCACTTTGTTCTAAGAATAAATCGATTTTATTACCTACATTCCGTTTTGCTGTTATGTTGGATTTGCTCCATTGAAGCTTGTTAGTTTACCTATGAGAATGGCCTTATATAGCTGTGGTTTACTCCTGTGCTTTCCGTCATTTTACTACAATTTTTGCTTCAACTTCAGGAGCATTCCCTGGTAACATTCATAGGTTCATAGATAGGTACTAGGCTATTGGCCCTAGGACCTATATAAGCCTAGTCAAATGGTACCCTGGCTTTTGCCACCAAAGAAAGTGATTTTCCTGTGCCCCTGTCAAGCAGAGTCACAGAAGTGATCCCTGGGGTGAATTTCCTATCTCCCATCCAATCGTCAAAATTTTTCGTGAAGAGTACTAATGAGGAGCTTTGTTTACTATAGATAGCTAGTTTGTTCCAGAGTATGGGAAGTCTCTGGGACAGGAATCTATCCTTCCAGCATGTTCTGTTTATCGTGGTGACAAGGTTTAGGTCCCTAGAGTGTGTAGCTCAGAGGGATTGGGATTTCTTTAAGTGGAGCGTGTCCAACAGCTCTGGGTTTGACATAGCTTTGCATGTTAGGCAGAGATCACCTCTGAGTAGGTGATATGCAACAGAGTAAAGCTGGAGTTTTTTGAGATGGTCTGCACAGAGCATCTGTTTGAGGCCGGTAATCCTCTTTGTGAGGTATTTCTGCAGCCTTTCCAGTTGTTGTAGATGTCTTGTGAGGTTCATACAGGGGAACAATGACCTCTTTTTTCCTGGATGAGAAACCTTCTGTGATGAAATGTGCCATATAAAAGGATTTCCTTAATATTGTGGCGATATGATTATCAAAGGAGAGACTACTGTTCACCTGTGTCCCAAGGTCTCTTATCACACTTTCGGTGTTAAGTAGTTCATTCTTGTTTTACTTTTTATTTTTTTATTTGTTTATTTATTTTTTTATTATGGATTTACTGTCTTATTGGCATAGAACTCTGATCCTTATCAATCATCATTGGACTCACCACAGTAAAAAATAAAAATGCAATATCCAGCAAACAAACAGATATTGGCTTTGTAACTAAAACAATAAAGCAATAAAATGGTATAAAATATACAGCAGCAATACACCTGGAAAGACAGAGAGAACAAAATCCCCATAAAAGTCATAGATTACCGAAATGTGCATGATGGTGTACTCAACCTACAACATATATTTTTGAAGGAAGAACCTATCAGGAGTATATACTTATGAAAGCAAGTGCACATAGCATTTTCAAATAGATGTTTTTTAGCCTGTTCCAGGAAAATTAGGCATAATTCATTCCTTATCCATGAATATAAAGAAATGTGCTTGAGTCTGGTATTATTGTAGAGAGGTTATGCAGAATAATTATCAGTTTGTTGAAAGGAGTTATCAGAGATTGTACATTGGTCACTGTTAACCTCAGAATGAAATGTGTCTTCTTAACTGAGAGGCTGTCAGTAAAAATGGAAAAGGTTTCCATTTTGAAATACTGAAAAGAAAGGATCCTATTAGCAGATCTGCTATTTGAAGGACAGAGAGGCAGGGAGACATTTCACCGTAGGTAAGAATACATAATGGTATACAAAATGGGTAGGGGAAAGTTAGACTAATGAATCCACAGATGACGTTACATGTTATCAACAAGGATGGATGGCTCTTTTTGAGGTGGCTGCAATGGTATGAAGTGTGAATTTGAGTTGGGCCAACAGAACTCCTTTTCTTGTAGCTGTTCTTCCACCATGTAAGAGTAAATGGGAAATATTTTTTTTTTTAAAAGCCAGCATGGATGTTTAACTTTCCATCCAACCATGCATTCTCCAGGAAGCTTTCAACTTGGTTAATCACACGCTTTTTCTGGAATCCATAACAGAACTCCTGGAACAACCACATGTTGATCAAGATTTAATGCATGATTGGCTAAGGAGAGGTATATGTAAACTGAAGGAAGAAAAGTTATATTAAGGAGAGGTAAATGTAAACTGAAGGATGAAAAGTAATAATGACAACTTCAGACAATGAATTTGTTTATGATAGTTCACAAAGTCTATAAAAGAATTGAACAAACCAACACAAATAGATTTAGCAGTAAAAAACTAGAAACAGTTCCAAACATAGTCGATGGCTTGTGATTTACTTAGGCCTAAATGTCCATGTCGAAGAGGACACAGAAATGTGAGAAGGGCAAAACACAAAAACTTGCAAAAATTAAAATTTGTAAGTAGCCAAGAAGCAATGAAAATGTAAACACTAATGATTACTAAAATGATAAAGCATTGATCACATGGTATCAACCAATGTCACCTGGTGAGACAGTAAAAGTAAAATGCCAAGTATTGCAGTAAAAGGAAACAGGAGCAAAATGGCATAAAACTTCCCTAAACAGTACAAAGTATTCTTAAAAAGTAACACTAATTTTGGTAACTGAAAAAAATAACTAGGAAATGGAAAAGAATCAAGAACAAACAACAGAAGATGTTAAGCAACTAATGGAGGAGATGAAAGAAAAAGAGAGCAACACTGAAATATGTCCCATGTACTTTTCATAAAAAGAAATTGGAGGGATGGGATATAAAAGTACTTGGGAAACTAGTATGGAATGAATATCAGGGAATAGTAAGGAAGGGCAGTATAGAAACAGGAGTGGTATAGTAAGGAATAGGGGGAGGGACACACCAAGGAAAGATGGGAATTGCATAGACATAAATGGATAATGTATAGAGTAAAAAGTAGACTACATTGTGATGTCTAGTTTTAGATTTTACCAGATGTTAATAACTACAGTGTCAGGACAATATGTGCAAACTTAAAACAAGATGGTGATTTGCTAAGATCTGATTGGTCCAAAAGCATCACTTATTTGTTGCATTTTTATTGCTCACTTTATAATGTAGATATTCCCAAATGAGTTGAATAAAGAGTAAAAAAGATAAATGTTCATGTTAATTGCTCGACAGCAACAAGTAATGCTACATTATGAACACTTCCTACTTTTGTAACTTTTGATATGCACAACTATATGAAGGAATATTTGTGGTAGTAAATATACTTCTGCTGGCTAAGCCTGTTTGGGACTAAGAATGTCAAAGTGTGTGTAAGTTAACCTAAACTGAGCAATTTGTGAATTCTGACAACCAGGATTTTCATAAGGGTTTCTGCTAAAGCAGAAGTGATGTGGGCATTAAAGATAACAAGGTAAGAGGCCAAACAGTGAGTTTCTTTAAACACATCAGTAAACTACTGAATCAATAAGCTTGTAACAGAGCAATGAGATTTATTTGGGAAATACTCTGTAAAAGCATCACACAAAATCAAAATAAAATACGCATTATATCCTAGTTACCTGTGTAGCTTCTTCTTCGGTTTGAGGATTAGTATCATTTAATGATGAAGTTTTGTTCTAAAGAAATGAAACATACAAGACATTTATTAAAGCTGAACAAATGAATATCCTGCAGTATATAATACATTCTGTCTCTATGACACACACCACAAGGACAATAACCAAGTCCAAGTAGCAGACCTTGTTCAGTTTAATGATAATATATTGTGGTATCTTTTATATATGAATATATGTGTGTAAATGAGAGGGAGGACAGATGAATGAGGAGGATGCAGGGAGAAGAGCTGGTGGATGAGTTTAAATACTTGGGATCATCAGTTCAGAGCAATGGTCAGTGTGGAATAGAGATGAAGAAGAGAGTGCAGGCAGGGTGGAGGGGGTGGAAAAGTGTGTCAGGAGTAATTTCTGACAAACAAGAATCAGTAATAGTAAAAGGGAATGTCTACAAGATGGTAATGAGACCAGCTATGTTATATGGGTTGGAAAAGGTTGCACTGACGAAATGATAGGACTCAGAGCTGGAGGTGGCAGAGTTACAGATGTTAACATTTGCAATGTGTGTAATGAAGATGGATAGAATTAGGAATCAGTATATTAGCAGGTCAGCTTAGCTTGGACGGTTTGGAGACAAAGCCACAGAGGTGAGACTGCATTGCTTTGGACATGTGCTGCGGAGTGATGCTGGGTATATTGAGAGAAGGATTTTAAGGATGGAGATAAGAGGAAAAGAGGAAGGCCTAAGATGAGGTTTATGAATGTGGTAAGAGAGGACATGCAGGTGGATGGTGTGACAGAACAAAATGCAGAGGACATAAAGAAATGGAAAGAGATGATCTGCTGTGTTGACCGCTAATGGGTGCGGCTGATAGACGAAGAAGAAGAAAGGTATTTTGGTATCTTCTGTTAGTAGTAATAGCTCACATGAGTGTTACAAGATAATGGGCTGGATTTAGAAAATCCACAGAGCAGCCCAAAGATATCTAGCATCAAACTGCTCAGGTTATGCTTTTTTGTTTAATTGTTCGTTTGTTGCTTTTTGTTTACTACTGACTTACTCTCTTATTGGCATAGAACACTGAACCTTATCGATCATTGTTGGACTCACCACAGTAAAAAAAAGAAAATGTTATGTCCAGCAAACTCAAACACGCATTGGCTTTGTAACTAAACAATAAAGCAGTAAAATGGTATAAAATATACAGCAGTATTAGATGTGGAGAGACAGAGAGAACAAAACCCCCTGAAAGTTATAGATTACCGAAATGTGCATGATGGTGTAATCAAACTACAAAATATATTTTTGAAGGAAGACCATATTAGTTGGATATACTTATGAAAGAAAGTGCACATAGCATCTTCAAACAGACTTTTAAGGCTGTTCCAGACAATTAGGCTTAATTCATTCCTTATCAGTGGACATAAATAAATGTTCTAGAGTCTGGTATTATTACAGAAAAGTTATGCTCACTAATTGTCAGTTTGTTGAAAGGAGTTATCAGAGATTGTATATTGCTCGCTGCTAACCTGAGACTGAAATGTCTCTTTCTAACAGAGATTCTGTCAGTAAAAAGGGAAATGGTTTCCATTTTGAAATACTGAAAAGTAAGGATCCTATAAGCAGATCTGCTCTTTGATGGACAGGGAGGCAGGTAGATATTTTACCGTAGGTATGAATACACAATGATATTCACAATGGGTAGGGGAAGGTTAGACTAATGAATCCACAGATGCCGTTTCATGTTATCAACAAGGATGAATGGTTCTTTTTGAGGTGGCTACTATGGGACGAAGTGTGAATTTGAGTCTGGCCAACAGAACTCCTTTTCCTGTAGCTGTTCTTCCACCTGGTAAGAGTAAACGGGATTTTTTTTCTTACAAGCCAGCATGAATGTTTAACTTTGCATCCAACCATGCATTCTCTAGGAGGCTTTCAACTTGGTTAATCACACGCTTTTTCTGGAATCCATAAGAAAACTCCTAGAACAACCACATGTTGATCAAGATTTAATGCATGACTGGTTAAGAAGAGGTAAATGTAAACTGGAGAATGAAACATTATATTATGGAGAGGTAAATGTAAACTGAAAGAGAAAAACTAATAATGACAACTACAGACAGTCTGTTTGTTTATGGTGGTTCACAAGGTATATAAACAATTTGAATAGACCAACCCATATAGATTTAGCAGTAAAAAACTAGAAACAGTTGCAAGCATAGTGGATGGCTGATGATTAACTTAGGCCTAAGGTTCAATGTACAAAAAAAATAATGTGAGAAGGGCAAAACAGAAAAACCTGCAAAAATTAAAATGTGCAAGTAGCCAAGAAGCAATGAAAATCTGAACATTAAGAATTACTAAAATGATAAAGCATTGATCACATGGTATCAGCCAATGCCACCTCCTGAGACAGTAAAAGTAAAATGCCAGGTATTGCAGTAAAAGGAAATAGGACAAAAATTGCATGAAACTTTCCTAAACATTATAAAGTATTCTTAAACAGTAACACTAATTTTGGTATCTAAAAAAGAATAACTAGGAAATGGAAATGAATCAAGAACAAACAATAGATGTTAAGCAACTAATGGAGGAGATGAAAGAAATTACTAAATTCTAAACTGCTTTTTCACACTGAGACTTGTATTTTTTCTTTGTGGGTGTTCTTTCTATGCTTTTAAAGTGAGGTTTCTGTGTTCTGCTCAGGTGGCATAATCTTGATAGAGGCCTGTTGTCTAGGCTGGTGGTTTTGTTTGAGTTTCCTGTGTTTCTGGCAGCCATTTTCTGCTGATTGTCTTCATTATTATTGAGAGTAACAAGGCCTCCTGACCTTGTGTAGTACGAGTGGTGGATGGGGGTAATAGCAGGGGCTGAGTAGTAATCTTATCTTCCAACTCCTCCATTCTTACTGCTATATAAATCCTGTGTCTTTTAAAGGTTCTGCTTGTATTGTCAGGCTCTGGATTGCATTGCATAAGTGGAAATTCCTTAAGATTCCAAGAGCAGGCTAAGTTATTTCTTACACTTATTTCACTGAACTGCACTTCTGAAACACTTATAATTGTGCTATGCATTTGATCTACTATATTTTTGCACTGTTATAAAGCTTTTTTTATTGTTTCACTGCATTTATGTACTGTTTTATACTGTTTTAACATTACTTAACTGAAAAACTGCTTTTTCATACTGAGAGTTGTATTTTCTGTTTGTGAGTGCTCTATCCGAGCTTTTCTGTGCATTTTTGTCTGTTACAGTTAAAAGCATTCTCGAGTCTGCTCCTTGATCTGTTTAAAACTTTCATTTAGTGGCTACAGCTATGAACTGTAATAGTGTGCATTACTATAATTGCTTTTTTTATTTTAATTATTAAATTGTAAACTGCTTTTTCATACTGAGACTTGCATTTTTTTCTTTGTGGGTGTTCTTTCTATGCTTTTAAAGTGAGGTTTCTGTGTTCTGTTCAGGTGGCATAATCTTGATAGAGGCCTGTTGTCTAGGCTGGTGGTTTTGTTTGAGTTTCCTATGTTTCTGGCAGCCATTTTCTGCTGATTGTCTTCATTATTATTGAGAGTAACAAGGCCCCCTGACCTTGTGTAGTACGAGTGATTGGGTAATAGCAGGGGCTGAGTAGTAATCTGATCTTCCAACTCTTCCATTCTTACTGCTATATAAACCCTGTGTCTTATAAAGGTTCTGCTTGTATTGTCAGGCTCTGGATTGCATTGCATAAGTGGAAATTCCTTAAGATTCCAAGAGCAAGCTAAGTTATTTCTTACACTTATTTCACTGAACTGCACTTCTGAAATGCTTATAATTGTGCTATACAGTTGATCTACTATAGTTTTGCACTGTTATAAAGCCTTTTTTATTGTTTCACTGCATTTATGTACTGTTTTATACTGTTTTAAGAATACTTAACTGAAAAACTGCTTTTTCATACTGAGAGTTGTATTTTCTGTTTGTGAGTGCTCTATCCGAACTTTTCTGTGCATTTTTGTCTGTTACAGTTAAAAGCATTCTCGAGTCTGCTCCTTGATCTGTTTAAAACTTTCATTTAGTGGCTACAGCTAGGAACTGTAATTTTTCCCACTCACCCTCCCCAGTGTTGTGTGTTCTTATACTTGGTGGCTTTGCAGTTGCCCACCCATACTGTATATTTGATCTGTGATACTCCTCCCAGTCTAGTGTCATTAGTTCACTCAATCTAATACAGAACATCAGATTCTTAACGTTGAATTAACTTCTGTTCCAGCTTTCTCAATTTCCACTTTACTAGGAAAAAAAAATTCTAAGCTTGCTTTCCCCCTTTCCTGTGGCAGGTCAGATATGGATTTGCTGTGTCCAGGACTGTTTGTGAGCTCCTAAGCCCCCTGCACTTAACTGGGGTTAAACTATTCCTGGCGCCATAAAGTCTGTTCTTCAAAATTTCCCTTGCAACTAGCCAGCTTTTTAGTTTTAGTACTCATCTGTTTCTTTGATCTCAGCACTTGTTCAGAACTCATTGTAAGCACTAAATAAGTTACAAATTACTACAGCACTCAACTTTCCTCACTTGTCTAGAGGAAAACAGTTTTTAGCACTTAATAAATAAGCACCTATTCAGGCATATCTATAGGTCAGCTCCCGGTGTTTTCTCCTGTCTATCTGATGAATCTGGGCATCTTGGGACAATGCAGCAATTGCCTCATGTACACAGACAACCCTCTCCTCCTACCACCCAACACTATGACCTGTGAGAGATCCACTTATATAGCCAAACTGGAAGCAAAGCTCTCTTCACCAAAGACTGGCCTAGACAGTCAAGAAGAGAAGGTAAACACTTGCACTGCATCAAACTCATCACATAGTCCCTCCACCTACACCACCAAAACACACACACAGAACCACAAAACACACACCTACATTTGCGGAGGCTCTCAGTACAAATCTGCCCAAACAACAGAGACCTCCAAAGCAGAAATGCAAGCAACCTCCACCCCCCCAACACAACCCAAATGACACATAGCCCACATACTCAGTGTGCCACTCAACTACAGCCCACAAGGCATGGCGTACCCAACACTCTAGTCATAGGTGACTCTATAGTCAGGCACACTGATGTTCCACTCACCAGGCTAAACAAGGAAAAAGTTACTGTTAGCTGCCTGTCAGGTGCCAGGATCCACCACATAACGCACAAATTCAGGTCACTCCACAACAAGTACAAATATGACTCTGTCATTGTCCATGTTGGTGTGAATGACCTGAGACGTACCTCCCTGGACTACATGAAAAGAGATATGGAGGAGCCCTCTGATCTTGTAGCCCAGGCTGGTATGACCCTAGCCCTGAGTAGCATCCTGCCATCACCCAGAATGACATCACAGTACAAGGACAAAATGATTGACTTTAACAATTGGCTAAGCTTCTGGTGCCATTCTAAGGGAATCCAGTATCTGTCTGCCTGGGATGACACGATCGATAGACCATGCTGCTTTGCCAGAGATGGCCTGCACCTGTCGCCCTTGGGATTCTGGATACTGGCAAAGGCTCTTGCCACCCCTATAGTGCCTTTTTAGGCAAGGTTCAAATGACAAATTCACCACCATAACAGGTACAAGCAAGCAAAATCTGAGGGTAATGCTACTCAATGCTAGAAATCTAAACCTCAAAATGCACTCACTCGAGGCACTCCTTAAACTGGAGAACATTGACATCTGTGCAGTGACAGAGACCTGGTTCAAAGCTCCAGAAAGCACCCCTGCAGTACCAGGCTATAATTCATACCACACCTTTCGGCCACCAAACCTAGACCGAAACATTAAAGGTGGAGGCGTGTCCATATTCATTAAGGATATCCACACCTCCAAGCTAGTTGCTCAGCATAATGCATCCGAGATTATCCAAGTTCAACTAACTCTGGGCAAAACCGCAATCCAGATTGTAGCTTGCTACAAACCCCCCACCATGCCCCAGGATTCCCACACCTCTTTTCTTGATACACTGAAAAATATTAAGGTACAACCCAATACTCTAATAATGGGTGATTTCAACTACCCTACCATTAACTGGGAAAACTACTCATGTACCAACTCTTTTGCTCAATGTTTTCTGGAAATAATCAATTCCAATGCTTTGGCTCAACTTATCCACACCCCCCACCAGGGGCAGCAATATCCTAGACCTGGTCATCACCAACATGGGTGACTGGTGTTCCACACCAGAGGTCAGCTCCTCGTTGGTCAGATCCGACCACAAGCTAATCACCCTAGACATCCACATCCCACCCCCCATTAGGAAAACAACTGTAAAATATTTCTCCAAAGCCAACTTCACGCTTCTTAAGACAGAAGTGGCAAACTTCACAACACCCATGCAGATGGACAATAGAGGTACGACTGCTGAATCCTACACAAATGCACTTTATAAGCACTGACACGAGTGCATGGATCATGCTATCCCTAACAGAACCAAGATGCTATCCTCCAAAAAAGGAAGCCAATCTGGTGGTCTTCTGCCATAAACAAACTCTACAACAGAAGAAAGAAACTGTTGCAAAAAAGAGTAAAATCCCACGATTGGAGGAATTCCCTGGTCAGCGTCAGTAAGAAGTTAAGATCCCTCATAAAATCTTCCAAAGCTAGTTATGAAAACAAAATTGCCACTGATTCTAAAGACAACCACAAAGCATTCTATAGCTACATCAAAAATCTCAATTGGCAACACTCAGATCTGCTCTGAGTTACAGCACAATGACACTAAATATACAGAACCAACTGATATTGCCAACATCCTGGCAGATAGGATCAGTGCTAACTTTACCCCCTTTCACCCCCTAAAGGGCCCATCTTTATACCGGAAGAATGCAAAGTTCCTGTAATCACGGCTGCACAGGTAAAAACTTCACTCTCCAAAGCCAAGAACACAGCATCCATGGGACCTGACAACATCCCAGGCTGCCTTCTACATGAACTACAGAATGAACTGGCACCCCACCTAAGTACCATTATCAATTATAGCCTCACCTCAGGCTTTGTGCCTATTGAATGGCACACCGTGACAGTTATCCCACTCCACAAAGGGGGGGGGGGGCACAACAGACCCCAGGAACTACCGCCCCATTAGCCTGATGAGCCTCATCTGCAAGGCCATGGAACGTATCATCAGGGAACTCATAAACAAAGACATTGGAGATCTCCAAACTCTGGACCCCACACAGTTTGGGTTTATAAAAGGCAGATCATGTCTCCTAAACCTGATAGACATCTTTGAAGTAGTCACCAAAGCCATAGATGAGGGTAAGGTGGTTCACACAGCCTATCTAGATCTTGCCAAGGCGTTCAACACCATCCCCCACTCTGGAATTATAGATAAACTCACTAAACGAGATATAAATCCCTATGTCACAAGATGGGTTGTCAACTGGCTTACTGACAGAACCCACACCATGAAAGTAGCAGACTCCAAATCAGACTTCAGACCAGTGACAAGTGGAGTACCACAGGGTTCAGTCCTGGGTCCTCTCCTGTTTGGTATCTACTTCTCTGAAGTACAGGCTAACACAGAAGGTCTTTGGCTAACTAAATTCGCAGATGACTGCAAACCAAGAACCATAATTGAAACTCCTAAAGATGTGGAGATCCTACAAAAGGGCCTCACTGGGACAGATGCCTGGTATCAAAGACATGGTTTCAAGCTCAATGCCAAAAAGTGCATTGTCATCCCCATTGGTAAAAACTCTGTACCCATGAACTACCACATAGGCGGTAGTCTACTTCACACCGAAAGTGTGATAAGAGACCTTGGGACACAGGTGGACAGTAGTCTCTCCTTTGATAATCACATCGCCACAGTGGTCAGGAAATCCTTCTATGTGGCACACCTCATCACAAAAGGTTTCTCATCCAGAAAAAAAGAGGTCGTTGTTCCCCTCTACTCATCACTCATTAGACCCATTAGAGAGTACAACGCCCCTTTTGGTATGTACCTCACAAGACATCTACAACAACTGGAAAGGCCGCAAAAATACCTCTGGCCTCAAACAGATGCCTTACGCAGACCGTCTCAAAAAGCTCCAGCTTTACTCCGTCACATATAGCCTACTCAGAGGCAATCTCTGCCTAACATACAAAGCTATGTCAAACCCAGAGCTGTTGGACATGCTCCACTTAAAGAAATCCCAATCCCTCCGAGCTACACGCTCTAGGGACCTAAACCTTGTCACCACAATAAACAGAACATGCTGGAGGGATAGATTCATGTCTCAGAGGCTTCCCATACTCTGGAACAGACTACCTATCTTTGTCAAACAGAGTTCCTCATTAACACTATTCAAGAAAAATCTTGATGATTGGATGGGTAATAGGAAATTCACTCCAGGGATCACTTCTGTGGTTCTGCTTGACAGGAGCACAGGAAAATAATTTTCTTGGGTGGCGAAAGCCAGGGTACCTTTTTGGCTAGGCTTGTATAGGCCCTAGGGCCAATAGCCTAATACCTACCTATGAACCTATGAGAGGGCACCACTGAAATATGTCCCATGTACTTTTCATAAAAAGAAATTGGAGGGATGGGATACAAAAGTACTTGGGAAACTAGTATGGAGTGAATAGCAGGGAATAGTAAGGAAGGGCAGTATAGAAACAGGAGTGGTATAGTAAGGAAAAGGGGGAGGGACACACCAAGGAAAGATGGGAATTGCATAGACATAAATGGATAATGTATAGAGAAAAAAGTAGACTACATTGTGATGTCTAGTTTTAGATTTTACCAGATGTTAATAACTAGAGTGGCAGGACAATATGTGCAAACTTAAAAGAATACGGTGACTTGCTAAGATCTGATTGGTCCAAAAGCATCATTTATTTATTGCATTTTTTATTGTTCACTTTATAATGTAGATATTCCTAAATGAGTTGCAGTTGTTATTTGTATACAAGTTAAAGTCACTAACCTCAAGTAATAATGTGTTTGTATAAAATAAAGCTGCTTGAACACAGACCACAAAGACTGTTTTTGTATTGTATCCACAATGGGAGAGTGACAGGCGCACTCACCCATTCACCCAAACACAGATGCATGCATGCATGCGCACATGCACGCGCACACACACACACAGACACACACACACACACACACACACACACACACACACACACACACACACACACACACACACACACACACACACTCACCTGAAACCATTCATCCCTCTGCATGCACTCATGCATGCAGCACACACACACACACACACACACACACACACACACACACACACACACACACACACACACACACACACACATAAACACAAGTACACACACTACTATCTGTTCATTAAACTCCTTGTTACTTGCTTTTAACACAACCTCATCTATTCAAAGTAATGAGCAAATGGGAACTTTTGGAAGTTTTAATTAACTTGGTCAGCTGAGCTAATATAGCCTGGCAAGCCTATGAATCACTTGGCTATGTAAATGCCTTCCTGGAGGCACTTCTGAGAGACAGTGCATGGCTAATTAACATAAGATACTCCCCTGTAATCCTTCATTAGCTCACAGCTCACCCAGGAGATGCATCACAATGGTGATCCAACAAACTGTGTAGGGTCACTGTGGTTGGTCTGTCTATGAGTAAAAAGGGACCGCCACCAACAGTAGTAGCCCATATTAAGGCTTACTGCTGGTGGCAGTACTTTTTGAATATGTTCTTTTGTCTTTGGAAACAGGATAAGTTTGGGACTTACATAAACAAAATGAATATTTACATGCATTTTTAGAAAAGACCATCTGATCATGTCAATCTTCATTCATTCTTGACTGTTGGGTTTCAGTTCTGTTCCCGGAACCAACTCAGCCATTGTATCAAGTTCACACCAGCCAGAAACTCTCAAGCTAAGGCTACCCATAGTGCCTCTCTTCCCTTCCCTTCAAATCTCGTTTGCCGTGTAGAGTTTTAGGATGCATCAGCCATGCTCTCAAGCTAAGTGCTATTTTTTTTCATAAAATATCTTTATCAAGGCTTATTTCTTTAGCTTTAAACTTGCCATTAACTTAGTTTTCCTGCTAACTTTGATATTTTCTGAATGTGAGTGTTGTATTTCTTCCCCTTTTACCTTTTTGGTATTTCTCGCATTACTATTACTGATATAAGCCCTGCCCTTCCCACTTACCTCTGGTACTTCTTTAATACCATCACTGGTATTACCTTTCCCCCTTCTTTACCCCTTCCAGGAATGTTCTTCATTACTGTTGTTGGTACAACACTTAAAAAAAAAGAAAAATATCTTTCTTTCTTGTTTTTTCTTACTGCCTGTTATGTGTGAGGAAAAGTTTTTTGCTGTATGTACTTTTACCTTTAATTGAACTTGGCAAAGAAACAAAAGGGTAAAACTGGATTTAAGCAGTGTGAGGAATGTAGCAGAAAGATGTCCAACTTGAATGGGCATCTTTCTTGCATGTATTGTTTGGGGGTGCCAGATTTGTAAGTCCAACCACTGTGTGAACTCTGCAAGGGTTTTAGTGCCTGGAACCTTGGAGAGAGGCACAGCAAATTGATCCTCAATGGGCTGTTAAAATGTCCTTTTAGTGAGGCTTTGTCTGAGGCGGAGACATAAAAGTCTCCCAAGAAAGAAGCAAAAAAGAGAAGCCACTCTGTTCTAGCATCTCCTAAATCTCTTGACTCAGTATCCTTTAAAGACCAGGTTTCTTCCACGGAACCAAAGCGTAAACATTCAAAATCGACACAGGCAACTATTTCGGTGCCAAGGCCTATAACTTCCCCCATGGTGCCGATAGCTAACAGACCCTACAAAAGTTATCTCAATACCGACCCCTTCATTGGTACCTATGACCCTCTCAGCATCAACAACAGTTTCTTCAGTCATACCGGTCACCTCACCCCCAGCACAAACAACTGGTCACCCGACTGTGGTGCCAAAGGTTGATCCCTTACCCAGGACAAGGTACTCCCCATCTATTGACCCCTTTTTTCGTCGACAGTTGAGTCCCTTTATTGAATATCCAGAATCTCCCTCCAGGATGTCTATTCATTCCACCAGGAGCCTTTTGGAGCTTGATGGAGTTAGGTTAGTGGATCAGCTCTTGGCAGTCAGAGGTCTTCCAGTTCCTTCTAGGACCTTCATCCCATCTGGAGCCGAGGTCTACTTCTCCAAGGACTCCAACTTATCTTCCTCCTTCAACCTCTATGCAGGTCTTGGAGCCCTCAACTTCAATGCCGCTCCCGGTGCCAACTACTTCTGTATCAATGGTGGACCTCACCTTGATACTGGAACCCACTCTGAGGTCCTTGACTCAGTCGGAGCTGACCCACCCATGGGACTGTGACTTGGCTGCTAGTTTTGGGATACCTAGTTCAGTGCTGATTTTTTCCATGGCACCATCTATGGTTCTGGGCACCTTGAAAGTTCCAAGTCCTCTCGGGGCTCCTTCTCTGGAGGTGGGCTCGTAGGAGATGGGTGGGACCCCATTTCTCAGGTTATCTTTCTCAGTTCTGGGCTCCCATCCCTCTTCAGGTGGGCTTGCCTTTCAGATTATGGAAAGAGCTCTCACCTCAACAGGATCCCAGTTGGCAACATCCCCACTGGACTGTCACATCTATGTATCCTCTGGCTTACAGCTGTCACAACCTGCTACATCAGGGCAGTGGGCACAAGAGCAGCAAAACACGCTGCTACAGGGTACCCTCTTTTCGGAGTCCTCCTGAGACCTTCCCCCTGAGGAGCCACCCCATAAGAGATCATGCAAGAGGAAGCACCTGGCTTCTCCAGAAGAATATGTCACTGAGGATACAGATTACGATGAAGGGGAAGGGTCCCCATGAACCCCCTGAAGATGTCTTCTTCAGAGACATCCTGGAAATCTTGAAACAGAGGGGTGATTGGAAGCCCATCAACCCTTCCTTTGAGGAAGCTGTCTTCTTGCATGCTTTTTGTGCCTGACCTTCTACTTCTTGGGTGACCCCACCTGCCGATGAATTGGTCAAATTCATCATACAGCGTGCTTTGCTTAGAAGGCCCCTGACACTATAGTGTCAAGTCCCCCAAGACCGGACAAAATTCTCTGTGCACCAGAAGATCAACCCCATTGGTCTAAAGGTTTAGCGGTAGATGCTATGGTGGTGGTGTCTGCCACAAAGAAGGAGCTTACAGAGGAGAGTCCAGCTCTCCATCCTCTAAATTGAGAGTCTTGAATGATGGACAGATTCAGGAAGTGGGTATATGCTTCAACGACCTTTGTCATGCGGTCATTAAATTTCTTAGCACATTTCACCTGTCTTCTAGGGGACCCATCACTGAGCTTTCAGGGACCTTGGCAGGGGCAGTGTCTGATGAGGTATGCAATATGGTTGCCTCCCAGCTTGCGATCCTAGAATTGATATCGAACTCCTCCATGTGGCTTATTGCACACACAGCTGAAGGGACAGCCAGGGCTGCGGGTACAGGCGTTGCAATTAGGCATCAAACCTGGATGTGCTTATGTGACTTTGCGGACCCTTTAATGTCTTCCTTTGTCAACACTCCAGTTGATGCTACCTCGTTGTTTGGCCCAAAAGTCAGACACACATTAGCCAGGTGTGAGAAGGACCAAAAGACCCTTTCTGATGTGGGTGTGCATTTTTCTACCCCTCAACGACCTTATTCCAGGAATCAGAGTAGTGGAAAGATGTGGTTCAGAAAGTCCCAAGGGCCTTTTTGGGACACACATGGTGAGTTTTCCCCTTGGGGCAGAGGGGGGAACTCATCAGGAAGATAACCCTCCCATGGCAGAGGGGATCCGTGTAATCAGGGTTCCAGAGATTCTTTCTCAGGACAGCCCTACCAGCGCTCCTGAACACTGGCCTGATTGCCTACCTATGGAGGCAGTCAGTGGAAGAATTCTCTCTGCACTACTTAGGCAGGCACTCAACATCAGATTCCTGGGTGCAAACTACAATTACCAGAGGTTACCATATCCCCTTCGATCTTTATCCAAGACCACAAAGGTGAATCCTCGATGTTCCACCCAGTCAGAGGGATACAGCAGCACATGAAATTCTAATCCAAACAGTCCCACCAGACCAAACAGGATCCAGATTTTACTCAAGATTCTTTTTAGTGCTAAAAAAAAGACAGGGAACTGGAGGCCAATTCTAGACCTCAGTGTCTTGAACAAGTTTGCTCAACAGACAAAATTCCGCATGGTCACGGTACAGTCTATCCTTCTCTTTCTGGATATAGATTATTGGATGTGCTGCATAGATCTTCAGGATGCATATTACCACATAAAAATGAACAATCACTCCAGAAGATACCTCTGCTTTGACTGGGAGCCAGTCATTACCAGTTTTGAGCACTGCCCTTTGGTTTCACCACAGCCCCCCAGGGTGTTCACCAAATGCATGGCAGTGGTAGCAGCTCACTTAAGGCTACAAGGATTCCACATATTTTCATATTTAGGTGACTGGCTCCTCACCACCCCCACCAGGCATCTACTACTTCATGCCTTGGACTCCGTTCTAGAACTGGCAGAGTTCTTAGGCATTTCAATAAACAGGGAAAAGTCAAAACTATCACCCACACAAGACATAGAATTCATCGGAGCAACATTCATCACAAAATCCTGTGTGGCTGCTCTGCCTCTTCACAGGCTGCAAAGATTGAGGTCACAGCTTCAAGTGATACTCTCTCAAGACAAAATCTCAGCTCATTTAGTCTTACAACTCCTGGGGTCCATGACACTGACAATCACCATAGTTCTTCTGGTGAGATACCACATGAGGCTGCTTCAATGGCTCCTGGCATCACAGTAGTCTCTGTTAACACATCTAATGTCCTATCCAATCCACATAATCAACCGATGCAAGCAGGATCTAAATTGATGGATGAAACCAGAAGATGAATTATGGAGCCATCCCTTTTCACCCTCTCAGCCCAAGGCCATAGTGACCACTAATACAACCCTGATGGGGTGGGTAGAGGCATTTTCAGCGAGAGACAGTCCAAGGCACTTGGTCTCCCTTAGAGGCCAATTTGCATATCAATGTTCTAGAACTGAGAGTGGTGCTCTTAGCATTGCAAACATTTCAATCTGCCCTTCCTTTGGGGACAATTGCTATACAGTCAGACAACATGTCCGTAGTCTGGTACATCAACAAGCAGGGAGGAACTAGATTCTTCCCTTTATGTTGGGAAGTGCTAACAATGTGGCAGTGGGTGATTACCTCCAACTGCTTTCTGATAGCAATACACATTCTAGGGAATTCTATTGTTATTGCAGACAAACTGAGCAGATGCATCCTCCTGCCTCATGAGTGGTCTCTCAATCCCAATGTAGTGATGAAGATCTTTCATCGATGGGGACAGCCTTGCTGTGACCTGTTTGCATCTCCCATAAACCACAAATGCAGCAACTACTTTGCCCTGTCTCCCCCTATGGGGAGTCCCTGAGAGATGCTCTTCTACACGACTGGCCCCCCAGGACTGCTTTACGCTTTTCCTCCTTTCCCCCTGATTTCCCAGTTTTTGAAGAAAGTCCTATGGGTTGAGAAGGAAAGTGATCCTCATTGCACCTTATTGGCCCTGCCAAGTCTGGTTCCCCTTTCTCTGGCCTTACCTAGTTCACTGTCCGTGGACTCTGGACCCAACTCCAGACCTGTTTTCTTATCCGCAGGGGCTGGTCCATCCAAACCTACAAAGTCTCAAGCTGAAGGCAGAATAATCTATCTTTGCCAGTACAAAAGATACTTCTGGCTTCTCACAAACCATCCACCAGCAAAACTTTATCTTAGTAAATGGAACAGATTTGTGCTTTGGTCTCATGGAGAAGGAACAGACCCCTTCCCAGCCTTGATTAATAGGGTATTAGAATATTTATCAACTATATTCCAATCAGGAGTCTCAGTTTCTACCATTAGAGTTCATTTAGCTGCTATTTCTAATTTCCACAATGGCTTCACTGCCTTTTCCTTAATGTCTCATCGCCTTTGGAAAACCTTCCTAAAGGACATTATGCATTTTAAAACACCTTTTAAGAACCCATCGAACTTTGGAATTTAACGTTAGTCTTGCAAAGTTTAATCCATCACCCCTTTGAGCCAGCAGTCACCTGTGATATCAAATTTTTATCTTGGAAGACCCTGTTCCTGGTGGCTATCATGTCAGCCAGGAGAATATAAGAATTACAGGCTTTGTGTCTAAAGTATCACATAGAACTAACCCCACTTTTCTACCCAAAGTTGTATCAGACTCAAATATTAACCAATCCATAGACCTACCTGTTTTCTTCCCAGACTTTTTAAACAAAAGAGAATATTGTTTACATTTTTTGGATGTACACAGACAATTACATTTTTACTTGGACAGAATGAAATAGTTTAGGAAATCAGACCAATTGTTCCTGTCCTTTTCAGGAACTCAACAGGGCAAACCAGTTTCCAAAGTTACCTTATAGAAATGGTTGAGAGATTGCAACACCTTTGTTTATGACCAAAATAAGCTAAACCTATCAACCAAGGTCAATGGTCATTCTACCAGATCAGTTTCCACTCCAGTAGTCTTTCATTCTAGAGCCTGTATGGATGACATTTGTGCAATGGCCACTTTGGCTACCCCCTCATATCTTTATTATGCATTACAAATTGTATATGGTCTCCTGGGGAAGAGCATGCTTTGGCTCTATGGTGCTCAGGCATATCCTTCTGTAGGGTCTCTCAGGACATAAAGCAGCTAGAAACTCTGTCCCAACAGTCAAGAAAGAATAAAGATTGACAACATCAGATAAATAAGTTTATGTTCTTACCATAACGTTCCATCTGTGTTGTTGAGCTTCATTAATTCTTGACATCGCACCCTCCAACCCCCTCCAAAGGGTCTTGGAGGTTCAGAACTAGTCCTGATTTTGTAGTAGGGCAACTGCTCAGACAAAGCTTCCACATTTTATTTCTACGGGAAAAACTCAATCTGAAGGGAAGGGAAGAGAGGCACTATGGATAGCCTTAGTTCAAGAGTTTTTGGCTGGTGCGAGCTTGGTACAATGGCTAAGTCGGTTCTGAGAAAGGAACTGAAACCCAACATTCAAGAATGAATGAAGATCGACAACACAGATGGAACGTTGTGGTAAGAACATAACTTCTTTTTTTCCAACATAAAAAAAATATTTGCTAAATTTTAGTAAAAATACAAAATTGTGACGTCATCCCTTTAGGGCCATTATGGTGGTATGTTTCAGACAGGAGATCTACAATGCATTTAGCTGCGTTGTTTTAGTTATACTAAAACTCTTAAACTAAACCCTAAAAAATACATACAACAAAATACAAAGGGGATTAAGTGTGATTAAACATGACTCTTTCATTTTCATATTTTCATGCACATTATATTATATAGATAGATATATTAGATATAAATTACTTCTCCACCATATGCAGTGCATTTTTAATACTTGTAGAAACAAATCAGTCATTTAGATAAATTTGCAGTTTCAAAATTGGAGGTTTATTTACAAAGAAAAAAAGGGGGGGGGGGTTAATAGATGAACAGTGCAGTCCTTATTATCTTCTTAAGAGTTTCAAAATCTGAGATTCAGAAAGGCTTAGCACAATGCAGAAGTCCTGTCTTGGAATGTCTCTGCATTGCTCTAAGCTTTTCTGCTTCAGAGATCCCACTGCCACTGAGGTTTTCGCCTTGCAGGGGCTTCAGCACTAAGCACTCTCACAGGCAAAGCTGCAAGATAATGCTTTAGCCAAGGGAGTAGCTAATATTAATTAGCCATGTGCTCTCTCTCTCTCTCCTGGAAATATTTGTAGCTACTAAATTAATTGGTTCTATGTGTCTATCTGTGTGCCTGTCTATCTTGGTAATGCCAGAACAGAAAGTTAATATAAGAAGCAGAGGCAGTGTGCTTGGATGTACTGAAAGTCTCAGCATTAAGGATAGGAGTGTGTGTGTGTGTGTGTGTGTGTGTGTGTGTGTGTGTGTGTGTGTGTGTGTGTGTGGTGTTGGAGCATGCATGCAGGTGTATAGATGACTGTTTCTATGAATGCGAATGAATGTGGTGATGCTCACATACATACACATGCACACACACACACACACACACACACACACACACACACACACACACACACACACACACACACAAAACACTAAATCTATCCCTTTTCCTCACCCTTAGTCTAACCCTAACCCATATACACACACACACACACACACACACACACACACACACACACACACACACACACACACACACACACACACACACACAGAAACACTCCTATCCTTAATACAAAGTAAAAAACTGCCACAACTGCTTGCCAAAGAAAACCGAAGCTTTAATTAAACTGAAAATTTTTAAGCGCTTTTCGTTTGCCAAATATGCAAACTTCTTCAGAAACCAATCCTTAATGTTCAGACTGTCAGTACATCCAAATGCTTTGGGACACACACTTTCAACAAAAAATACACACTAATTCAGTCAGTCAACATTATGTGATGCAAAGTGAACTGTAGCACTGAATGTGTATGTGTGTATGTGTGTGTGTGTGTGTGTGTGTGTGTGTGTGTGTGTGTGTGTGTGTGTGTGTGTGTGTGTGTGCGCGTGTGTGCATGCGTAAGTGTAGGGGACCGCCTTTGCTAATATGATACATACACTGCTAGGGAGAACACTAGCATGGTCAGGTCTGACAAGGCAGTGTTCAATTCAGAGACAGGGTAATGAGCAACTAATAGGGTGTTTATCATTGTGGCTATACCATGTAAGTCAAATGCAATTTCTCTCCACCTTGCTAACTGACCAACCTGGGTTATTAGTTAGACTGCAGAGAAATTCCCTAAATCCCAGCAACAATCCATTAGAAAAATGCAGCATCAAAATATGCATATTCTGTATTTTCACAAAGCCCGTACAAAATAATTAGCACTTATTTATTTATTCATTCTATTTGTTTATTGGGATTGCCGAATTTTTACTCTTTGATTTGGATGTTGGTTGGGATATTTTGCAGACAACTTAATGGTTATGGACATCAGGTGGGTGTAAAGACCCTGTGTTTCTAAAGTATAACCAAAGGGTCCACTTATGCAGTGCTGAAAAGGTCATAAGAAGGTAGAAATATGCATATCCACAGCTAGTGGGGGTTTGGTTTTATTGGTCTGAATGTATCCACAAAGACTTGCTGTTGTTGTTGTTGCTGTTGTGTCTTTCGGCTTTTCCCAGTTAGGGGTCGCCACAGAGGAACTCCGGTCCACTAATGATTGGCAGTAGATTTTTACACGCCAAGTTCCCGGCCCTGACGCACAACCTTCAATGAAGGCACGTCCATTCACGCATGTCTCTACACAGAAGACGCTCTAGCTGAGAATCGAACGGGAGAACATCTTGCTGTGAGGCGACAATGCTACTGCAGCACCATCACCACGTATCCACAAAGACTTAAAAAGTAAAAATTCATGGACATTCAGAAGTCATATAGCTGAAACACTTGTTGTCCTTAGAGGGTCATTTGCATGTATATGATAGGCCTCTATTACAGGATGTTTTAAGGTATCATACAGTGAAAACTCTAGATTGGCTACATATTTCTTATAGCTTTTACTACTTGGCTTGAATGTGTGACCTTTTTACTCTTTGGTTTGGATGTTAGTTGTGATATCTTGCAGACAACTTAATGGTTATGGACATCAGCTGGGTATAAAGACCCTGTGTTTTTAAAGTATAGCCAAACAATCCTCTTACGTTGTGCTGACGAGGTCATAAGAAAGCCAAAATATGCATATCCACAGCTAATGGGGTTTGGCTTTACTGGCCTGAATTTATCAACAAGGACTTACAAAGAAAAAAGTTATGGACATTCAAAAGCCATGTAGCTGAAACACTTGATGTCCTTAAAGAGTCATTTGCATATATCCCATAGGCCTCTATTACAGGAAGTTTTATGGTATCCCAGAGAGAAAACTCTAGCCTGTCTATGTTTTTTTTATGAACTGGTTTGTCTGCGTGAACTTCTTACCCTTTGGTTGGGATTGTCCAGTTGGGTAAAAGCACATATTATCAGGGAAGGTTTTGGAAGAAAATCTCTAGAAAGTAACAATGCATAATATTGCACAGATCACCCCTTTCCTGAAGTGCTTCCCACTCACCAGGCAGGATAGCATAAGAGCAAAGAGCACCACCCTTGTTTTTTCTTCAAGATCTAGGGATGGGCTTTTTCATACCTACAGTTAACCCACAACTTTGGCATCCTTTGTGCCTGTGCATGGGAGTAATCCTAAACAAACTGGAGGGATATTATCATTATAGTTCCTGACTGTGCTGAACTGCAAATGACACCTGCACATAAACATGATTGCCCTCTCATCTGCACCCCACCTAGTATGTCTCAACCATAGGTACAAATGCAAAGCACAAACACACATTACCTTTGCCATCGTAGCAGGGCCCCATTGCTTCCCATATGCACATGTGCTGTTACACACCTGCTGTCAAGGAAGCCACCATATATATTACTCCATGTCAGCTACATATACCAGTCATATCCCTATAAAATTCAGACCTCTACATATTGTGCCACACTCTAGATGACCCCCTCTGTGCAGTGCACATGAAGCTCCAACAGTGTATTTACTGCTGTCTAGCCCAGTAATGTAATGAGCCATGCTGGTATCACTGTGTCCATTGCTATCTCTATGTACTTCCGCAAAATATTCTCAGTGTTATGTTCTGCTGTCCCCTCTACATATACACATGTCCTCTACAGACAGTGGTAGCATAAGTTGGATAAGTTCAGGTGTCTAGAGAGTGATGGTCTTGATACATGCACTCTAGATACATGGGCAGTGCATGTAAGAGAGATAGGCAGCACCCTTAAGCCCTTAAAAGATTGTGTGAGGGACACAGTGACGCACAATATTAATGTCATGGATGTTTGCAACTATACTACATGGCAAAGTCAGAAATGTATAAATGACATGATGAAATGGACCTCAAAGATGCCGCACAAGATTACAGCAGAGAGCACATTAAGAAAGGGTGGCCCTCCTTCTAGTATAGCATTCACTGATGATGGATCATTCTGGCATCAATGCATGGTTATAGTGAGGAGACAGGTGCCATGCTGGAAGGAATGGAAACATATTCTGGAAGAATTGACATGCCAGGTCATTAGCCTTAAAATATAAACTGTAAGGCAACTGTGCCCAGAATGATGCTTGGGAGCTTGCACTGACCACTGACAATTTGCTCCATAGGTACATTGGTCATTAACTTTCAGAAGACTGCCTGCGCATGTAAGTTTGTTACATTTGACACATGAATCCAACTGTCATCAATATGCAAATCACAGGGTATGAATGAATGCACAGCAATCACTGTCATCCAGTTATGTACTCTATTCTGTATTCATCACGACACCTGTTCAAGATGGACCAATACAGCAGGTTGTGATCAATGCCTATCCAGGGTTTGATGAATAAGCCAACACACAACTCATCTCACAGTCTCAGGACACACTGACAGTGTCTGACTCCATTCTGTGCGGAGCATATTCACTAACCAGGTTGTCATTATGGCCATCTTTCCTCAGACCTGGGGGTTGCACAGCTTAGCATAGTGCCATCCAGATCAAGAGGTACTTGACAGCACCATCACCACTGATAATCATGAGCTTGCAGTCTCAGACTGGCACAGTATATCTGATGCACAGATACTGCCTGTATAGACCTCTCAACTTTCCCTATTTGGGAGGAATGTTCCTATTTTCACGCCTGATTCACCCCTACACAGGATGCCCCTATTTTTAGGTTTGACTTACTCCTTCATACTAGATTCTAAATCCCTATCATCACATATGATTTTTGAATAGGTCTAGTACTCAGAACTATATAGACCTCTCAACTTTCCCTATTTGGGAGGAATGTTCCTATTTTCACGCCTGATTCACCCCTACACAGGATGCCCCTATTTTTGGGTTTGACTTACTCCTTCATACTAGATTCTAAATCCCTATCATCACATATGATTTTTGAATAGGTCTAGTACTCAGAACTATATAGACTTCTCAACTTTCCCTATTTGGGAGGAATGTTCCTATTTTCAGGCCTGATTCGCCCCTACACAGGATGCCCCTATTTTTAGGTTTGACTTACTCCTTCATACTAGATTCTAAATCCCTATCATCACATATGATTTTTGAATAGGTCTAGTACACAGAACTATATAGACCTCTCAACTTTCCCTATTTCGGAGGGATGTTCCTATTTTCAGGCCTGATTCACCCCTACACAGGATGCCCCTATTTTTAGGTTTGAATTACTCCTTCATACTAGATTCTAAATCCCTCTCATCACATATGATTTTTGAGGGTCTATATTAGAACACCGGAGATTCAGAATTTTGAGTGTTCTAATATCGAACCCTATGAATCGAAAATTTAAAACATCGAACATTCAGAACAGCAAATTTTTTCCCAGAGAAAAAATTTGCTGTTCCAAAACACATACACACAACACAAGCACACCAAACAAACAGCAATCTACACACATACACCTAAACTCTTACACCTAACCCTACACTAAACTATACATACACCACTAACTATCCACTTACCTTAACCCAGACCCTAACCCTACGGTCTGTCACTATCGCACAGTCACCTCACCCGCGCCCTAACCCTAACTCACCTACCCCACCCTAAACCTCATGTCCACACAATCGCACACTTACCTGACCCACACCCTAACCCTAACTCACCTTACCCACCCTAACCCTCACGTCCACACAATCTCACACTTACCTGAACCCGACCCGTAACTTTCCACCACAGCACTGAAAATACCGAAGCAACAGAAATAGACAACCAAATTCTTTCCCTAGGAAAAAAATTTGGTTTTCTGTTTCTTCGATATTTTCAGCATTCGCTGAAAACGGTCAATATATAAACACTCGAAATTTTGAACATTCAGTGTTCTAATATAGACCTGATTTTTGAAGATGTCTAGTACACAGAATACCACACAGGTTAGTGGCAACAATAATTTAAAGAAAGAGAACACATATCTTACATATCCCTTTTTCAGAAGCAAAAATAAATGAACTTGTGTGGTAAAATTTTGCAGTAGAGTCCGTTAAAGTCTACAGATTTGCACTATTTCATAATGTGCTTACATTGTTACATCATTTTGTCAATCTCTGTTTTTTAAAAATGTGTGTTCTGAGTATTATCCCACATTCCTTCTGGAAGCTTGGAGAGTTATGTGCTATTTGGTATTCAGATTTTATGCTCATTAGATACCCTTATTTTTAGCTGGATGTATCTGGTTTTCAAAGGCCTCTGCTCCTATTTACATTGTCTGCAAGTTGAGAGGTATTCCTCTGTACAGCAGGTTAGCACTGATGCACAGATTTGGCCATAGTCACAGCATGACACAGACAAGATGGTGGCTCTTGAACTCAATTAAAGAATGTACACAGCTGTTCTCCAGTCACAGCTCACAGCTGCATACGCTGAAATGGTTTCCCGGAAGATGCGACCCAGCATTGCTAGGACCCCAGTGAGACCATGGAGTCTAGGGACAGTTCTATGACTGGTCTTGACTGGTCAGTGGTAGCACACATACAGTCCACGGAAATCTCAATGCAGCTGTTAGCAAGTCCTGCCACTAGTATCCTGTACTCCATTGTTGCTCTTGACCACAGGCATACACGTACCAGTTGTGGCCAGATTGGATGACCATTGTAAGGAACACAGTCTGCTCCTTCTATGGATGGAGAAACAGTACAGCTCTACTATCACTGAGGTAGTTACATCATAGGGCCACCTGGGTCAGGGGTTTCTTGTTCAGTCTGTTATAGGTCCTGGTCGACTGGTTTTGCTTTCTACATTTTCTTGGGGTATGCGAGTAAGTGCATTCTACACACTTCATTAGCCCAGCTGCACAATTCAACAGTGTCTCCCCATAATTCCCCTTCACAGTGGCCCCACTGGAAGGGCCAGTAGTGTCCACCACTATCCACTCAATGGGGAAGTCAATAGCACTCCTTCCCATTAACCTTCTCTCTGTCTGCATTGAACAGCAGTTCTCCATCCCCTTATAGTGCAGGCAGTCAATGTGGCCATGGACATCTGTATAAATGACAATGGATGTATTTACACCACCATCCTCTCTGTGTGGCACAAGTAGAAATAGCTGATGTGCAGTGAAACATGACCAAGCACTGCCTGGCATACCCGTTAGAAAACACTTCATGCATCATTTATCATAGGAAGTTACCAGTATATTAGCCCTGAGGCCCTTACAAGCCTAGCCAAGAATTTAGCCCATGTTCCGCTTAAACATTCCCACTTCACCTGCACTGCTATGTAGTGTGCTCAGTGACATTTGAGGGGGTGTGTGGTGTTACTGCTGCTTGACGTACATTGTCATCACTATCTTTGCTACAGGACAATCTGCTCATAGTTGTTGTGGATCCTGCTGCCAAAGTACAGAAATGTCCTGGTGATGACAGCTGACCTGACTGCTTCCAAAAGGTCATGTTATGGCATATGCAGCATGCTACAAAAATCTGACAATGCTGTGGCAGGTGCATAGTGTAGTGCCTCCAGTATCCTCCTGAGATATACCCAATGTATCTCCAATTTCTCTCTGAAAAGTCTCTCCGGTTAGTATACTAAGAGCTACACATACCTTGGTATCCATGAGCATAGGCAGTTTATGTCTTCCACCAGTTCCAGTATGTGGGATGTATAGATCAACTACAGCCTGTTTGATGTCTCTGTCTACATGAAAGCAAACTAGTAGCTCCAGATGTGTAACTGACAGAACGTTAGCCTCTGCTGGCACCATTTTTGTTTGCACTTGCTTTTCCATCATAAACCACGTGACCACTGGCCAAACTCAGTAGATATTGATGTACTATTGTTGCCCCTACTCCATGTATTGCTGTTCTTGCAACACTGATTTTATGATATATATATATATATATATATAGTCTATATTATATGCGCCAACGCTTAGGTTGTCGAATATGATATGATCGACACCTATTCAGTGAACACACAAGTCATCGAATCCTCAAAACGCGGAAATACAAATGACCAAATTTTTTTGTTTGGCCAACACCGTTCCACCCAGTGACTAAAATAAAACATACTTCCCACAACACCGCTCGCTACATACTACCCACCCAAACAAAATAAATAAACCACATACACACACTAACCACCATCCTAACCCTAAGGTTCATAACTATCGCACACTTACCTTAATAAGCTATACTCAAACAAAATAAATAATTCACACACATACACTTAACAAAACCCTACTTCTAACCCTTACATACATTACTATCTATGCACTTACCTTAACCCACATCCTAACTCTAAGGTCCGTAACTATCTCACACTTACCTTACGGAGCTATACCACAGAAGGGCCGACTATGCCGAATCAGGAATTCGAATTTTGCGGTTTCTGGCATTCAGTGCACTCACAGTTCACTTAATAGGTGTCGATCATGCCATATTCAACAACCTAAGTGTTTGTGCTTGCGATATAGACCCTATATATAGATATATATAGATATATATATATATATATATATATATATATACATACACACATATATATATATATATGTATATTATATATATATATATATATATATATGTATGTGTGTATATACACACACACACACACACACACACACACACACACACACACACACACACACACACACACACACACACACACACACACACACACACACACACACACACATACACACACCTTATACTCCTTTCCCTGTGTGTGTGTTACATAGCTGCTCAATAGCACTATGTGATTTTCTGAATCACTATGCTGTTGTGCATTCTGGATGTTTGTGCAGGAATGCACTGATTTCTTCACAGTTTGCAATGAATACCCACCGTGATTACTACCACAGCGTATCATAAATGTCCTCTCTCTCTCTCTCTCTCTCTCTCTCTCTAATTTTTGAACATCAGTTACTGCCATCATCTTTTCTGCAACAAGTGGAAAATAAAAATGCTTTGCTCAATACACTTTTATTGTGCATCAATACCTTTCATCTTAATATCCACTTCTGCAGGTCTGTATTAAAAAGGTGTCTGGCAGTCTGTGCATCCAGTGGGCCTTCCTGATTAACAAATACACATGATATATATATATTGTCCATGTTGTTGTGAACGACCTGAGACATACCTCCCTGGACTACATGAAAAGAGACATGGAAGAGCTCTCTGATCTTGTAGCCCAGGCAGGTATGACCCTAGCCCTGAGTAGCATCCTGCCATCACCCAGAATGATACCGCAGTACAAGGACAAAATGATTGACATCAACAATTGTCTAAGCTTCTGGTATCATTCTAAGGGGATCCAGTATCTATCTGCTTGGGAAGATATGGTCAACAGACCACAATGCTTTGCCAGAGATGGGCTGCACCTGTCGCCACTGGGATTCTGGATACCGGCTAAAGTTTTTGCCGCCCCTATAGTGCCTTTTTTAGGCAAGGTTCAAATGCCAAATTCACCACCATAATAGGAACAGGCAAGCAAAAACTGGGGGTAATGCTACTCAATGCTAGAAGTCTAAATCTCAAAATGCACTCACTTGAGGCACTCCTTAAAATGGAGAACATCAATATCTGTGCAGTGACTGAGACCTGGTTCAAGGCTCTACAGAGCACCCCTGCATTACCAGGCTATAACTCATACCACACTTTTCGGCCATCTAACCTTGACCAGAACACCAAAGGCGGAGGTGTGTCCATATTCATTAAGGATATACACACCTCCAGGCTAGTTGCTCAGCATAATGCATCCGAGGTTATCCAAGTGCAACTAACTCCGGGCAAAACTGCAATCCAAACTGTAGCTTGCTACAGATCCCCCACTATGCCCCAGGATTCCCACTTCTCTTTTCTTAATATTAGGGTTCAACCAAACACCCTAATAATGGGTGATTTCAACTACCCCACCATTAACTGAGAAAACTACTCATGTACCAACTCCTTCGCTCAGTGCTTTCGGGAATTCATATATTCCAATGCCCTGGATCAACTTATCCACAACCCCACCAGGGGCAACAATATCCTAGACCTAGTCATTACCAACATGAGTGACCAGTGTTCCACACATGAAGTCAACTCCTCGTTGGTCAGATCTGACCGTAAGCTAATCACCCCAGATAACCGCATCCCAAACCACAGTAAAAAATGTCTCCAAAGCCAACTTCATGCTTCTTAAGACAGAAGTGGCGAACTTCAAGACACCCATGCAGACGGACAATACAGTTACGACTGCTGAATCCTACAAAATGCACTCTATAAGCACTTATACATGTGCATGGATTGTGCTATCCCAAACAGAACCAAGACACTATCCTCCAAAAAAAGGAAGGCAATCTGGTGGTCCCCTGCCATAAACAAATTCTACAACAGAAGGAAGAAACTGTTGCAAAAGAGATTAAAATCCCATGAGTGGAGGAGCTCCCTGGTCAGCCTCAGTAAGAAGCTGAGATCCCTTATAAGATCCTCCAAAGCTAGCTACAAAAACACAATCATCACTGATTCTAAGGGCAACCACAATGCATTCTATGGCTATGTCAAGAATCATAATGGCAACACCCAGATTTGCTCTGAGTTACAGCACAACGGCATGAAAATTACAGAACCAACAGATATTGCCAACATCCTGGCAGATAGGTTCAGTGCTAACTTTACCCCCCCTCACCCCCTAAAGGGCCCATATCTATACAGGAAGAATGCAGAGTCCCTGTAATCACATCTATGCAAGTAAAAGCTGCACTCTCTAAAACCAAAAATACAGCATCCATGGGACCGGACAACATCCCAGGCTGCGTTTTACACAAACTTCAGAACGGACTGGCTCCCCACCTAAGCACCATGTTCAATCATAGTCTCACATCAGGCTTTGTGCCCACTGAATGACACACAGCAACAGTTATTCCACTCCACAAAGGGGGAGTCAGCACGGATCCTGGGAACTATCGCCCTATTAGCCTGACGAGCCTGGTCTGCAAGGCCATGGAACTTATCATCATGGAACTCATAAACAAAGACATTGGTAACCTCCAAACTCTGGACCCCACCCAGTTCAGGTTTGTGAAAGGCAAATCATACCTTCTGAACCTGATCGACTTCTTTGAGGCAGTCACCAAAGCTGTAGACGGGGGTAAGGTGGTTCACATAGCCTATTTTGATCTCGCCAAGGCTTTCAACACCATCCCCCATTCTGTAATTATAGCTAAACTCACTAAACTAGGTATAAATCCCTATGTCACAAAATGGGTTTCCAACTGGCTCACTGACAGAACCTACACTGTAAAAGTTGCAGACTCCAAAGCTGACGTCAAACCAGTGACAAGTGGAGTACCACAGGGTTCAGTCCTGGGACCTCTCCTGTTTAGTATCTACTTCTCTGAAGTACTAACACAGAAGGCCTCTGGCTAATGAAGTTCGCAGATAACTGCAAACTGGGAGCCATAGTCGAGTCCCCAAATAATGTGGACATCCTACAGAAGGGCCTCACTGAGACAGATGCCTGGTGTTAGAGGCATGGCCTCAAGCTCAATGCCAAAATGTGCATTGTCATCCCCTTTGGTAAAAACTCTGTACCCATGAAATACCACATAGATGGCAGTCTACGTAATGCGAAATGTGTGATAAGAGACATTGGGACCCAGGGGGACAGTAGTCTCTCCTTTGATAATCACATTGCCACAGTAGTCAGGAAATCCTTCTGTGTGGCACACCTCATCACAAAAGGGTTCTCATCCAGGAAAAAAAAGAGGTCATTGTTCCCCTCCACTTGGCACTCATTAGACCCATTATAGAGTACAATGCCTCTTTTGGAATGTACTTCACAAGACATCTGCAGCAGCTGGAAAGGCCACAGAAGTACCTCACAAAGAGGAATACTGGCCTCAAACAGATGCCCTACACTGACCATCTCAATAAACTCCAGCTTTACTCTGCAGCGTATTACCTGCTCCGAGGAGATCTCTGCCTAACATATAAAGCTATGTCAAACTATGACTCAATATATATCCCTTCATCTTATTTTTATTGTATAAGCTCATTTTCACCTTCTTCTCTGCTAAGTGACCTTTATCTGTGTATGTAGCCTCTTTCTGCCTTCTTATCATGTTAACTTTTTTCTTACATAAAATTAAGGAAAAGCTACTATTGTCTACCATCTGAGCTATGGAGTATTAATACAGAAATAAAAGGGTTGACTTATATATTTAGATTTACTTAACACCCATGTTGTCAGATATGAAATTGTTGTCTGCAACCCTAATAGACTCCCATATATAGTATCGTCTTCTAGAACATCAGATAATTTGACTGTTAGAGAAAAGGCTGCAGAATGGTACATCTTTGTTAGAAATTATAAAATTGTATTAAACTGCATCATTGTCACATTAGAGGAATTAATGCTTCATAGTGGCTTGAAGTTCTTTCAGTGTACTCACTTGGATAGGCCAAATGAAACGCAGGATGTTATTGATGGTAAACAGTATGCAACTTCTTCCACAGTTTAGGAGAGGATAAATAAAACGCCGGAAGCCTTGACAGTGCTAGAAACAGAATATGAAACAATGTTACAACACACATCCATATGAATGCATGAGCTAGTTATAACTAGGAACACAGAAGAAATAAGGGTGAAAATAACCCAATAATTCCTCAGAAGTTGGAGAAATCAGGACAAACTTGTAGTACTTTACCAGGATTTTATTATCACGCCACACGCTGTTAGAAAGCACTCCAAAACACCAAAAAAACACTTCGTATTAACGCTATTTCAAGTCACTGGGTTTTCGTATTTCACCATGCACTTCATCAGATAAAAATAAGCAATTTACCTACTACTTTTATATCATTACTAATTGAATAATTAACACAATTAATTAACAATCATTACATTTAAAAGGGTTTTGAAACCTTTTTTTTAAAAAAAAAACAACAATCAAATATTCCACTGAATAAAAATATATATAAAACTTTCAGATGAAATCTTAAATACAGTGTTACTTCTCATTAAACTAAATAGAACATTATTAATAAATGTTATATATAAATATCACATATCTTATAACTTATAACAGCATAATTAAATTGTTTAAAATGCTTAAAACTTCACTTTGTAAAAGTGTTGGAGTTCATATAATCTGTGTATTGCATCACCATCTAGTGGTCATTTACATAAATTGCAGCTCATCTCCCTTGAATTTTAACTTAATGAATGTATTAAATATCTAACTATTAAATGAAATAAAATTAAAAAAAAATGTTTTAAAAAATGTCATATAACAACATTTATACCTATTACATAAATAGGACAGGGAAAGTTACATCAATAAATTAATATATACATTATAAATAAAAATATAAAATATGTTAAAAATAGTCTGTTATAATTTAGCTGCTCTCAATTTTAGTAGAGGTAGGATACTGGTGTATTCATTTAATCCTGGTGTATTATATGATTATAGAGTCATCTGCCACCAGAGTTTTTTATATTCCAGTTTTTCTTCCCAGGGTCCTCCTCTAATATCCTTCTCTGTGTGCTCAAGTACTGAGAATATAAAACTAGCTTGTTCACAACTATAACTATATAGTTATAACTAGAACTGTGCAGTACTTACAACAACAATTTTCTCAAGACAGATGAAACTAAATAATGCAAAGGGTAACAAAAGTAAGAAATAATCCCTGAAAGATGAAAGGAGAACCAGTCCAGAACTGTACGACTAAGACTATAATGGCAACGTGAAGATTCCAAGGTCCACTTTGCCAGATGGTGTGTGGGCATCATGGCTGGTCAAAAATAAAACATTGTTCGCTCCTCAACAGAAGGTCAATAAATGCAAAAAAAATACTGTCCCTTTAATGCAATGTCTTCTGAGAGCAGAATGGTATAACTCAAGGGGAGTATGTGCTTTTATAACGGATTTAGGTTGCAAAATTAATAACTTCCTCATTAACCTTTACACTAAACGGAAGGTTAGAAAAGAAGCAAAAATGCCACATTACGAGGTCACAAATATTACTTCTTAAGAAGAGGGATAGGTAAAGGTAAAGCTTTTGTTTTACTTATATTTGCAAGTTCCTAGCAAGGTCATCACAATCTAGAAAACAACTGTACCAGAGGATAACA
Organism: Protopterus annectens; assembly: GCF_019279795.1. Lineage (NCBI taxonomy): Eukaryota > Metazoa > Chordata > Ceratodontiformes > Protopteridae > Protopterus > Protopterus annectens. The sequence continues at coordinate 1,910,162,335 of NC_056732.1, forward strand.
TAAGCCTGTTTGGGCTGGGATCTACTTGACCAGTGTTAGGCTGAGAGGTTAAGGCCACAGAGTACTCAGTATGATGAAATGTGCACCGTGGCCATTTTGGTAGTACTCAGCACGGTCAGAACTGAACCGAACAGACTCTGCTTGTAGAATTTCCAGCCTTATATGGTCAATCCTTTCTGAGCAGAAGCATGTAGTGGCCTCACATTCAATGCAAGAATGGCTTTCTGCTTCAACAGACAGGCTACACTGTAATGCTCCACACATCTCTGTGGGGTCCCCATGTATACTGTAATCCTCAAGCACACCTACAAATTATGGCAAGTGGGGAAAAAACTGAAAAGTACTAGCCCTTGTCTGTTCTCTGCGACAAAAATGCCACTGAATAGCATTACAGAAATATCAAGAGAACAAATGTTGCTTAGTGGTTTAAGGTTGGCTTTACATACTCACATGAAAGGACTAAATCAGACTCAGGATATAAGTGAGGAACAACTGGAAGTTTTTCTCATAATTCTGCATATTCTGAAAATACAGAGTATGAAGCCATATTACAGAATAATTACACTCATCCTTCTGATACTTCTCTGGTTATATCCTTCACTACCGGCATCATATATCTGTTTCATGCTAACGCTGAAGGATATAATCACACTCATCCTTTTGATACTTCTCTGGTTATATCCTTCCGTATTGGCATCAAATATCTGTCTGATGCTAACACCGAAGGATAAAATCACAGTCATCCTTTTTAATAATTCTCTGGTTATAACCTTCAGTATTAGCATTATATATCTGTTGGATGCCAACACTGAAGGATATAAACACACATTCTTTTGATACTTCTCTGGTTATATCCTCCAGTATTGGCATGATATATCTGTTGTATGCTAACAATGAAGGATATAATCACGCTCAACCTGCTGATACTTCTGTGGTGATAGCCTTCAAAATTAGCAAAATATATCTGTTTGATGCTAACACTGGAGGAAATAATCACACTCAGACTTCTGATACTTCTCTGGTTACATCCTTCAGAGTTAGCATCAGATATATGGGCCTTTGTTTGTTATATTAATACATTATTATCAAGTAAACTTCTATGGCTCAGAGTACAATCGCATATGCCATTTTCTCTCTATAAAATGTATGTGTGTGTGTGTGTGTGTGTGTGTGTGTGTGTGTGTGTGTGTGTGTGTGTGTGTGTGTGTGTGTGTGTGTGTCTTTGCGTGAAATAGCACAGTGTAGTGTTTCCTCACCATTTTTAATAAAGTGACAGTAAACTGTAAAAAAAAATGTATAAATAATGTATATATCAGGATAGCAGTGTTAGAAAGCATTTATTTTAAATAAACTATGTCAATGCCATTTTGGAGTTCATTGCAAACAGAGCAATACTTCTTTAAATAAGTAGCATTTGTATTTACTGTTGTATCTGTTTACTTAACAACAGAATGATACCCGTCTATATTAGTGAGAGCAGACGTTGAATGTAACACAAATATTATATGGGCATATATATATATATATATATATATATATATATGTATATGGTTCCAATTACATGACTGAAGATGCATTGTTTTGAATGTGTCTTGATCGATCTTGAATGCACAAAAAGGCAAAATAGCAAAACGGCATATAAGCAAATTCTTTTCCTGGGAAAGAAATCGGTTGGCCGCTTCCGTTACTTTGCTGTTTTCATGCCTGTAGTAGTGCGATCTCAGACTTGGTATATTTAAGGAGGGGGGTGTGGGAGTGAAGCCCCACACTTTATGTAATGTTTTAAATTTTTTTTTTTTTGGAACTGATTTTTTCCCCTCGGAAAAAAAAATCAAAGTTTGAAGCGGTCAAGGTTGTAAGTTTTTGTTTTCATGGATATCTATATATATATATATATATATATATATATATATATATATATATATATATATATATATTATGATATAGATAGAGAAATCTATATTTCTCTATCAGATCTTTCTCTATAGCTCTATATATATATATATATATATATATATATATATATATATATACATATCTATATATATGTCTGTGTGTGTGTGTGTGTGTGTGTGTGTATATATATATATATATATAGAGAGATGATGTATATAGCTAGACATATATATATATATATATATAATATGTATATATATATATGTATGTATATACATATAAATATATATATAAATATATATATATATATATATATATATATGTGTGTATGTATGTATGTATGTATATAGACACACATGCATATATATATATATATATATCTATATATCTATATATCTATATATATATATATATATATATATCTATCTATACTGCAATTACTGGGTGAATGTGCTTGTATACTGTCCCTTTTCAGTGACAACCAGAGCACAAAATTACAAAATAAATCTGAGCAATGTAATAACAAGCAAATGAATCATACATTTTTACAGTTCCCTACTGAAATGTCTTCACTCAAAATACTGAGTTCCAGCAAGCCAAAAAAAAAAAAATCAAACACCCAAGAAAAGAGTGCATCTTGAAGATCACTTTTCTCCTTTAAACTCCTTTTTTGCAGGGAGCAAGCCCCTCTCCCACTCTCCCTGAACTTCTATACACCAACTCTCCTCAGAGAAAAGGAAATATTCTGAGAAATGACCATCTTGGACTTAAGTCCATTTTTCTGCCATTCAATCTCCACTAGAGCGAGTCCCAACATTTCAAATGATTAGCCATTTGTACTGTATAGACAAAATATTATTACAATAAAATTAAAATATAAAAAAATGGTTTGATACCTTAACCAATGCTAGCTGCAGCCTCATAAGACTGCTACTTAAAAATAATCTGGCTACACAGGAGGCAACTAAAGCTCTAATCTCAAAGCTGGAAATGCTTATATTATATGAGAACCACAAAGACCTGGATGTTACGTTTGATTCTCTGAGAGACAGGGTAAAAGGCTTTGAACAATCCATTAAAAATGATAAAGACAACCCTGAGGAACTTAAAACAAGAAACAAGAATATATAAAGAGGATTTTTTTAAGTATAACAACTATAGACATGGTAACAGAAAATTCAACAGGGGCTACAAAAGGTACCACCAAGTGACAGCAGACCCCAGTAGGTTTTTCAATAGGGGTATCAATGCACAGAACCAGACAGAAGCATGACACAGATGGAACAAGTTCTCCCACCACCTCCATCTTTACAGTTACCTTTGGTTGCCAGCATACCTTGGAGGTCTAACAAGGGGTAGGGGTACCTAGATCATAACCACACTCAGAATCAAAGAATGTACCAGAACCATCAGTGAGATGTATTGGCGGTACACCTGAACCACAGCCAGAACCAACACTAGATCGAGAACAGACAGCATGGCTACCAAGAGCAGCATCTAGAACACTGAGAGCCACACCACCAAGAAGGATATTACCAACAGTACAGACATCAACCACAACACGAACAACAGGACCAGTACCAACACCATCACCAGGACCACAGAGCTCAAGAGCAGGACAATACTAACAGATTCACCAGAAAGACTACTACTACAATCTCCCAAGACTCCAGAGGGCACAAGATGAGTTTCAGCGGTCCCCAACCCCAGCCATAGCCCCTCTGAAAGGCTGAAGAGCCAAGCAATGGAAAGGAGTGAGGGAACTGAAATACTTGGGGGAGCCCAACTACACAGCAGGACCCAGAACTGGGTGGAGAAACCAGCTATGGTATTAACTTACCCTGTTGTTTGGAATCACCCCCCCCAAAAAAAAAAAAAGAACTTACTTACATTGAGATTAGTGTGCTTTCAAAGGGAATAACTTTTGTTCCCCACTGCAGGTTTAACATAGCACAGGTACTGGTTGACTTACAATCCCACGTCAGAAAATTTAATCTGAAAGTCCTGTTTCAGGGCAAATCTGATACCACTGTAAAAAGACCTATGGGAGAAATAATAATAATAAAAAGACCCAGTAATTACTGCCCTCCTAATACCAAATATTTAGCAGCCTTTGAAATTAAATATGAAATGGACAGCAGGAAAGTACTGAAAAAAACAGCAGGGAGAAAGTTCTACAACCTTAACAAAGGTGAGAAAAAAAACATTATTTGAGCTAGGCAGATATAAGTTGGGTTATGAAGGCTAGCAATGGTGGGGGTATTGTTGGTACTGATACCAGCAGCTATAATCAGATGATAGAAGAAATGCTGAGTGACACAAACTATTATGAGTCTTTAACTTTATAAGAGATTAAGGCATCATACAACAACTGGTACACAGCCCTGACTGCACTTTCTGATGATGGTGTATTAACAAATAACTTGTCTACACACACCTTCTCCCCACTTGCTTAAATTCTTTGGAATCCTAAACCACATAAAAATAGAGAAAACCATCCTTACAGGTCAGTGGTTGCAAGCGGGGGTCCCTCACCGAAGCTACTGCTATCTACCTGGACTTTCTTTTACAACCTCTGACTGAGAAGAGCATCTCATACATAAAAGTCTCTAATGGCTTTTTATGGAAAATAAAAAATGTTAACAGTTTGATGCTGACAGTATTGTATAAACAATAGATGTTGTTTCATTATATATTGTACTTCCACATAATTATTGTATTGAAACAGTGATTGATTCTTACAGGAAAAACAATGGCACACCAACACAACATGAAAGAACAGGTAAACTATTAGATATGGTGCTTACCTACAATTTCTTTACATTTAATGGAAATTACTATAAACAAAAGACTGGTATAGCCATGGGGGCAGTTATAGCCCCTAGCCTAGCCATCATAGCCCTAGGCAAGTGGGAGGAGGATTATGTTTATAACAACAGAGAATACATGCAACATATCATGGTGTATCTGTACTTTATTGATGACATTTTTACTGTGTGGAAAGGAGACAGTGCTAAATTAGAAGAGTTTATCAGCTATCTGAATCAAACCATCAGCTTCCTGCATTTCACCTCTTCCCACAGCCTCACCTCGGCAGTCTTCTTCGATATGCAGATTACTAAAGACTTGGACCAAGGTAAAATTGACACAAATCTTTATAGAAAACCTACCAGAGTCTCCTACTACATAATAAGAGTCTCCATCCCACCAGGACAAAATATAACATTAAGTCCCAGGGCTACAAGTTGGCCAGGATCACCACAAAAATGGAACCCTTCCTTAAAAATCTAAATGAACTTGAAAATGATTTTTTGTGAGGGGACACAAAAGCAATATGCTAAGAAGCATTTTGGACCCTATTATTGAACTAAAAATACAAATGCACCAGCATTTAACAGACCTTATATGAGGCTGTAAAAGAAATATATTGACAACAAATCTAAAGACAGTGGTATCTTGACTTTTATTGTTGACTATTACAGCATTGTTAATGTTATTAGAGAGAAATGGGCCATAATTACTGAAAGCTCATATTTAATGGACATCTTTGGAGAAACACCTTCCTTTGTGTATAGGAAAGCCAGGAACATCAGGCATTGGGTTCAAGGTAGGCCCAGACCATTGGATACATGCACCAGTAAGTGTGGAGCCAACTGTGCCTTTTGTCAGCACATACAGGAAGAAGACCTGTTTTTCTGCCTGTATTTAAAAAAAACAATTATTAAAACCAATGCAGGAGGTGACTGTAACTCAGTGCAGGTAGTTTACAGGGCAAGCTGCAATGACTGTGAAGCATTTTATGTCGGAAGAATGTTCAACAGACCTAAAAGAAGGATTTCTGACCATCTTTCTGAAATTAGAGCTAAGTGCAAGAATAATGCAGTCGCTCAGCACCTGCAGCTACACAACAGACACACTGGCTTTAAATTTCAAATTACTGATCATGTGCACCTTTTGGAACTGGAAGGAGACATCCCTAATCTTTTAGAAAAACGTGAACTACTGTGGTAGCTGAAACTGAACTCTTTCAGAAAACCGGAGCTTAATCATTATTGCTCCATAAAAGCATACTAGACCTCAGAAAACTGCCTCACTAATTAAAAGACTATTACAAGATTGATATAGGACTGATTAATGCTTACATTACTTGTTTATATTGTGTTTAAAACAAATATTAAATACTATTTACTTCTTTTAGCACTAACTTAGAATTTTTAAAACAACATGTTTTAGATGGCTCATGTATACATTAATAATTTTTGATGGCTCCACAATAAATGCCACTTTAAATTTTAAACTGAACACTTTCATTCCACTTTTTCCTTTTAGGCAGTGATAATCTGATAGTGCACACAATGTGCATGGGCCTAATCTTTTTCTTTTTCTGTTTTAAAGGTTCCAATTACTCGATGCACTCTTACACATTCACCCTAAGTTTTTAGTTAGATGCCACATTTTAACAGATCCCCATGGTCTTAGTGCTTTATTTTTAATATTTTAACATTTATCACTGTACTTCCAGCTTAGCAATTATTTTTATGTTTTTCGTCCTACTTAGGGTTTCAGTTGTAGATCTATACACATGTTCATTCATATTATGAATGTTTTTGACACACAAACCTGATGAAGTATGTTTTTGTTACAAAGTGATCTTTGTTAAAAGTTATATATTTACTTATTAATAAATAATAATAATAAATACTTATTCTGGTAGAAGTCTAATAGTAGATCTTTTTGTTAGGAGTCAGTCGTTTTTTGTTAGTCAGTCAGTCATTTTTTTTTTAGTTAGTTAGTCTCTTAATCAATAAAGTTTGGATTAGTTGGTTAGCTTATATAAAGTATTAAGAAACTGGTCTTAGATTGTAATTTGTCTCTAGCTTTTCAGTTTCAGTTTTAGGTAGCACAGTCTCTGATTACACTATGGTATTAAGGGGAGGGGGATTGGTTAAAGGAATGAATTTCATGTTTTTATTGCTGTTAACATAACCACCCTCTGTGACCACTCCCGTGCTCCAAACAACCTGATTATATATAAGTAATGAATATTTTTGATGTTTTTCATTTTACTCAACAAGGATTGCTTGTTTGTGTGTTTCAGTAAAGGATATTCCATTTTTAACTCACCTGTGTACTACCTACTAATTTCTACTTGATTATTTTGTAGCATGTATTTTACAGTTATTTTTTTACAGTTCGATTTTTATTAAGTGAACTAAGTGCATAACATAATTCAGGAAATGGACATCACACCCTCCACACTGCAAAGTTTCTTCTTTTTTTATTTAAAATATACAGTACAGTAAAACAGAAACATACTGGAAAATATTAAGATACAACCAAGCACCCTAATACTGGGTGATTTCAACTACCCTGCCATTAACTGGGAAAACTACTCGTATACCAACAGCTTTGCCCAGCAGTTCTTGGAATTCATAAATTCCAATGCCCTGGATCAACTAATCCATAGTCCCACCAGGGGCTCCAATATCCTAGACCTGGTCATTACCAACATGGGAAATCGATGCTACACACCTATGATCACCCCTCGTTGGTCAGGTCTGACCATAAGCTAATCACCCTTAACATCCACATCCCAACTCCCACCCCCAGTAAGGAAACCTACATAAAAAACTTCTCTAAAGCCAACTTCATGATACTCAAGTCAGAAGTGAAAACTTCATGACACCCATGCAGAGGGGAACTGAAAGTCTGACTGCTGAATCCTACACTAAGGCAACTGTATAAGCACATCCACTCATGCATGAATCGTGTCATCCCAAATAGAACCAAGATACTCTCCTCCAAAAAAAGGAAACCAATCTGGTGGACCCCTGCTGTAAACAAACTTTACAACAAAAGGAAGAAACTGTTGCAGAAAACAGGAAAGTCCCAGGATACAAAAAACTCCCTTACCAGTCTCAGTAAGAAGCTGAGATCCCTCATAAAATCCTGCAAAGCTAGTTACGAAAATAAAATTGCCAAATATTCCAAAGACAACCACAAGGCATTCTATAACTATGTCAAGAATCTAAATGGCAATGCTCAGATCTGCTCTGAGCTACAACAGAATGGCATTAAATATACTGATCCCAAGGATATTGCCAATATCCTGGCAGATCAATTCAGTGCCAACTTCACCCCCCTCTCACTCCCTAAATGGCCCATCTCAGTACTGGAAGATTGCCAAATTCTGGTAATAACGGCCACACAGGTAAAAAACGCACTCTCCAAAGCTAAGAATACAGCTTCCATGGGACCAGATGACATCCTGGGCTGTGTACTACATGAACTACAAAATGAACTGACACCTCACCTAAGCGTCATGTTTAATCATAGCCTCACCTCAGGCTTCATGCCCACTGAGTGGCGCACAGCTACAGTTATCCCACTCCACAAGGGGGATCCACCTTGGATCCCGGGAACTAACGCCCGATCAGTCTGACGAGCCTGATCTGCAAGGCCTTGGAACATATTATCATGGAACTTATAAACAAAGACTTTGGCAACCTTAAAACACTGGACCCCACTCAGTTTGTGCTCGTGAAGGACCGATCTTGTCTCCTGAACCTGACTGACTTCTTCGAATCAGTCTCCAGAGCCATGGACGAGGGTAAGGTGGTTACACAGCCTATCTGGACCTCGCCAAGGCCTTTGACACTATCCCCCACTCTGGAATCATAGCTAGGCTTACTTAGCTGAGCATTAATCCCTACATCTCTCCATGGGTTGCCAACTGGCTTACTGATAGAAACCACACTGTAAAAGTAGCTGACTCCAAATCCAGCTCCAGACAAGTGACAAGTGGAGTTCCTCAGGGTTCAGTCCTGGGACTGCTCTTGTTTGGCATCTGCTTCTCTGAAGTACAGGCCAACACTAAGGGACTCTGGCTAACAAAGTTCACAGATGACTGCTAACTGGGAGCCATTATTGAATCCCTAAATGATGTGGATACTCTACAAAGGGGCCTTACAGAAACAGATGCTTGGTGCCAGAGCCATGGGCTCAAGCTCAATGCCAATAAATGTATAGTTATCCCCTTTGGGAAAAAACATGTACCTGTGAATTACCACATAGGTGACAGTACACTAAACACCGAAAGTGTGATGAGACGTAGGGACACAGGTGGACAGTGATCTCACCTTCAATAACCACATCGCCACAACAGTCAGGAAATCCTTCTATGTGGCACACCTCATCACTAAGGGCTTTTCATCCAGAAAAGAGGATGTCATTGTCCCACTGTACTCATCCCTCATTAGACTCATTATAGAATACAACGCCCCATTTGGTATGCACCTCTCAAGACATCTGCAGCAACTGGAAAGGCTGCAGAAATACCTCAGTAAAAGAATCACAGGCCTAAAGCAAACGCCCTATGCTGACCGCCTTAAAAAACTCCAGCTATACTCTGTCACATATTATCTACTCAGAGGCGATCTCTGCTTAACATACAAGGCCATGTCAAACCCAGAGCTGTTGGACATGCTACACTTAAAGAAATCCCTATCCCTCAGAGTCACACACTCCAGGGATCTAATCCTTGTCATCACAATAAACAAAACATGCTGGAGGGATAGGTTTCTGACCCAGAGACTCCCCGGACTCTGGAATAGACTGCCCATACATGTCAAGCAGAGCACCTCTTTGGCCCTCTTCAAAAGGTACCTTGACGATTGGATGGGAGACAGGAAATTCACTTCGGTGATCACGTCAGTCACCCTGCTAGACAGGGGTCCAGGGAAGTAAATAGTGTGGGAAGAAACAGCCAGGGAATTGTTATGGCTAGGCTTGTATAGGCCCTAGGGCCGATAGCCTAGTACCAACCTATGAACCATTGAAAGGCAATTGAAGGATACAAAACTTAAGTACACTTGGTCTACTGTAATTGGTGAAAGTGTTGTTTTAAACCATTATCACAGAAGCAAGTACATTTGGCATCCTGGTGCAGGTATTCCTTCAGAGCTTTTGGAAGGACTCTATGGTTTTATTGTTTTTAACTTCAGCTGGGAGATTTGTTCCAGTGGGCAGGGCCTAACCTACAGAAGGCCTTTTGTTCAACTGCTAGCTTAAATTGTGGTTGAGCCAGAATGAGACTGCACTCTTGACTACTTATTAAGGAGTACTTTTGTTCTCTCATAGGTTTCTCATTTGTTTATTTCAGTGTTGAGACCCATAGGCCATAAATAACACTGACTGATTAAAATCAATTGCAAACACATTATCTCCCAACCGGTTTTCAAATTTGCATTTAAAACACTCAATATTAGATCTGGCCATCCTCAACCCCTTTTTTTTCCCATTTTGCACACGGGGTCGGGATGTCACTTCAACAAAGGCAATCATCTTGGGTCAAGGGGTTAGATGGCAACCTAATATCACTTGGCATATGATTCCAAATTCTAGGAATCATTTGAGTTATACAATTCCATCTTAATTGTGTTTTACAATAAAAATGATTACAACTGATATTATCATATCAATATCTTTATAAGTTGTAGCAATTCATCCCTAACAAATATATGCACTTACAGTTTTTCCTCTTGTAAGCCTATAATGAAGTTTAAATAAAGTTAAAGTTTTCCATCAATCAGAATAAGATGTGTGATGAACTGAGGGTAGTTTTCTTCTTGGGGTGGACAGTAACTCACATTTAATAGCTTATAAATTACTCTGCCAAGGAGCAGTTTGGCCCTGCTTGTTACAGGGAGCCAGTGGAATTTTTGAAATATGTTACAGTGATGGGATTTAGAATCTGCCAATACAGCAGATGTACATACTTTTGAATCAGTTGTCTGGACGTTTTGAGTGTGTTGGGCAGAATGGGTACTGATCAGGGGTATGGTATATTTCACTTTAGCATGTAAAGCATGTTTAGCAGTGGGCGTCTTTGCAGAAGGACAGAGGAGGTAATAGAGTCAATAACATAGTTTCAGATGTGAGAGAACCTTGGCAGTGATATTATCTGTATTAGTTATAAAATTTGAATCAAGTGTTATACCAAGGTATTTTTATTCTTTAACATTTGGTACAACATTTCTATTCAAGTCAATAAGCAGAAGTAGAGTTACAGAAGAGAACTTTGTGGTTGCAAACATCATAACATTAGTGCTTAATGCATTAATCAGAAGTCTGTTTGACTGTGGCCAGTTACACAGGGATGTGAATTTGTGTTGTACATTTGTTTGAATAGCTTGGTGTGTTTTGCTAAATTCAAGTAGAAGAATATCATCTGCATGGGACCTAAACCTTGTCACCACAATAAACAGAACATGCTGGAGGGATAGATTCCTGTCCCAGAGACTTCCCATACTCTGGAACAGACTACCTATCTATGTCAAACAGAGCACCTCATAAGCACTCTTCAAGAAAAATCTTGATGATTAGATGGGTAATAGGAAATTCACCCCGGGGATCACTTCTGTGGTTCTGCTTGACAGGAGCACAGGAAAATAATTTTCTTGGGTGGCGAAAGCCAGGGTACCTTTTTAGCTAGGCTTGTAAAGGCCCTAGGGCCAATAGCCTAGTACCCACCTATGAACCTATGAACCTATGCACACATTATGATGTTGAGATTATGGAGATCAGGGGTCGTGTCATTCATACAAAAGGAGAAGAGTACTGGCCCAGCACACAGCCTTCTGGGACTCTGGTGTTTACTGTTCCTGTATCTGAGAAAGTATTGTTACTATAACCTGAAAGGTTCTATCTTTCAGGTAGTTTTGAAACCATAAAATTGTATTGTCACTAAAATTCAGTTTTAGGTTATGATTGACAGTCACAAATGCTCTTGTCATATCTATAAGTATTCCAGACATAGTAAGGCTCTTATTCATGTTACTGTAGATATAATCAGTTACAGTGATCAGTGCTGTCATTGTGCTGAAGGAGTTTCTGAAACCATGTTGCCTGTTACAAAGGAGGCCATAACTACTGGTGTATTTAAACAGTTGTTTATATTAAAGTTTCTTAAATATATTTATTAATAGACAGAGACTATAAGTAGGTTTGTAGTCTTTCACTTTTGAGGGAGAACTGACTTTTTGGTGAAGTGTTTGAAGGGACCTGGAAAAGAAGTAACAGTAAGGGATAAGTTAAATATGTCTGTCACAGGTTTTTGCAATTTTTTCAGTAGTTAGCTTAAGGAACTTAGGGTGAAGTTTGCTAAGTATGCAGTCTGAATTTTTTAGTTTTAAAATGACTGATTTTGTTTTCTTGACTGTGATGCTGACAAGTGAAAAATGGCAGCACAGTAAGCTAGTGGGTGTAGTTGTGTTGATGTGTTGATGGCATTAGCTATAGTGTTATTTGGCTGAATATAATAATTTTTACAAATGTTTTGTGAAGCTGTCATGATCTTTTTTTGTGGTCATTAATAGGGTAGGCTAAAGGATTTGTAGGTTTTACAGTGAGTTTCTTTATTTCTTTCCAAAAAAAGTTATCATTTGAGGAAAGAGCAGATCATATTACCTTATATTACATTCAATACTTCATTAAACAAGTCTGCTTTTACTAGCCTGGTTGCTCATACTGAGAGAGACAGAACAGATTATGAGGACTGCCTGGGTCCGTATGGGTGAGGCAATAAGAATAAAGAAGAAGGGGCCATTTTAGACTTCTGTCTGGCAAATAGCTTGATGATGGCCAACACATGGTTCAACAACAGAGAGGGTCACAAGATTACATGGAAGAGTGGACAACATGCAGCTCAGGTAGAATTTCTCCTAGTAAGGAGAGGGCTGTAGGAAATAATCAGAGATGGAAAAGTTATCTGCAGTGAAACAGTCAGCTCACAGACTATACCACTGGTGTCTAGAATCAGCTGTAAACAGTAGTTAGAGAGACACTAAGGTCAACAGAGACTAAGCTGAAGACCTGGAAGTTGACTAGAGTAAAAGAACAAGACTTCAAGGAAATACTCAGGGTTCTAGACCATCAGGAAGAAGAAGAAATAGATGGAATGGAGGAAGAATGGTAGCACCTCAAAACAACATGTGTGAAGACTATAGAGCAAAAATCTGTCTGAGCCAAGTATGGAAATAAGGTACATAAGGAAGGCTGATATTGGAATGCAGAAGTCTAGAAAGTTATCAAAAGAAAGAAAGGGTGCAGGAAAACATGTGGGAGGGGGAAATGATGGACCAGGCTAATAAAGACTACTGGTTGGCTAGCAAAGAGGCTAAGATAGCAGTTGTTGTAGTTTGTCTTTTCGTCTTTTCCCAGTAAGGGGTCGCCACAGCGGAACTCCAGTCTGCTAATGATTGGCAGTAGATTTTTATGGTGCCGAGTTGCCAGCCTGACACCCAACCTTCAGCGAAGGCACGCCCATTCACGCATGTCTTTCGGAGGCCACCCGACCACGGGGAGGACATGCAGACTCCACACACTAGGCACTCCCTGCACACTAGCTGAGAATCGAATGGGAGAACCTCTTGCTGTGAGGTAACAACACAACTGCTGTACCACCGCGGCTTGGGCTAAGATAGCAGTCTCAACCAAAAAACAAGGCATTAGAGGCACTCTACTATGTTCTTGAACATGACTGAGCAGATGGCACAAAGAAACTATCAGGTTGCAAGACAGAAAAATAAAGAAGATAGTGTTTAAACACTCTTCATATGAGATGCCAGTAACAACCAGCTTGCCAGTCCACAGGATGACAAAGGCAGATGGAAAGAGTACTTCCATCAGCATCTAAATGAAGAAAACTCCACAGAAGCTGTATTGCCCAAAACACAGCCTGTGATAAAAGAGATAGAAGAGCCCACCGTAAGAGAAGTAAGAGCAGTGCTAAGGAAAACTAAGTCAGGGAAAGTAGAAAGCTCACATGACGTGACAGCAGATATGAACAAGATATGAACAATGCACTTGCTAAGCATGCAATTGATTACCCTGGTCATAGTTTCAAATTTGCAGGGTTACAATGCAGGCCAACAGACATCAGGGATGGACCATGGCAAGTGCAGTTGGAAATTGATGAGTTACGGTGGCAAATTAGAACTAGTGCACATTTTTTCCCAGGTTTGAACGAGAATATGTCTATCAAATGTATGTTAAAACTTTTATCACTTAACAGATGATAGTTCATATTGAGGACAAGACATTATTACAACGTCTTTGTTCCCTTTGCCCTTTGGTAGTTTAGCGTTAGTACCATGTAATACCTATGTGAGATCAGTATTAATACAACACAATTATATACACATAGGCTTTCATCAGGCATACTTATTCAGGCATAGTAACATGATGTTATATAAGTTAATTCTGAACATATTAAGTAGACTATTTTTGCTGTATAGCATAAGTTTAATCTATAACATTAAGTTTGTTATTAAGTATGTATACTATTGTTTTGATCCATTATTATTAATACATATAAAATTGTCACGTCAAGATTTTCTATAACTTTAAAGAAATAAACTGACATGTAGGTACTTCATCATGAATAATTATAATTTGGTTTTGCTATCGCAACATGAATTATAATGTCAATATGGTATATTTTAGTAAGCCTTGTAGGGAGGCCTAATAATATTTACATTAATTATAATAATATCAATAACAACTTGTTAGAAACTAGTATTCATATTTTAGTTTTGATTAATAATAAAATAATTTTTTTTATATATTAACCCAATGGCTAGCATGTTTAGTATTAATTAATTTTTAATAGTGCTTTAAAACATTTTTATTGAACAACTTGGCTATATTTAAGCTGGTGTTTCTATTTTAGTATGTTGATTTGGAGTGTTAATGGTGCTTTAAATTTTTGATTCTGAGTCAACAAAAACTGCTGTGATTAATCATGTGCTTAATTAAGTGTAATTAAGTGTATATAAGGAGTTTTTGTGGTTTATTTAACTGTTTTGTCTGAAGAAGGCCAGGTATTTACCTAGCCGAAAGCGCTCACAATAAACAGTTTTTTATCAGCAGTTTTGTACGTAGCCGGCTTCTATTGCTCCCGTTTTTGTTTTTGTGTTAATAGTTTTAATTTGGTCGAGTTTGTGGCTTGTTTTAAGATATGAACAAGATGCTGGGTGAAATCAGGGGAGAAAAAGTTCCTGAGGGTAGTCGCAACAGTTTGGAGAGAATGACCTACATCAGATGACTGGAAAATAAGCATTCTAGTGCTATTCTAGGGCAGTATAGGGGCAACACACTTCTGGCACATTGCATGAAAGCGCTCGAAAGGGTGGCTGATAAATAAATACTCAGAGTAATGGAAAGTAAGATGGGAGAAGAACAGTTCAGATACAGATCAAGATGCGGCACAACTGACTCTACGTTTGCAGTGAGACAGATCACAGAGAAGGAGCCAGAGATGAGGAAAGAGTCCAACCGGGCACTCCTGGATTTGGAGAAAGCATAGGCCAAGGTCCCAAGACAAACTGATTTGGTCAGTCCTGTGATGGTGTGAAGTTCTGGAAACATTGCTAGAATTAGTGCTGGCTATGTACAAGGATCCAATGACACAAGTAGAAACAGTGTTCACAGTCACAGAGGAGTCCCAGGTGGCAGTGTGTGAGCATCCGGGTTCTGAGCCCACTGCTCTTCATACTGGAGATAGACTACATTACCAAACCGGTTGGAGGGGAGAAATCAACAAAGCTGTTGTATGATGTGACATTACAAGCAGTCTCTGAACAAGAACTTCAGCAAATGATAAGGTAAAGGAATGCAAAGCTGAAGACATGTGGGATGCAAGTGAGTCCAGACAAGACAGCTGCCATGGCAGAAAATGGGGGAAATCAGAATATGCTGAAAATTCAGATATAAGGGAAAATAGTGGAGCAGGTTAACCGATTTAAGTATCTGGGTGGAGTGGATGAGGATAAGGGATGTATGAATGAGATGATCAAAGCTAGAATAATAGGGGCTGCAGTCAACTGGCTGAAGCAGTGCATGAAAGAAGAATGACAAACCTACTGTACAGTATAGAGACCTGAGTAGTAAAGACAGAGTAGTTGAAGAAGCTAGAGGTGATGGTTGTGAAGTGGCTGAAATGGTTGCCAGGATGCACACTGTGTGTAGATGAAGTAATGAGGACATAAGAACAGAAGCCAAAGTAGCTCCAATTGCAGATATGGTCAAATACAACAGATTATGTTGGTTCAAGCACATAGTCAGAAAGGCGGAAGACAACATGATGAAGATTTGAACAGAAAGTAAAAAGGCAAGAGGAAACAAGGATGCCCAGAAAAGAGAGGGATGAATTGCTTGAGAGAAAACATGTGACAGTCAGGCATTACTGTCAAAGAAGGTAGGACAGTGGCACTAACTTGAGAGAGATGGTGTCAGTTGTTGTGACAACCCAACCCCTTGTAAAAATTCAGAAAATGGGGGGTGATGATGATGATGAATGTAATATAAAAGATGTCTGAATGAAGCCCAACTATAGAACATTTCCTATTTGCAAAAAGGTGACTTTTTTGTCCACAGCATCAACTCTGGAAAGCCAGGATGAAGAATCTGAAAATTGTTCCTGGCAGAGTAACCTAGAGACTGTCTTTTGGCTTTTCCTGGTTAGGGGTCGCCACAGTGAAACTCTGGTCTGCTAATGATTGGCAGTGAATTTTTATGGTGTTGAGTTGCCAGCCTGGCACCCAGCCATCAAGGAAGGCACTCCCACACAAGCACATGCTTACCTGCATGTCTTTAAACTCATTTGACCACAGAGAGGATATATAGACTCCACACAGAAGGCACTCCAGCCGAGAATCGAACAACCTCTTACTTTGAGGTGACAATGCTAACCGCTGCCCCACCAACCTACCAAAACGACTTAGAATCATAAGTCTTTCTTGTAGTGCTTTTAAATAAAGCATACAATTTAAGCACATGATTTTATTTTTGCTTGGAAAACTTGTTTTAATTTTATTTGTATATACGGAATTACCTTTTTAGAGTGCTGTGTCATTTGTTCCACAGTCTTGGAGAATGCAGCCATTTTGTCAAAAGTAATTTATGTCACAACCCTGAAACTATACCTGTCACTTGCCAGTGTAAGTAAAAGACTGAAAGAGAGAGAGAGAGAGAGAGAATCTATTGGAGTGTTCGTTTCTTTCTTTTATTGGAGTGAACGTTAGTGTAAATTTGTCTAGAGCAGCTGCTGCAGACCAAAGTGACTGCAGCTGAATGAAGGGTCATGGTGACTAAGTTGATGGCTACTTCAAGAGTAGTACCAGTACTACTACTCAGTAACTGAATTTTATCAAAATGTATAACTTTTACTGTTTTTTATCAGTTTCACATTCTGTTCAGTGTGCAGCTGTAGAATACAATTACAGTGCACATCATGAATTTATTGTAGATCATGAGTGTCCACATAAGACAAATTCAAAAGATCATTACCTACTGGATTAAGAAAAGAGGTATGTCAAACTGATCCTAAGGACTTTGAAAAATGTTTGTAATACTAGCAGGAAATCAGTTATGCCATAAAACTATGCATAGGACTTAGCAGTCCAGACTTAAAATCTCTGTCAAATGTTGGTTACAGAAACTATCAGCTGTTGATATACTTGGTTTTAACTGCAAGAGCAAGGTTTTTCACAAGTGAAAGCACCACTGTTACATAAGTGAAAACTATACCCTCTGAAAAGCGTGTTATTAGTGAAGTCATGTCCATAGAATGGCATAATTTATCTGTTGAATGGTTGAGACTGCATTCTGTTGCTGTACAACTGCCATGTTAACTAAGTGTAATGTCTTAACTGAAGGCAGGAAACTTGAACGAGTGTTAGATTCAAGCAGTGTTGTTAAGACATAGAAAGGAACAGTGTGTTTGTCAGAAGAAAACTATTACTAATAAAGCAATAGACAGAGTATGCATTCATGGCCGATGTAGTGGTGCAGCAGTTAACTTTGTCACCTCACTGCAAGAGGTTCTCCGGTTCGATTCTCGTCTGGAGTGCCTTCTGTGTCGTGTTTGCATGTTCTCCCTGTGTTTGTATGGGCTTCCTCCGGGAACTCCATTTTCCTCCCACATTCTAAACACATGCATCTGGAGTGTTTCTCCCCAGGCTCTGTCTTAGTCTGACTTTCCCAGTCAACAAATGTTAAATAAATAAATGGTGCTATGCAACAGTAGTACGGCATAATGGATATTGTTCTTTTCTAAGACATCCAAGGTAAAGGGTTTAATTCTGACCTACTGGTTATTGCATTGCTTGTAATGGCAAAAATGTGTTTAGAAAGGTAGTTCATCCACTGGCTGTTTTTTTCAAAATTTATCACATAACACAACAACAGGAAAGAGATTTTCCTCACTTTACAAGTCGCAGCAGCAATGGAAAAAATGTAGCTCTTTCAATCAACCTAGTGAATGAATAAGCCTGGAGATGTCCGTATGCCTCACTTAGAAAAGAGCTGGGAAAGCAACGACCAAACACAATCATTTGAGTGTATAAATCCAACAAAGGCCAAGGCATAGTGTTAAAAAGCCCTAAGGGTACAAAACTTTTGCTAAAGGCACAAAGTAAGACTTTATACCAGTTACAAAGACATGGCAGGAAAGACCTATAACAGAGAGGCCAGCGTAAACAGAAGATGTATAATGAAAGCACTTTCATAACAAAATACTGCAGCCTGAGCATGTTACAAATAGGTTCATAGGTGTGTACTAGGCTAATATCCCTGGAGCCTTTACAAGCCTAGCCCACAGCATTACCCTGGCATCGTGCTACCCGACCTTAGTTCCCAGTGGCTCTCTCGAGTAGAGCCACTGGAGTGATCCCCAGGGTGAATTTTCTATTTCCCATCCACTCATCAAGATTCTTCTTGAAGCGGGTCACTGAGTTGCTCTGTTTGACATGTATGGGAAGTCTATTCCAGAGCACAGGCAGTCTCTGGGTTATGAACCTGTCCCTCCAACTTGTTCTGTTGTCTGTGGTAATGAGGTTGAGGTCTCAGGGTCGTGTGGTGCAGAGGATTGGGATTACTTTAGATACAGCACTTCTAACAGAGCTGGGTCAGACATGGCTTTGTAAGTCAAGCAGAGATCGCCTCTAAGTAGGCGGTTTGAGACAGAGAATAGTTGGAGTTTTTTTTAGTCTGTCCATATAAGACAAGTGTTTAAGGCCTATGATCCTCTCTGTGACGTACTTTTGCAGCCTTTCCAGTTGTTGCAGGTGTCTAGTGAGGTACATGCCAAATAGGGCATTGTACTCAATGACTGGCCTAATAAGGAAAGAGTAGAGTGGGACAATGACCTCTTTCTTCCTGGATGGAAAAACCTTAGAAATGAGATGTGCCACATAGAAGGATTTTAAGACAACAGTGGCAATGTGGTGGTCAAAAGAGAGGTTGCTGTCAACCTGTGTTCCCAGATCTCTTATAACGCCTTCTGTGTTCAGTGGACTATCGATGTGGTAATTCATGGGTACCAGGTTTTCCCAAAAGGAATGATAACACATTTTTTATCATTGAGCTTAAGGCCATGGTTCTGACACCAGTTGTTGGTCTCAGTGAGGCCTTTCTGTAGGATGTCAGAATCACTTGGGGAGTTAATAATAGGTCCCAACTTGCAATCATCTGTGAACTTTGTCAGCCAGAGTCCCTTCGTGTTGGCCTGGACTTCAGAGAACTAGATACTAAACAGGAGAGGACCCAGGACCGAACCCTGTGAGACTCTACTCGTGACTGGTCGGCAGTCTGACTTGGAATCAGCTACTTTCACACTGTGGATTCTATATGTGAGCCAGTTTGTAACCCACCTAGTGATATACAGGTTGATGCCTGGCTTAGTGAGTTTTTCAATGATTCCTGAGTGGGGAATGGTATCAAAGGCCTTGGCCAGATCAAGGTAGATGGTATGAACCAACTTGCCTTCATCCACAGCTCTGGTGACTGACTCAAAGAAGTCAACCAGTTTGAGCAGGCATGATCTACACTTCACAAAACCAAACTGTGTGGGACTATGTAAACCTTATGTACATATATTGTACTTAGGCTTACACCACTAAAAGCCCTGTGATCACATATCTGTCCTATGAGCTTGTATAATTGTCAACCCTTTTAAAATGTTAGCATTCTATAACACATTATCCTAAACTGCTCTTACCATTTAAATGTATTTGCCTTTAATTGTTAGCTCTCTTTTACAATGTTAGCATCCTACAATGTTATCCAAACTGTTTTTATCATTTAAAGTATGTAAACTTCTTCTAAATGTACTTGCCTTTAATTTTTGCCATCTTTTAAAATGTTAGCATTCTAGAACGTTATCCTAACTGTTCTTATTCTTTAATTACCATGTATTACACTGTAACTTCTTGGAGCTTTTCTCCCCAGGACTCCGCTGAAAATGCACACTAGCTGTCCGATTATCCTGGTAAAACAAATGTTAAATAAAAAAATATTTGTTTATTTGTCCTTGTTTACTGGGAAGGTCCAAATGGGTAATACCCATTTTAAGTGGGGAGAAAAGCTCCATTTGCTTACATTTCATTATACTAACTTTCAGTTAAGCACACAATAATTACATTTCTATTTACATTTATACACAAACAGTATTTACATTTATACATTCTAAGATTCATATATACATTCTAAAAAATGTTGTAGTTCAACAAATTAAAGTATTACAAAGCATCATACATTAGTGTTTCAATATTCAGAAAGTACAACAATCAATATTTGGGGTGTAGATACTGCCCATTATACAATGACTGGCCAGAAACATTTGAAAATGAGCACGCTGATTGGCCAGCCCAACCAGCATGCCCACTGTAAATCGGACATACACTTACGGAAAAAGATCCAGTCACCCGGACTTTTTCCATTAGTATACCTCCTGATTTTTTTCTGTGTGTGCACAGGTAGCAATGGAGAAAGGAAGATCTCTGTTGCTTTAATCTTGCTATGTTATACGTTTAACACAGTGAGATATCTTTAAAAAAGCAACGGAGATCTTCCTTTCTCCATAGCTTTTTTAAAGATATCTCGCTATGTTAAACTCATTTAACATAGCGAGATAGCTTTAAAAAAGCAAGGGAGATCTTCTTTCTTCTGTTGCTACCTCTACACAGCACTGATGTACTGCGTAAGCATGGGAACACAA
>NC_056732.1:1910188287-1910218287 GCF_019279795.1 Protopterus annectens
AAAATTGCTGATAATATGTAGATGTGTTTACCAATAACACTTTTTTTATGTTACAGCTGCAGGTGTACGGACTGCGAATCGCAGAGCCCATGCTGATAGGCTCCTGCGGTTGCGCCACCAGGCAGGTTAGTAGACCTCTCCCTGTAACTGTAAAAAAGAAAATGCCTGACAGCTTGTAAAAGAGTGCAGTGTAGTCAGTTAGTATAAAAAAATGCAAGTAACAGCGTAAGAGAGAATCTGCTAGATGTTCCACCTGTAACGTAATAGCACATAACCTGCAGTAGCCAGTATATTGCAGCCACACAAGTTCAGTACAACAGATGTGTGAGTAATATCCCTCTGTTTAAACTGTGAAACCTGACACAAGTGAGACTGTGGGAAAGGATAGCTGTAATCATGTAAAACATGCAAAGAAAGCCTAGAATCCTGTACCATCCTTAATTGTAAATATAAAAGAAGTAAGAGTGTGTGAAAGAGGTATGGCTCCACCAGAAAGGTTGTATTAACTCCTGAATAAATTATACTGCAGTCAGTACAGCATGAAATGAAAGAGAGAGGCACAGAAAATAGAAGTGGAGCTGAAATATGTGTGTCCCACAAGTTGGATATGTAGCCGTACCTTAGAAATATGCAGACAGTTTGTTTGTATGCAATACCAACCATCCACAGTTGTCTAGAGCCATAGAAATGAAAAGTAGCAGGATGCTGTAAGTGAACAGAGGCAGATCTGAACATGTACGAATAAACATGCAAATGTATATGAATGTAGCAGTAACATTCCCATCACCAACATGCTTAGGTTTGTACATAGGAAAATGTAGCCAGACCTGTAGGGTGCATATATCTGCAGCTATTAGAAATGTACAGCATATGTATAGGTAATTGCAGTTGTTAATGTAATATTTCTCCACCCCACCCTAAATCCACAAATAATCCATCATGCATGAAATGGGTATGTGTACTTGCAATTAATTTCCATGGACATTTGTCCTGTTGACATTTGTCCTGTTGGTTCATAAATATTTGCACGTATGTTGATGCATGTGCCCCGTTCATACATCCGAACCTGATGGCCTGTTGCCATCAATCAACCCTGCATGCTGTTGGATTGTGTACCGTTGTTGAAATAATGCATGTGTTATGCCTGCTGTTTAATGTTCTGAATATATGGGTGTTTGGTTAATGGGAATACTAATGCATGCTGTTACAACTAATTCTGAATGGTACTGTTTGATACTAATACACACCATCCTAAAATATTACAAAACACAGAATGACAGGGAAGGCAGGCCCCAGTGGACCCACCTCTCCCACCTCAGCTGGCGACTGCACCTGGCACTGGTGCCCAGGCCAGACCCTCCTCCGGTGGCCCTGTGCCACCTGTGGGTGGAAGCGCTGCAGGGGATGGGGCTCATCCCCCCTCTGCAAGCGTGGCTGGAGGAGATCGTACACTCACCCTCCGTAGTGACCGGACTGTGGTGCGTAGGGAGATCAGGCACTCTGTGCTTGGGCCCCTACGTCAGCTCGAGGCACGGGTGGCACAACTAATGGGCGTGCCTGCTGCCCGGCCTACACAGCCCCCAGCACAGCCCCGTCCTGGGCAGTGAAGGCACAGTGGCATCTGCCCATGGGTGGGGATGTCAGTTCCACTGTTGCCATCTGTGGTCTCATGGGCTCTAGATATCCCAACATCCGTCCCCGTCAAATGTGTATCCCCCCCACATGTGTCATACACCGCCCCTGTATGCGTCTTGTCTGTCTTGTCTGTTAACCTCCCCTACCTACCTCCCCAACTATACCTACTACCCGTACCTGACATACCACTCTCACCTGAAAAAAAAAAAAAAAAAAGGGCACTCTGTTCCCACAAAAAAATTACGCCCCATACATAGCTGCCCATTTCACAGACATGTTCACTGGACATGTTAACTGGTAATTACAATTGGCTATACAACACATTTTGTTGTCCTCAGCCCTCTCTCAGGGGTGGAAGGTTCCAAATTTCACACGAAATTACACATGTATGCACAGCTGTTGCTGATAAAGAAATGGGCAGCTATGGGCCTTTCCTACACCCTTCCTGCAAATCCCGAGCTTGTTTTCCTACTGTCCTACCCTCTTAGTGATCCCTTTTTCTCCACTTTCCTGTCTCCCCATTTTCATTTCTTTCAAAGAAAATAGTGCGGGTGTGCGCAAGAGTAAGCACTTTTAAGCGGTTGTAAGCGGGCATGCGCTGGTGTGCGCTTAGCTACGCATGTGTGCACAAAGCTAAACGCCAGTGCGCATGCGTGAGCTCTGCGCAAACCAGCACTAATCCGCTTACAACTGCTTAAAAGTGCCTTAGTCACTCTGAATGACAAGGCCTGTAGACTGCTCAAAAGCAAAATAAAATCCCACTCTCAGTCCTGAACCCAGGAAACAGTAGTCTGCATGACTTACCACTAAGCATGACTGCTATACAAGAACATTGAGCTACAATAAATATATCATGCAATAGTAGGAATTAATGTAAAGGAATATAGGAGGTGTAGTACACAAAGCATGTCATGAATATTTACTATCAAATGTAGTGGATTTCTACAATAGTAGTGTGTGAACAGAAACAGCCATGCTAGTTGGTAGTTACTAGGTAATAATGTCAGTGTAGCACCTTGCAAGCCACACACATACTCACAGCAGGATAACCACTGCCCCTACCTCACAACCTCATATAGCAAGACATCTGGACTAAGTAATACGAAATGTGGAGCCAAGCCCTACAAACAGGGACACATTTCAAATATTGCCCCTACAAACCTAGGCAGTTGAGAGAGTAACAGGGTTTGCATTAGTTTGGAAATTTGGAAGGGTACGAAGTCTGAAACTGAAATGTGTGTCACCATAGTCTGACTTGAGCCCTGAGTGAATTGCCAAAAAAAGCTGTTTTATGAGATATGAACTAAAATAGGATGCAAAAATGTGGACATTCTGCAAATATCTGTACACTTGACAAGTATGACACTGCCATATTAGAATAGTTAATAGCATAGACATAGCAACAGTGACTGAGTTACAGGGATGCCCCACAGACCCCTTGTGAAATGTACAAACAGTAGGCAGAAAGGTGCTACAACACATGCAATGGTGACTATGAAGTACTGAAAGTATGCACCACTTCCACACCAGAAATAGTGTAGTGATACATATGCTCAAGATAACCCACAGTCAGAACTGCAGAATACCAGACAATTTAATGGGTGTACCCCACTGATATGTACCATTCCATGAGGCAGATAAAAGATGCACCTGAGAGTCTCTGAGGCCTGCTCAGCAGCATAATAAAATGCCTTAATAGATGCCAAGGCCTACACCATGGCCAGACCACACTGCATGCAGTAACACCCTATCAGATATAGCAAGCATTCCAAGGTGTGAATATACATGGAAAATAGGAAAGCTACAGCAACACACTACAGTCAAGACACCTAGCAGGCATACAAGGAGTGACTGTAAAGGACAAATATTGAAGCCATAGCAACAAATTGCAAGAGCCACTGCTATATACCAGTTACACCACAAGTCCCACAGGAAAGCACACACACCCATATTAACAGTAGTAGTAGTCATAGGTGTCAGTTTACATACACACTTAGTACAGGAAACAGGAGAAATGAATGGAGAAATGTTAATCTACAACACAGCCTGAAATATGAGAGAGATACTAACCTTTACACTTACAGAACAGTGCCCACAGCATACCAGCATGGTCCCCGCCCTTACAATCTGAAAGGGCTACGCCTATGTCACATACTTTTTTATAGCACTGTCCTGAAATCACAGTGAGAACTGCAATCAGTACACAACTGGCTGCATGCAATCAGCAAATGCTGGCTAACAATTGGTGCAGAGGCCATCACATGGACATATGCAGATACCTACAAAAGCATCCTGTACTCCCAGTCCACACATGCAATACTTTCATTGCACCGTCCGGAGGCAGAGAGAGAGCGAGAGAGAGAGAGAAAGAAAGAAAGAAAGAAAGAAAGAAAGAAAGAAAGAAAGAAAGAAAGAAAGAAAGAAAGAAACCAAAAGCAACCAAAAAAAAAACCCAAACAAAAACTAAACTTAAGAAAAAATAAGTTGAAGCTGTCAGCAGTGACAGGATCAAGCTGGACTAGCAGCAGCAGGAACCTGTACAAACGGTAACGCAATCAGCTGTGAAAAACCCAGATAATGTAAAGTAACAATTTCATAGTCTACATACTGTGAACCCTCCATATGTGCTATTGGTCTGTATCTCTATGTATATGAAGATGTGCATAGGGCAGGAGACATACAGCAACTATCACTGAAGGCTGTACATACATATGTATGTGAAGGCATCTATGTGCACATATCAATGTAGGTCGTAGTGCAATGTACAATGTAGGTTTCACAGTTAAGTATGCTTACCAGTATGTTAGTGTGTGTATACGGTTTTGTAAATGAACATGCTTATAAAAATATCTATCATATGTATATGTATGTATGTATGTATGTATGACAATATATGTATGTATATATATATATACATATATATATATATATATATATATATACATATATATATATATATATATATATATATATATATATATATATATCATGCATATTTGTATACATAGATAGAGAGGGATGTAGGAATACATAGACAGATATAGATAGAATATGTACATACATATTTTTATTTATTTTACATTTGTTAACCGGGGGTGTCTGACTGAGCCGAAAAGGCCCTTTTTCAGCAGAGGCCCAGGGAGAAAAGCTCCACAAAGAAAAAATACAGACACATTTAGTTATTTAGACATAATCAGTATACACACAAATGACAAGAAACATGTTTTTTACAGTGGCATGCGGCACAAACAGTTACAGTGGAGAGAACAATCAAAAAAGATATTAATTTTAAAAATAAAGGTAAGTAATAGATTTGTGGTGTACAGCTGAACTTTGGAATGTAGGTAGAATACATACATAGTACACAGGTACAGTACATACATTGTAGATTAGCCAGTGTTTGTGAGTAAGATTGAAAAACTATTATAAATTGCTCTAGATTTAGTATGCATATGTTATCCGCTTTCACTAGCCTGGGGAGCAATCATGGCACTGCCAACTTTGCTTGAGATGTTGCCTGATGAGGTCTTTAAAGGAGGCTTTGGATGATGTGTTTTGAATGCTAGTAGGGACAGAGTTCCATTTTTTAGCCACCGAACTACTATATAGTGCATCTCCAAAGCTATTGTAGCTGTTGGTGACTTCTAGTAGTAGTTTGCTTGATGATCTAAGAGGCCTTTTGGCTGAGTGATGTTGTACTAGGTTTTTGAGGGCAGGACACTTATTGGGGAGGTAATAAATAGAATGACAGAGGCAGAGCTGATCATAGGTTAGGAGGTTGGGCAGTTCAAGCCAGTGGAGCTGTCTCAAAGCAGTACAATGATGAGTTCTATATGAGCAATTTGCAGCAAAACAGGCAATTCTGTTATAGCAAGCTTCCATTTTGCTTAGTTCAGTTTTGTTGAGATTAGTCAGAATGGGAGATGCATAGAGTAGGGTGGATAGAAGTTGGGAGCGAGCAATGGCTGATCTTGTGTTGTTGGTAAGAAATGGTTTGATACGGTAGAGTGACCCCAGTTTGGCATGTACTTTTTAATAGTTAAGTTCAGATGACTATCAAATTTTAGGTGGGAGTCTATGGTTATTCCCAATAGCTTAGCCTGTGGCACTGGAGCAATTGGAGTAGCATTTGTGGAGTAGATAGTGAATTGACTGTTAGTGTTTTTGTTAGAACTGGTTATAATCATAAGCTGAGTTTTCTTTGGATTGAGGATAAGTTGGGCTTTGGTAAGGTAGTTTTCAACGTCAGAGAATGCTAGTTGAGTTGTTTGCAGGAGGGTGGGAATGTTTTGTGCAGCACAGATTAAGGTAGTGTCATCTGCATACTGAATTATAGATGCATGCTGTGTGGAGGTGTGGAGGTCATTTGTGAAGACTGTGAATAGTAGTGGTCCTAAGATAGAACCCTGTGGGACTCCTATAGTTATGGGCAGCTGAGGAGAGAGAGAATTTTCCCATTTCACAGCTTGGTACCTGTCAGTTAAGTAGCTTTGGAACCAGGTAAGAGTGGAATTAGATAGATGATATTGGTTTAGTTTGTTTAGCAGGATTTGGTGTGAGACTGTGTCAAATGCTTTGGACATATCCAAAAAAAGAGTTGACACTTGCAGGCCTTCATTTTTGAGATGGTTTACTGTGTCTGTGAAGCAGAGGAGAGCTGTAGTGGTACTATGGGCAGGTATGAAACCATGCTGAGTCAGGATGTTGCAGTCTAGGAGATAGTTTAGTATCTGGGTATGGATGCATTTTTCTAGGATTTTGGCCAGGGGGGAGAGTAAAGCAATGGGTCTGTAGTTATTAAGTTCAGTGGAGGTCCCGCCTTTATGTATGGGTGTAACATAGGATATTTTCCAGAGTTTGGGCACATAGTTTTCAACAATTGATCTGTTTATGAGAGTGGAGACTGAGATAGCAATAGCATCTGCTGTGAGTTTCAAGAAATAGCTGGGGAGTAGGTCGGCTGCTGTTGATGAGGTTTTTAGTTTGGAGAGCATGCTTTTGATTGAAGTGGTGGAAACTGTTTTGAGGGTAAAGCTTGTATTAGTGTTATTTTGTTGGGGGATAGTGAGGAAGGAACTGTCCTGTGATACTAAGGATAGAATTGAGTTCACAAAGTGGGAGTTGAATTGTGTTTCGATGGGAACTTTAGTGTCAGGGTGGTTGGTTTGGGAGTAGCCTTTTGGGTGGATTTTAGTAGCTGGTTTACATTTTGCCAAAATTTTTGCGGATTGTGTTGGTATTTAGTTTGTAATGTTGTGTAGTAGGATTTTTTGTCCAGCCTAATGCATTTTTTTGCACGGTTGCGCAGTTCTTGGTACTTAGTTAGGCTTTGTGTTTCTTTGGTTTTTTGATAGTAACGCCAGGCAGTGTCTCTGGACTTGAGGATTTGTTTGGTTTCTTTACTGAGCCAGGGGTTTGTAGAGGTTCTAACCTTGATTTTGTGCACAGACATATACAGATATATGTAGATACATATACATACACGGATCTGACTGTCTACAGATATGTTAGTATATGAGTATCTTGCACTCCCCCTGTCCCACCCCCTCTCTCACTCTCTCACCGTCTGTCACACCCCCTCCATATCTATATCAATAAATGTACATCTATATATATATATATGTAGATATGTATACAGACATATATCTCTCTCTCTCTCTATATATATATATATATATATATATATAGAGAGAGAGAGAGAGAGATACTGAGTGAGGCACATGTGTACAGATGTATTGCAACAGGTGCCTGCTGACAAAGGCATGGAGTGAACACCAGTGTCGATACTGGAGTACCATACCCCATTCCAAGTCACCTACACCAGTAACCACCACATATGTGCTTGGCTGCCCACCACTGCACGTGCAGACTCCCCATGAGTACATGTCACACATACCCCTGCTGAATGTTATGCAGATATGTAATATGCCGTATGAGTCACCCTGTGTAACTGTCTGACAGGAGCAAGTACCATCACATCACATGTGTCACAACGGGCAGGGTAGCATAACAGCATGCTGCTGTAGTCCCAGGGGCAATAGCATACTACCTAAGACACAGTGCACACCCATGAACCCATTGCAAACTGAGTATGTGAGGTATTCTGTGCTGTGTTACCCTATATGTGACTGCAGTGTACATAGGGTAATGTCAAGTAAGAGTAGTGTGCATTACCACTGACATATGTAACGTGCATGGGTGTCATAGATTCTAAGTTTACTACTAGGCTATCTGCCCTGGGCCATTTATAAGCCTAGCCATAGTAATGTGGCTTTTGCCACCCCTTGTAGTGGTACTAAAGTGTACAGAATAGATGTAGTATACTGTGCCTCTGTCTAGTACTGACACACTGAAGACCCCTTTACTCAATAGAATTAGTTGACTGTGCCTCTGTCTAGTAGTGACACAGGGATGACCCCTGGGGTAAACCTACGATCTCCCATCCACTTGTCAAGATGTCTCTTGAAGACAGTCAGTGAGGTGCTCTGCCTAACATGAGCTGGGATTCTGTTACAGAGTGTGGGAAGCCTCTGAGTTATGAATCTCTCCCTCCAGCATGTCCTATTCATAGTTGTGCTGAGGTTTCAATCGTTAGCTGTTGTGCTTCTGAGGGATTTGTATTGTTTGAGGTCGAGCATGTCCATCAATTCCTGATCGGACATGGCCTTGTACGTCAGGCACAGATCACCCCTGAGCAGGCGGTATGCCACTGAATAGAGCTGGAGTCTCTATATTCTGGCAGCATATGACATATGTTGGAGACCCTTGATCCTCTTGGTGAGGTACTTCTGGGGTCTCTCCAGCTGTTGTAAGTGCCGGGTGAGGTACATACCAAATGGTGGCATTGTACTCAATCATGGGCCTGATAAGGGAGGAGTATGGGGTACAATGACCTCCTTTGATCTGGATGTGAAACACGTCATGATAAGGTGGCCAAGGTAGAAAGTCTTTCTAACCAGGTTGTCAATGTGTGTGTCAAATGAGAGGTCACTATCAACGTGGATCCCCAGGTCTCTGATTAAATTGTCCGTACTCAGTGGGTTACTGTCTATGTGATAAGTTGTGTGTACATTGTTTTTCCCAAAGGGGATGACTATACATTTCATGCCATTCAGTGTTAGGCCATAATTCTGGCACCAGTTGTCTGTTTCAGTGAGGCCTGTCTGTAGGATGTTTGTGTCAGCTGGTGTATCGACTATGGCGCCTAGTTTGCTGTCATCTAGGAACATTGTCATCCACAACCCTCCCATGTCTGCTTTCACATCTGAGAAGTAAATGCCAAACAAGAGGGGTCCTAGGACAGAGCCCTGTGGGATACCACTTGTGACTGGCTTTGAGTCTGACATGGCTCCCGCAATTTTGACTTTATGGATTCTGTTGTTTAACCAGTTTGTAACCCATCATGTGACATATGTATTAACATTTAAGCTGATGAGCTTGTCTATGATGCCTGAGTGGGGTATTGTGTTGAAGGCCTTAGGCAAGTCCAGGTAGTCTGTATGGACTGCTTTGCCCTCATCAATGGCTGTAGTGACTGTTTAGAAAAAGTCAACCAGGTTCAAAAGGCAGGATCAGCCCTTCACAAAGCCAAACTGGGTGGGATCAAGTGTCTGTAGGTCCCCAGTGTCACTGTATATGACTTCCATAATGATTCTTTCCATAGCTTTGCAGACCAGGCTGGTTAAGCTTATGGGGCGGTAGTTCCCATGGTCTGTAGAGGTGCCTCCTTTGTGGAGTGGGACCACTGTTGCTATACGCCAGTGTTCAGCTACATATCCCGTAGTAAGGCTAAGGTTAAATATCATTGTTATATGCGGTTGTAGCACCTCTTGGAGTTCACGTAGCACGCATCCGAGGATATCATCAGGTCCCATTGATGTGTGTGTTCTGCTTTGCTGAGGGCGGCTCTCACCTGGACATCTGAGATGACAGGGAGGTTACATTCAGCTGGGATAAGTATTTCTCCTTTTGGGGGAGAGGGAGGGGGGATATTTGCACTGAACCTGTCTGCCAGACTGTTGCCAATATCTGTGAGTTCAGTGAATTTTATGTAGTTGTGTACTAACTCTGATCATACCTGAGGCTTTCAGTCCATGTTTCTAACAAAACTGAAGAAGGCCTTGTGGTTACCTTCAGTGTCCTTGGCCATTATTCTCTCAGAGTTTGTCTTGGATGTTGTTATGAGGGAACTTAGTTTTTTACTAGTGCTGATCACAGATGCCTAACCTTTATGTGATTTTGCTCTGTCTTGTAGTAGCCTCCTTCTATTGTTATACAATTTGTCTATGGCTGGGGTCCACCAGACAGGATGCTTAACCTTTGTGCATAGGGTCTGGGTTACAATTGTGTGTGCATGTTCCATGCATTCTTGGGGATGTCTGTGGGAAGCCTTTGCAAAGGGGTCAGCATTGTGGGTTGTGGCTTCCACTGGCCCAGTGGGCTGCATGGATACCATCTCAGTGCTAACAAGTGTATATCCGTCTATTCACATATATTTCAAAGTAGTCAACTGTGCTGGTGGTGGTGGTGGGATATGTATATCCAGGCCGATTAGTTTGTGTCCAGATCACACTAGTGGATGATGTTCCACATACTGTACCTTGTTACAAACCCCCAGAGTGAGGTGGTGCATTGCACCTGTCTCAGTGTGCTGACTGATGGGGCTTGGTACTATGTTGTATGGAATGTGGCAGGTAATGTTGCACAGTTGTCGGCTGAGCAGTGATATCTGGCCATGTACATGTGTATCCACCAAGAGACACATAGGTGCTACATTTGGGAGTACTATTATATCACTACAGATGAGTATCATGTATAGTATGTGTGCCATATTTTGCTGACATAGTTTGCAGATATCCTGTTTGTGTTCTCTTTCAGGGACATGGCAAGACAGCGTAATCCTGCCTACTCTGCTGCAGAGGATGAGGAGATACACCAGAGCCTGGTGCGGGATTATGACATACTGTTTTCCCGCACCAGCCAGAATCAGCAGGAGAGGGCTGCACTGTGGCAAGACCTTGTCCGTAGGATAAATGACATTGGCACACATAATAGGACATATGAGCAGGTACAACATCACTGCAGTGATTTAATCAGAAATGTCCATCAGCGTGCGTCGGATATCCACAGGCAACAGGTCGCCACAGGAGGTGAGGTGGCCACACATTCCCCCCCTCACCAGACTGGAGGGGCTACTCCTAAGTGTTGTGGCTCTAGCCCAGGAACACCAACAGCATCATACTTGCATTATGATGGAGGCTGGGGCCACACATCAACATGACATAGAGCATGCAGGTAATATGCCATTTGTATACTTGACTGTTCTGTACACTGTTAGTTTATGCATGTGTAAGGTGTGCCCTTGGAATGTAGCTGTCAACATAGTATGTAATTGTGCAGGTGTGATATTGCCAATATCAGCAGCT
This sequence comes from Protopterus annectens, assembly GCF_019279795.1. Lineage (NCBI taxonomy): Eukaryota > Metazoa > Chordata > Ceratodontiformes > Protopteridae > Protopterus > Protopterus annectens. Next base: position 1,910,199,348 of record NC_056732.1, read on the forward strand.
GAAATGTGAAAGGCAACTGTTGTACTACTAAACTGTATCATATACAGTATCAATGGCACAGTTGTGCCCACTGACATCAATCCTCTCATTTCTGCAGGTCCCTCCGGTGTTACAGCAAGGCAGCCCATCCATGCTGGTGAGTGTGTATTAACAATACATATAATAATCTTGATAGTGCTAGTAATAGGCTAAGTCAGTAGTGCTCTGTGTGTATACTGAGGGGTGTGCATGTGTGCATGTGTGCATGTGTGCATGTGTGCATGTGTGCATGTGTGCATGTGCACATGTGTGCATGTGCACATGTGCGCATGTGTGCATGTGTGCATGTGTGCATCACTGGTAACATTGTGTAGACATTGTAAACTGTGTTTTCTGTCTTCCTTCCACAGGTTCTGGTGCTGCTCTGGTGTCCTGCAGCAGGGAACCTGAATCTGGTGCCACAGGTACTGATAATGATGATATCTGTGTAATGGTACAGGAAGGTGTGTCAGGGTCCGTCATTTGTCAGCCAATTGACAGTACACAGCTGTCGACCCCATCATTGCGCACAGTCATCCTGCCAATCCATCCTATGTCACCAATGTCCCTAGGTGATGGACAGGATACAGTGGGCATTGACCAGGGTAATGTGGTATCTGTGGCACATGCTTCCCCACACAGCAGCCATGGGCAGGGTCCAGAGATGCTACCACACAGACAGTTGCCCATGGATACTCGTGGGAGCATCCGTGGGCGTACTGCCCCTGACAGACGTGCCCAAAGAGGTCTGTCAACCTCAGCTATGTTTCGGGCTGTCATGCAGGCACAGTCACGTATGGAAAGGTACACCAGACAGGGTCTGAGGGAGCTGAAAGCATGTCGACAGCCATGACTGACAGTATGCGTGACATTGCGGATGCTGTCCGTAATTTCACCGATGTCATAGACAGACGTTGTGGGGACATATTACAGCAGTTCCACAACCACATGTCCATGAGCCAGGGCAATGGTGGACGGTTGTGGCGTTGACGTGGCCGTATGCCAGCAACAGTAGCAGCTGGCAGTCAGTGCGGACATCAGGCACGCGGACGCCCCCATAGTGCCAGCAGCAGCCCCAGCAATGCTGGATCTGTGCTGTCATCAGACCGCCCCAGGAGACCATGTGCACGTGGCTCTGGACAGTCCCGACAGGGACCTATGTCCAGTCAACGAACACCCGCATCTGATGACAGTACCCAGTCTGGCTTAGTACCGGATACGGTCCGTAGCACCCCTGCCAGGCACAGGTACCATGTCCGTGGCCACAGACACTGATCTGTATGACCTGGCAGGTGCAGTCTGTGGCTGTCCACAAACTCCAGTATATGGCAGCCATGAAGTGGAAAGTACAGTTTTGTACCTACCATAAATGTAGATGTTCAAGTGCTAATACAGCTGCAGTCATAACAGATGGGTTCTCCTGCCATCAGGCGGGTCCTCGGTCGTCCGAATTCCAAAGTCTAGGTCCGGCGTCGGTTGTCGTCACTTCTTCCCTGACGTCAGAGTGACAGGGGTATAAAGAAACCAGCCAACGCCATTTTCTTCGGTTTTTCTTGCCCCAGATGTCAGGTGCCCCCAGGAGGAAGGCAATACATAAATTTGTGTAATAGAGCAATGCAATATAATCAAAATACAGTAGTTGCAAGCAAATACACCATAAATGAATACCCCAATCAGGTTGTATGAGGAAGTGTTAGCCAATAGGCCTGTCCCAAGAGGGGAAGGAGGGAGGGAAACCTGGACTGCAGCTGTATTAGCACTCGAACATCTACATTTATGGTAGGTACAAAACTGTACTACGTTCATCATGCATACAGCTGCAGTCATAACAGATGGGTAGAATCCCAAAGCTAAGAAAGGGGTGGTAGGCACTAGGTGGAACTAGGAGGAGCCAGGATGCCCTGCAAGACTGCAGTGGCAAAGCCTGCTCTAGTTTTGGAGTATAATGGAAGGTGGTAGTGCTTGGAGAAGGTATGCACAGAACTCCAAGTGGCTGCTTCCAAAATATCTTTGGTAGGAACTCCTCTGAGGAAAGCTGCAGAGGTAGCTGTGGCCCTTGTGGAGTGAGATCTGATGCCTTTTGGTACAGTTTTGCCATGAAAGGAATAGCAAAAGCGTATGCAGTGGGCTATCCATTTTGAGATTGTTTATTTGGAAATTGGCTTTCCTTGAGCTCCTATAGCATAGGACACAAAGAGCTGTTCTGATTTTCTGAAAGGCTTTGTTCTGTCCAAATAATAACGCAGTTGTCTGTGGATGTCCAAGGAATGTAGTAATCTCTCCCCTTTGTTTTGAGGATTAGGATAAAAGGTAGGTAAGTGTATGGCCTGATTCAAAGCTACCCTGGATACCACTTTTGGCATAAAGGATGGATTGGTTCATAAGGAAACTCTGTCCTGATGGAAGATAAAAGGCTGCACAGCCATGAGAGCTTGTAGTTCTGAAACTCTACGAGCTGAGGTAATAGCCAGAAGGAAAGCTGTTTTCCAGGACAAATATTGCAAATCTGATGAGGCAGCTGGCTCAAAGGGAGGCAAGGTCAGTTTTTCCAGAATGAAATTAAGATCCCAAGCAGGTATTGGTTGTTTCCTTGGGGGTTTTAGATTCTTAGCCCCTCTGAGGAACTGTCTTAAGAGAGGGTGAGAGAATAAGGGTGGATCAGTGTTCTATTCTGCAGAAATGGCTGAGGCATGGATTTTGATGGAGGAGAATGAAAGTCCACTGCTTAGCAGCTCAGCTAGATACTGTAGTATTTGAGGTAAATTCAGTTTTCCAGGATCCTGGCCCTTTTTCTCATTCCAGACACAAAACCGTTTCCATTTTGTGGAGTAAGCTTTTCTAGTTGACGGCCTTCTGGCCTCCAAAATGACATCCTGCACCTCCTTGGAGAGTAGGGTCTGCTGTGATGCTAAGGAATCTTACATGCGGCTAGATTGAGTGTTTTTAACTGGCTGTGAAGAGATTTGAAGCTGTGCTGAGTCAGGAGAAGAGGCATTAGAGGCAGGGTCCATGGTGGGGAATGCGTCAGGCTCCTCAGGAGTGGGTACCAGTGTTGTCTTGGCCAGTCTGGAGCAATGAGAATCATCTTTGGTCTGTCTGCTCTGGTTTTCAATAGAACTTTGGGCAGCAGGGGAAGAGGTGGGAAGGCATAAACTGTCATTGATGTCCAACTGAAAGAGAGAGCGTCCACTCTCCAGGCCTTTGGATGGAAAATCCTTGAGCAGAATTTTGTCACTTGGTGATTTTTGTGGGAGGCAAAGAGATCTATGTCTGGCCTTCCCCATGCTTGGATTATCTCTGTAAAAACTTTTGGATGCAACTTCCATTCGTGTGGATCTGTCATATTTCTGCTTAGGTTGTCTGCCAGCGTGTTTTCCTTGCCTGGCAAGTACTTTGCTTGTAGTTTGATTTGTAAGTCCATGGCCATGTTCCAAAGTGACATGGCCAGTCTGCATAGGGGGTATGAATGTATTCCTGCCTGTTTGTTTATGTACCACATAACTGTGGTGTTGTCCGTTCTTATCAATAGTTGACCTGGTTGCAGAAGGTCTTTGAAGGCTATAATAGCATTTATTACTGCTAGCATTTCCTTTTGATTGATGTGAAGGTGCTTTTCTTTTTGGGACCATTTGCCCTGAATGCACCGATCTGTCATGTGCGCCCCCCAGGCATAGTCCGAGGCGTCTGTTGTGATGACTTGATTTGCTTGAGGCTTGCTGAATGGAAGACCTGTATTTGTTTGGCATGCTTGAGCCCACCACAGAAATTCCTTTTGAAGACATGGAATTAGTGGTATTATTGTTTCCAAACTGTGGCTGTGTTGAGATCATAGGTTTTTCAGGTACCATTGAAGTTTCCTCATATGCAGCTTTGCACATGGGATTAGTAAGATGCAAGATGCCATGAATCCCAGAGCCTGCAGGATTTTCCTTGCAGTCAGCCTGGTGCAATTTGCTAGTGCTCTGAAGTATTGAGTTAGTTGCCCCTGCTTCTCCTGCGTGAGGTAGGCCATCTGGGTGTTTGTGTCCAAGTTGGCACCCAGGAAAATTATTTTCCGAGAGGGTATTAGTCTTGATTTCTTTTTGTTAACTGTGTATCCCAGAGAATTCAACAACATTATTACATAAGCCAGATGTTTCAGAAGAATGTGCTTGCTGTCCACTTGGATCAGGCAGTCGTCCAAATAGGGGTATATCTGTATCCCTTGAAGTCTGCAGTAGGCAATTACTGATACCAGGCATTTCGTGAATACTCTGGGTGCAGTAGATAAGCCAAAGGGCAATGCAGAGAATTGATAATGGGTTGAACCTGCAAGAAATCTGAGGTATCTTCTGCAATTTTGTCTGATTGGGAAATGCAGGTATGCCTCCTTGAGGTCCAGTGTTACCAGCCAAGACTCCTTGCCCAGCATGGGAAGAAGCTGCTGTAGAGTGAGCATCTTGAATTTTGGTACGAGTAGAAATGTGTTTAGGATGGATAGGTCCAAAATAGGTCTCCAATCTTTTCCCTTCCTTGGTACCAGGAATAGTCTGGAATAAAAACCTTGACCTTGTTCATGCGTAGGTACCTCTTGAATAGCTTTCATGTCCATGAGATCTGTCATTTGCCTTTGTGCCTCTGCCCTTTGATTGTGTGGTAGGTTTGGCAAGCCTCTCATTTTTGGAAGGGTGTGAAAATGGAATCTGTAGCCTCTGTTTATAATGTCCAGGATCCATTTGTCTTTTGTGACAATATGCCAATTTTTTGAAAATAATGCCAGTTTTTCTCCTAAGGGTGCTGCCATTTGAGTCTTGCTTGGCCTGCAAAGGGGAAAGTCATTGGGCTTGCTTTCTGAATGGTTGCGAGTTATCCTCACCACCTCTTTGTATAGGGGCTTGCCATTGTCTGCCTCTAAACGATCCTTGGGATTGTCCTCTGCCCCTCGGGCGCCTGTATCTACCTCTTTGGGGTCTGTCCGTGGCTGGAAAGGACCAATTATTGGAAGGCCAATTTCTACTGAAACGTGGGGGTTGTACCTGTAGAAAATCTTTCACAGTTTGCATTGATTTAGCCTTTTCCTCCATTTTCCTTAATACCTCCTCAGCATTAGCACCAAATAATACATCCTTTTGTAGAGGGGCATCTAGTAATTTTGCTTTGACATGATCTGGCAAGGTTTGTTCCTTGAGCCAGGCATGTCACATGACTGATCCTGTAACAGCAGCTCTACATGAGGCCTCTAGAGCATCAAAACACATTGTAAGGTATGCTTACCCACTTGTTCTGCACTATGCATCAAATCCTGCAACTCCTTCAAGTCTGGTTGTTCAGGTTGTGACATCTTACTTTTCAATTGTGATAACAAAAACTGTTGGTATTTTAGCATATGGAACTGACAGTTTAAGGCCCTCATGGTTAAGGTAGCCGAGGTATATACCTTTTTCCCCCACCTTTCTAAGGATCTGGAATCTCGCGGAAGGTAATGGATTTTTAGCAGTGGAGGCCTTAATTCCCTTAGGGCCCTGTGAGATGGTTTCTGGGTCAGCAGCATGGCTTTTGTATAGAAATTGGTGTGAGTCAGGAACCCTGTAGTACCTGTCAGGCTTGACTGGGGCTGGAGGTAGACAATCCGGGTTAAGGCAGGCCTCCGAATAAACATCATCTAGGATGTCCAAGACAGGAGGTATAGGCAGAGGCCTGTGCTGAGGTAGCAAGAGAAATTCCCTAAGCCTTTTCTTGGAATCTGAATAATCTTGGCCTTCCCAGTGGAAGTGTTCCCTTAAGGTATGCAAAGTTTCCCCAAATGAGTAATCCTCTGGGGATACAGAAGGAATGGACTCCTCTGCATCAGAGTCTTCAAAAGGGAGTAAGAATGTTCCTGATCATCAGAGTGCTCTGAAATAATGGAGCCCTGATCAGAGGAGGATTCTTCCACTCTGGGCCTTTGTCCGTGGGGTTGAGAACCCTGATAAGAGTAACTAAATCCTCAGCCATTTTAAGCATCTGTTTTTTAGGCATGGGGCCTGGAGATGGGCCCTGTGTAGCTTGTCTCTTAGAATGCATGGCTGCTTTAGACTTAGTGAAAGCCTTGATGGAAAAAGAAGAGGAAGGTCTGAAGACACCTTGAGAGGAGGTAGACCTGTCCACATTTTGAGATTCAACGCCAAGAGTGGCTTCGGTATCTGTAGTCGGGGTGTGGGCCGAGGGGCCTGTGACCTCGGGCACAGGAGACACCGCCAATGAAGTGTTGTCGGTAGTCAGGGGCTGCGTAGGTGCCTCGCTGAGAACCAGACCACGTGTAATCGGCTTTGGCGTGGTGTCAGTAGAGGCCGCAGACCTCGTGTGTCGGTCCTTATCTTTGCATTTTTTAGACAAAATTGGAGTCGGAGTATCTGACGACATAATATAGTTAAATGCTTTGCCAAAATAATGCTGGGTGAACTCCGCCCGACGCTTAATGGTGCGTTTGTTGAATGTAGCACAAAAACGACAGACCGAGACGTCGTGGTCTGGGCCTAAACAAGGAATACAGAGGGAATGGAAATTGTTATGCGGTATTTGCTTCCCACATGAAATACAATTATTAACTTTGGCTGACATCGGTCTGAGGCAAGAAAAGTTTCCCCAACGGGGTACTTAGCTTTCAAGAAGACTTCGGTTTCAAAATTTTCATAATTTCAGGAGCTGGCCGACTGGCACTTGTGAACTGCTTCTGCTTCGGGCACTGCGCGGCAAGAAAGACTGATGAAAATGGGGTCGGCTGGTTCCTTTATACCCCTGTCGCTCTGACGTCAGGGAAGAAGCGATGACAACCGACGCCGGACCTAGACTTTGGAATTCGGCCGACCGAGGACCCGCCTGACGGCAGGAGAACCCATCTGTTATGACTGCAGCTGTATGCACGATAACATCTGTGTGCATGCATACACACATGCGAAATGTTAACACCTAGGGCTACCGCATACACGCACACACTGCATCAACAGTGCCCCACCCTGTATTGCTGTCCCTCACCAACACACATACATGTCAATTGGTGGTATCAGTGGCATACTCAGGCTTACCTAGTTCACACCCTGTGCATATGATGAAACTCTGCCACCTCCTGCAATCTCTAACATCAGTGCAGGAACAGGTTAACATGTTGCTGATGCACAGGGTGACTACATAGATGTGTATTAATAGTATCATGTTGGTAACAGTACAATGTGCTGATATGATTGTGTGTATATCCCAGCATGCCTGATGCAGTAACTGTATGACTGTCTTGAATTGTTATCTACACCCATAGTAAGTACCATAGTGTAACAGCTGCACATTTTTGCATACTGGTGGTAAGGATGTCAACAGATAGCCACATACATAGGTAGCACAGGGGAGAAGGTAATGCAAGTAGTGATACGCAATGATGGACATGTACACTAATGGTGGCATGTTGCCCACAACGACTATGCAATGTGGATGTTTGCGCATGTTGATATGTGTGCAGTACCAATTTAATTGAAATTAAATTAAATTTTAAATAATGTCAGTTTTACCATGGACATCTCAGCTGTGCATTCCTGGGTACATGTTTATAGTGCCTGCATTCTTTGTTTGCATGCATGTTTGCTTGAGGTTCCCTGGAACACTGATTCCACCTGCAGTGCAGATTTACAGAGCTTCTGTGGATTCCTAGTGACATCTGCATAGCTTACTATACGTATGTCAATTTCTCACTTGGCAGAACGTCACTGTCTGTCCTGTTCGCATGTACGTTGCCTGTGACACATTGCATATGACTTACCTGGCATTTGCCCACGTGTACAGACATAAATGCCAGCGCTATGAAATCAGAAGCACTACACCCACACAAACTCACCGTCAGTATGTTGTTCCCCATTGGCCCTATGTGTTGGTAATCACCATGGCAATCACACTACTATGGTAGCATGTGCAAAGGTAACTTGTGAATCACCTCTATGGTCCAGTTGGGGAATATGTGAGTCATGTGGCAATGTCACAGCTGCCACATGTATGTAGTCAACCCTCTCCCCTGGCCAGGAACGTACAAGACATGTGTGAGATGCAACCACATAGCCAATCTGGGGAATGAGCACTCTGAACCCAGTACTGGCATACCCTGTCAGGTGGCATGACATACTACAGTGACTACAATACCAGTCTGACATAGAGCTGCACTGACAGCAATCATAACACATGAACACACTGGGGCATACTTGGAGCCTCAGAATAGCATCCTGCATGAGCATCACACATCTCTGCAGCTGGCACACAGGCATACGTTAAGTCGGAACAGAGCACATGCCACACATGGCACACACATCCTGTGTGCCAAACACTCACAGCCTGTAGGGCTACACAACATACCTGCTACAGATGTGTCAGGTACCTCTCTTGGCCAGTGCAGTGGGGTCCCGCTCAACAGGCTGTAGAAGGTGAAGGTCACAATGATATGCCCGTGGGACACTATGGTCCACCACATAACACATGCATACAGGTCAGTCAGAGGCATGGACACATATGACTCAGTCATTGTCCATGCCACTATGGATGACCTGTGACGTACCTCCCTGGACTACATGATAGGGAACATAAAAGGGCTCTTTCAGCATGTGGCACGGGCTGGTATGAGCCTGACCTTGGTTGCCATCATACCCTCACCAGGTATGCTACCACAATATGTAGGAAGGGTGTTCTATGTCTACATTTTGCTCAGTCTCCAATGTCATTCATAGGGTATCCAATGCCTGTCAGCATGTGCTTACATGCTAGGGAAGCCGCAATGATTTGCGAGGGGCATCTTGCACGTGTCACCCATGGGCAATTGTAAATTGGTGAAGCCTCTTGATACACACATAGTGCCTTTTGATGCAGGGCTCTGATTACATAGCCACCTCCGCGGGTATCACATGGGATAGGACACTAACAGTAATGCTACACAACACCAGCAGTGTACACCACAAGATGCATGCACTGGACACTGTCCTCAGCATGGTGAACTGCAATATCTGTGCAGTAACAGGTTCCTGATTCAAGGCTCACAGGCGCACCCCATCACTGCCAGGTTATACCTCATACCATGCCTGTCGTCCCCTACACATGCACCACACATGAACAGGGGGGAGGTATCTCAAGGCACCACAGATACACACACCTCCAGGTTGTTGGCACAGCACAAAGCATCAGGGCCTATCCATGTGCAGCTAACACTGTGTTGGACTGCCTTCTGGTTCATAGCCTGGCACACACAACCCTCCCATACACAGGAAACCCACCTGTCCTACCTGACAACACTGTGAATATGACAGTCTCTACATATGTCTTTATGTGGCTGGACTGCATCCAGCCGAACATTGTGTGTGAGCATTACTGTAGCCACAACACACTAGCTGAAAGGTTCCTAGCATGTAGTCACTGAATTGCAGTGGAACAACATGTTACCACTCCCACAACAGGTGGGAACATGCAGCACCTGTTCATCAACTACAAGTAGACTATATGGCCCACACCAGAGGTGTATCCCCCACTGTTAGGGTGATACCATATACAACTCACACTGTATATACACATACCGCATGCAGCCCCTGCACAGTAAGACACAGTCATAATGTTATGCAGTGCAAATACCATTTATTCACATGGGGCACGTGTCAGTCATGGGAACTATTGAAGGTCACAGGTATATATGTGTATGTGGCACACACATACATCATGTGTGCATTGCCATTACTGGTTTAAGCAATGTCATGCATTGTTATGAACAACAACCCACACATGGGCATTTTGTGTGACACAAACACACGTGGCATTTGTGGGTGTCCAAAACATACCTAACTGTGCTCTGACAGCAGTAAGAGACCCAGTAGCAGAGCACACTATTTGCATTACTGGGGGATTTGCCCTGTTTGGCTGTACTTATAGTGTGGTGACATCACCTGTGTTTACTGGGGGAATATGCAGCATCTAGTGTATTGTAGTACTTGCCAAAAGGAACTGCTTTTTCACACTTGCAATTGCACACACCCTACTTACCCCCCCCCCCACACACACACACTTGTCATTTGTAGGATTCATACCTCTATCTAATGACACCTGAGAAAGATGCATTAGCAGAGTGCGCTATTTGAAATACTGGGAGGTTTTCCTTCTCCAGCTGTACTTATAGGGTGCTGTCATCGTCAGTGTTTGGAAAGGGGAATGCGCATCATGTAGTGTGTTCTTCTAATTGCCAAAAAGCACATTTCTTTCATACATAATTGCACACACACAAACTCCCCTCATCCAAACACACACACTTACCATTTGCAGGATTCAAACCCCTACCTAACTATGTTATGACACTTAAGAGAGACGCATTAGCAGAGCGCGCTATTCGAATTACTGGCAGGCTCCCATTCTCCGGCTGTACTTATAGGGTGCTGACATCATCAGTGTTTGGAAAGGGGAATGTGCATCATGTAGTGTGTTCTTCTAATTGCCAAAAAGCACATTTTTTTCATACGTAACTGCACACACACAAACTCCCCTCATCCAAACACACACACTTGCTATTTGCAGGATTCAAACCCCTACCTAACTATGTTATGACACTTGACAGAGACACATTAGCAGAGCGCGCTATTCGAATTACTGGGAGGTTTCCTTTCTCCGGCTGTTCTTATAGGGTGCTGACATCATCAGTGTTTGGAAAGGGGAATGTGCATCATGTAGTGTGTTCTTCTAATTGCCAAAAAGCACATTTCTTTCATACGCAATTGCACACACACAAACTCCCCTCATCCAAACACACACACTTGCCATTTGCAGGATTCAACCCCCTACCTAAGTATGTTAAAACACTAGTACAAGATGCAGTAGCAGAGCGCACTATTCGCATTACTGGGAAATCTGCCCTCTTCTGCTGTACTTATAGGGTGCTGACATCATCTGTGTTTAGAGGGGGAATATGCAGAAACTGGTGTGTTGTAGTAGTTCCCAACAGGGACATTTCTCTCACAGGGATAATTGCACACACCATGCAAGTATCTGTTGCTCTGACAGTGTTTGTGGTACGTTATTGCCATAGCTTTCCCTATCTCTATGAACAACTTGTGTACTGTGGCAACTGTATGCATGTGAGTGGGATCCAGTACTGTACTTAAGTCTCTGTTGTGATTTCACTGTGTGCAGTGGACAGATATCTGTATTGTGGGATTTCCTGTATTAACACAAACACATGCCAGATATGTGTGTTCAACAGCTGAACTGTGAGATGGCCTATGTGTGTGAGCATGCCCAGTTCACAGTTGATATGGCTTCCTGACTGACACATCTCATTTATCTAAGTGTGTGAGCATGCCCAGTGTGTACTTTCCAGAAGTCTTAACCTCATGATGCACACACTGGAAGCTCTCCTCAGTATGGAGAACATTGATATCTGTGCAGTGACAGAAACCTGGTTCAAGGCTCCAGAGAGCAACCCAGCACTACCAGGCTATACCTCATATCATGCTTTTCGGCCCCAAAACCAAGACCATACCACAAAAGGAGGGGGATTTTCCATATTTATCAAGGATATCCACACCTCCAGGTTAGTGGCATTGCGCGAAGTACCGGAGACCATCCATGTGCAAATAACAGTGGGCACAACTGCTTTTCAGTTTACAACATCCTACAGACCACCCTCTCAAGATCAGGAATCCCACTCGGCTTTCCTGAAAACACTGGGGAGTATGAAGATGTCTCTCAATACAATTATATTGTGTGACTTCAACTACCCAAACATTGACTGGGAGCACTACTCAAGCCCCAGCACCTTAGCACACAGGTTCCTGGAAATTATGAACTGGAATGCTATGGAACAACTAGTCACCACTCCCACAAGAGGGGACAACATACTAGACCTGATCATTACCAACATGGGGACTCCATGCTCCACACCAGAAGTATATCCCTCATTGGTAAGATCAGTCCATAAGATGATTTCACTGGATGTGCACATCCCGACCCCACCCACAGCCCAGAAAACCACAGTGAAAAACCTCTCTAAAGCAAACTTCTCACTTCTCAAAACCAGAGTGGAATCATTCAAGGCCCCAGGGCCAGTGGACACTACGGACCAAACTGCAGAATCCTATATAAACGCATTCTACGGACATCTCAAGGAATGCATGGATCATGCTATCCCAAACAAAACCAAGACCCAATCATCCAAAGGCAGGTATCTAGTCTGGTGGACCCCTGCCATAAATACACTGTACAACAGAAGGAGGAAGCTACTACATGATAGAGCAAATTCCATAATAGGGAAGCCATCTGTGATCAGTACTAGCAAAATATTGTGATCCCTCATGAAACCCTCCAAGGCCAGCTTCAGGAGACAACTTGCACAGGACACCAAAGACAATCATATGTCTTTTTTCAGTTATGTTAGGAACCTGGGATGCAACTCCCAGACTTGTTGTGAGTTGATTCTAAATGACAAAAAATACACTGAACACACAGACATCGCCAATATCCTGGCAGACAGGTTCAGTGCAAACTTCTCCACCCCCTCCCCCCCAAATGAGCAGGTATCTATCCCGGCAGAGGGCTGCCTCCCAAACATCTCTGATGCTCACGTGAAGGCTGCCTTCTCCAAAGCAATAAACACTGCTTCCATGGGACCAGATGGCGTCCCAGGTTGCGTCCTACATGAACTACAACAGGAACTAATCCCACAAATAAAACAGCTGTACAGTCTCAGCCTCACTACAGGATACATGCCCACAGAATGGCATACAGCAACAGTGGTCCCACTCCACAAAGGTGGAGCCTCATAAACAAAGACATTGGGGACCTACAGACACTAGATTCTACCCAGTTCGGATGTGTCAAGGGCAGATTCTGCCTTTTGAACCTAGTTGACTTCTTCAACACAGTCACCAAAGCCATTGATGAAGGGAAGGTAGTCCACACAGCCTATCTGGACCTTGCAAAGGCATTTGACACAATACCCCACTTGGCCATCATAGATAAGCTATCCATCTTACATATAAATCCCTATATCACAAGATGGGTCTCAAACTGGCTCAAAGACAGAACACACAGAGTGAGTGTTGCTGGAGCCATGTGAGACTCACAACTGGTCACAAGTGGCATCCCGCAGGGTTCTGTCCTGGGACAACTCCTGTTCAGTATATACTTTTCTGAGGTACAGGCAAGCGTGGGAGGATTATGGCTCACCAACTTCACAGACGACTTCAAACTGTACGCCATAATCGACTCTCCGGCTGACACAAACATCCTTCAAAATGGTCTCACAGAGAGAGATAACTGGTGCCAGTGCCATGGTTTAAAGCTAAATGCAAAAAAGTGTATAGTCATACCCTTTGGCAAAAACAATGTGCCCACAAATTGCCACATAGGCGGAAACCCATTGAGTACAGAGAAAGTTATTAGGGACCTGGGGACACAAGTTGTTAGCAATCTCTCCTTTGACAACCACACTGCCAAGGTGGTTAGAAATACCTTCTACATAGCCCACCTCAAAACAAAGGGTTTCACATCTAGATCAAGAGAGGTAATCGTGCCCCTTTATTCATCCATCGTCAGGCCCATCATAGACTACAATGCCCCTTTTGGGATGTACCTTACCCGACACCTGCAGCAATTATAAGGACCCCAAATGTATCTCACCAAGAGGATCATGGGTCTCACGCAAATGCCATATGCTGCTCGGTTACAAGGACTCCAGCTGTCCTCAGTTGCATACCGCTTACTTAGAGGCGATCTATGCCTGACATACAAAGCTATGTCAAATCCAAAATTAATGGACATGCTCCACCTCAGTAAATCTAAATCCCTTAGAGCCACATGCTCGAGGGAGTTGAACCTCAGCACAGAAATAAATGGAACTTGCTGGTGAGACAGGTTCATAACCCAGAATCCCCCTTCACTCTGGAATAGAATTCCAGTTCATGTGAGGCAGAGCACCTCACTGAATTTCTTCATGAAGAATCTCGACAGGGTGTTTGACACCCAAAAATCCACCACCTCAAAACATAACACATGCAACACATACTTCAAGAAATCAGTGTGTCAAGCAATCACAGCCCTTAAGGTCAAACACCATGCCTGATACACTAGTAATAGATGACTCTATAGTCAGACACACTGATGTCCTGCTTATCAGGCTGAACAAGGAGAGGGTGACTGTGAGCTGCCTGTCGGGAGCTGGATCCGCCACATAACACACACACTCAGGTCAGTCAGAAGCAAGTACAAATATGACTCCGTCATTGTCCATGCTGGAGTGAATGACCTGAGATGTACCTCCCTGGACTACTTGAAAAGAGACATAGAGGAGCTCTCTGATTATGTAACCCAGGCTGGTATGACCCTGACCCTAAGCAGCATCCTGCCCTCACCAAGAATGATGCCACAATACAATGACAAGATGATCAGCTTTAATAATTGGCTCAAGTACTGGTGTCATTCTAAGGGGATCCAATGTCTGTCTGCTTGGGATGACATGTTGGACAAGCCATGCTGCTTCGCAAGGGATGGCTTACACCTGTCACCACTGGGCTTCCGGATATTGGCTAAGGCTCTTGCCACCCCCACAGTGCCTTTTTTACGCAAGGCTCAAAAGACAAAGCCACCTCCTTAGAAAACAAAAATGGAAAAGAACTAAGGGTAATGCTGCTCAACGCCAGAAGTCTAAATCTCAAGATGTAGGCTCACGAAGCACTCCTCAGTATGGAGAACATCGACGTCTGTGCAGTAATGTATACCTGGTTCAAGGCTGCTGAGAGCACCCCAGTGCTACCAAGCTAAACCTCGTATCATGCTTTTCGAGCCCAAAACCCGGGCCAAACCACAAAGGGAGGGGGACTGTCCATATTCATGAAGGACACCCACACCTACAGGTTAGTAGCAACCCATGAAGCATCGGAGACCATACAGGTGCAACTAACCATAGGCAAAACTGCTATACAACTGGTAGCATGTTACAGACCACACTCCCAATCTCAGGAACCCCATTCAGCCTTCCTGATGACACTGGAGGATATAAATGTATCACCAAATACCATCATACTGGAAGATTTCAACTACCCTAACATAGATTGGGTGCATTATTCTAGCCCTAACACCCTGGCCCAGAGGTTCCTGGAATTCATAACTTCAAGTGCACTGGAACAGCTATTCACATCTTCCACTAGGGGAGATAATATACTAGACCTGATCATCACAAACATGGGAACGAAATGCTCCACACCGGAAGTATACCCCTCACTAGTGAGATCTGACCACAAACTAATCACCCTGGATATACATATCCCACCTACACCCCCAGCACAAAAGACTATAGTGAAAAACTTCTCAAAAGCCAACTTCACTCTTCTTAAGACTGAGATGGTATCCTTTAAGACCACTGGGCCAGTGGAAACCACATCCCACAATGCTGAATCCTTCACAAATGCGTTATATGGACCTCTCCAAGAATGCATGGATCATGCAATCCCAAATATATCCAAGACCCTCTCCACCAAGGGCAAGTGTCCTGCCTGGTGGACCTCAGCCATAAACAAATTGTATAACAAAAGAAGGAAGCTACTGCACGACAGAGCAAAATCCCATAAAGGGAAGGCATCTCTGATCAACACTAGCAGAAAGCTACATTCCCTCATAAAAACATCCTAGGCCAACTTTGAGAGAAAACTCACTAAGGACACTGAAGATAACCACAAGGCCTTCTTCAGCTATGTTAGAAACCTGGCCATAAACCCTCAGATATGCTCACAGTTAGTTCACAATGACAAACAATACACTGCACCCACAGATATTGCCAACATTCTGGCTGACAGGTTCAGTGCAAATTTCTCCCCTCCCTCACCCACAAAAGATGAAATACTTATCACAGCTGAATGTAATCTCCCTGTCATCTCGGATGTCCTGGTGAGAGCAGCCCTCAGCAAAGCTAAAAACACAGCATCAATGGGACCTGACGGTATCCCAGGTTGCATGCTACATGAACTGCAAGAGGAGCTTAACCCGCACATAAAAATTCTATTTAACCTTTGCCTTACTACAGGATATGTACCTGAACACTGGCGTACAGCAACTGTGGTCCCACTCCACAAAGGAGGTACCTCTACAGACCCTGGGAACTACCGCCCCATAAGCTTAACCAGCCTGGTCTGCAAAGCTATGGAAATAGTCATTATGGAACTCATAAACAGAGACATTGAGGACCTACAGACACTTGATCCCACCCAGTTTGGCTTTGTAAAGGGCAGATCCTGCCTTTTGAACCTGGTTGATTTTTTCAAAACAGTCACTAGAGCCATTGATGAGGGCAAAGCAGTCCATACAGCCTACCTGGACTTAGCTAAGGCCTTTGACACAATACCCCACTCAGGCATCATAGATAAGCTCAGCAGCTTAAATGTAAACCCATATGGTCACTAGATGGGTTGCAAACTGGCTAAAGGACAGAACCCATAAAGTCAGAATCGCTGGAGCCATGTCAGACTCAAAGCCAGTCACAAGTGGTGTCCCACAGGACTCTGTCCTGGGACCCCTCTTGTTCGGCATTTACTTCTCAGATGTTAAAGCAAACATGGGAGGGTTGTGGCTGATGAAGTTCACAGATGACTGCAAACTAGGCGCCATAGTCGATATACCAGCTGACACATACATCCTACAGAATGGCCTCACAGAAACGGACAACTGGTGCCGGAGTCATGGCCTTAAACTAAATGCCAAAAAATGTATAGTCATCCCCTTTGGGAAAAACAAGGTACCCACAAATTATCACATAGACAGTAACCCACTGATTATGGACAAAGTAATCAGAGACCTGGGGACTCATGTCGACAGTGACCTCTCATTTGACACCCACGTTGCCAAAGTGGTTAGAAAGACATTCTACCTTGCCCACCTTATCATGGAGGGATTCACATCCAGATCAAAGGAGGTCATTGTACCCCTATACTCCTCCCTTATCAGACCCATGATTGAGTACAATGCCCCATTTGGTATGTACCTCACCCGGCACCTGCAGCAGCTGGAGAGACCACAAAAGTACCTCACCAAGAGGATCAAGGGTCTCCAACATATATGTCTTATTCTGCCAGACTAAAGTAACTTCAGCTCTATTCAGTAGCATACCGCCTGCTCAGAGGTGATCTGCACCTGACGTACAAAGCCATGTCCAATCAGGATCTGATGGACATGCTCCACCTCAACAGATCCAAATCCATCAGAACCACAAAAGCCAGACACTTAAACATAGGCACAAGTATGAATAGAACATGCTGGAGGGATAGATTCATAACCCAGAGGCTTCACATGCTCTGGAACAGAATCCCAGTTCATGTTAGGCAGAGCCCCTCACTGACACTCTTCAATAGAAACCTTGATGAGAGGATGGGAGATCATATGTTTAGCCCGGGGGTCACCTCTGTGTCACTACTAGACAGGGGCACAGTAAACTAATTAATTTATGTAAGGGGGTCTTCACTGTGTCACTACTAGACAGAGGCACAGTATTCTAAATCTATTCTGTACCACTACATTGGGTGGTGAAAGCCATATCACTATGGCTAGGCTTACAAATGCCCCAGGGCAGATAGCCTAGTACTTAACTATGAAACTATTAACTATGGATGGGGGATCATATGTTTGTCCCAGGGATTACTCCCATGTCACTATTAGACAGAGGCACAGTAAACTAGACCTAGAACCTATATGTTGGGATCTGTGGTCCACCACATTTGTGTTTGTGTATGTACCTCATCTACATTTCACATGTACAATTCAGTGTTGGACATCAGGTTGTGTTCTTACTGGCCAACTACTTTGTGTGTGAACCTAACAGGCATTATGCTGTACCTGCAGGTTTGCCATGGGATAGTTTGCATACAATTGTCAACATCCTGTTTGACTGGCCAAACTTTGTTGCCACATAGTGTACTAGTTTGGTACTTTCACAGAGACCTGGTAGTATTAGGGTGATGTTATGAGCCTTGACCCAGGTTTCTGTTACAGGTCAGATATTGCTATTCTACATGCTGGGGTGTGATTGGTGTGCATGCATCTTTGCTGGTCTGCATGAATGTTTCTGTTTCCAGCCTTGCCTATTCAAGGCACTGTGGGGGTGACAACAGCCTTTGCCAGTATCCACACAGCCAGGTGTGCTGGGTGAGTGCCATCCCTGGCAGGTTGTGCATTCCGTCTTGGCCAGCATGTCATCCCAGGCTATCAGACATTTGTTTTCCTGTGACTTGCAGAAATACTTCTGCCAATTATTGTACTTGGTCTTGTTGTCTTCATGGTGTGGCATTGTGCTTGGTGCAGGTGGGATGTTGGCAGGGTAATCATGTTTGCATATACTAGACGGTGTTACATGGCTTAACACATGGCAATCTGGCCTCAGGTGGTGCTGCAGGGCTGACTATGTTGGATGCACATACTACACTCCCTGTACATGTTTGACTGCAGGTTGTGTCATGTTAGGCATCCCTTTTACTATATGAGTGAGTTGGAAAGGGGTATCATTCCCAGGGTTCCTACTGTGCCAGTGTATGCGCTATGTGTTGCCTCTTTGCCAAGGCCAGGGCATACTGGGCACATCTCCTTCTGCCTACTGGGGCAGGCTCAGGTTGTTCCTCCGAGTCACGCTCTGCCTGTGGTGGCCTTGGCAATGGTGGGGGGCTGCTTGGGCCACCCCTATGCTGGTCCTGCTGCAGCTGTTTTCGCAGAATCATGTTATGTAGCATAGCACATACCATGACAATTTGGGTACATGTAGTTGGTGTGTACTGCAAGGCTCCACCAGATGTATCCAGACACCGGCAACGTGACTTGAGCAACCCAAACACACGCTCTATTACATTTTGTGTTTGTGCGTGTGCCTCATTATGGCATTCTTGTTCGGGTTTGTGTGCATTTCTGATGGGTGTCATCAGCCACGGCT
>NC_056732.1:1910223287-1910240787 GCF_019279795.1 Protopterus annectens
TAACAGAAGATTCAACAGAGGCTACAAAAGGTACCACCAAGTGACAGCAGACCCCAGTAGGTTTTTCAATAGGGGTATCAATGCACAGAACCAGACAGAAGCATGACACAGATGGAACAAGTTCTCCCACCACCACCATCTTCACAGATACCATTGGTTGCCAGCATATCTTGGAGGTCCAACAAGGGGTAAGGGTACCTTGATCACAACCACACCTAGAATCAAAGAATGTACCAAATAGTAGATGCTAAGGGGGAAGGTTCAGTGTGAGTGCGGTAACTAGGAATTAGCATTCTGTATTGTGCGAATGATGGGACTGGTACTGAATCACAGATTTCCTCTCAGTGTTAGCTTGCACCCAACCGTGTAGGTGCAGCAACACCATAGTGTAAGTATAAGAGGTAGATGACCTCATAAGGGTGTGTGTCATGCATGCTGTAAAATTACTGGAGCTTTGTGGCCCGTGTTTGCCCTTAGCTAAGTACAGCTAAGGAAGGGGGTGTGTCTGAGTCTGTATAGTCTTATTCCAAGAAATGCAGAGTGTGTTCATGCCCATGGAGGGGTCATTTCTGTTTAAACTTTAGCTAAACAGGTGTGCACGGTGTGCATATGGCTAAAAAAAAAAAAAAAAACAGGAAATACCAGCTCTGTTGACATCTGAGCAGTGGGTATGTGCGCTGTGCCTCGGGGCTTAAATGGGAAGGCAATGGGAAGGGAATACAGCAGTAGGAAAGCAATCAAGGAGAACTAGCATAGCTGGCAGGTGAAATGCATCAGAATCAGCCAATTACACATGGAACAGCCTAGCACACTACTATAAACTATGCAAACACCTTCCAGTCTGGTTCTTCCCACAAACTCTACACCACTGGTGTACACAGATGGGGAAATTTTACCTGACAAAACTACCAAAATGATAGGGGCTGCTGTCACTCTCATACATCAATATGTGCAAGAGGCTGAGGGTGGTGATGATGTGAATGCTGACAACCATCCCACAGTGAGGAGAAGGGTGTACAGACCCAGGGTAACCTACCAAGGGCTACATGAGATGGAGATAGTGGAGCAGTATAGGGTGGGACAGGGACATTCTACAGCAAATTGTTGAGCTGTGCCGGCCACACCTCACACGCAGAACCAACAGAGGGGAACCCATCCCAGTGGATACCAAGGTATGTGTAGGCTTAAGAATACTAGCCACAGGTACCTTCCAAAGGACAACTGGGGATATCATGGGGATCTCACAGGCATCAGTATCCAGGGTACTCCACCAGTTCCTGGATGCCATGTCAGCACATGCCAGTGAGCACATATATTTCCACAACAACCATGAGGTGTTGACTAGCAATTTGCTTCTCTTCCACCAAATAGCAGAATATCCAGAGGTAGTGGGCGCTATGGACTGCATGCACATACACATCAAAGCACCACCCGGCAAGCGGGGTAGTCTGCATAAACTGCAAAGGTTTCCCCTCCACCAACTGCCAGGTTGTGTGCGATGTCCAGGGCATTATATTGAATGTGTGTGTTGGCAGCCCTGGAAGCTATCGCGACTCCCACATCTGGCATATGACACAGCTGTACCAGTTATTTGCCACTGGGGACATCCCACATGGCCACCTAGTGGAGGATGCTGGGTACACACTGGAGCCATGGCTGATGACACCCATCTGAAATGCACACACACCTGAACAACAACACCAGAATGAGGCACGCGCACAAACCAGAATCATAATAGAGCGTGTTTTTGGGATACTCAAGTCATAGTTCCACTGTCTAGACATATATGGTGGAGTCTTGCAGTACTCTCCAGCTACATGTGCACAAATATTCATAGTATGCGCCACATTACACAATATTATCCTGAGGAAACAGGAACGGCACGGGGCAAGGCCACACGGGCCCCCACCATTGCCAAGGCCATCACGAGGAACAGCCTGAGCCTGCCCCTGAAGGCAGAAGGAGGTGTGCCCAGTATGCCCAGGCCTTGGCAAAGAGGCAATGCATAGCACATACACTGACATGGTAGGGACCCAGGGAATGACACCTCTCTCAACCTGCACATACAGTAAAAGGGATGCCAAACATGACACTACCTGTGCTTTACCATGTACAGGGAGTGTGCTATGTGCATCCGAGATAGTCAGCCCTCCAGCACCATCCTCATTACTGGCAAAGCCGCAAGGTAAGTCACTCTTCCTATCAATTGCTGAATGGAGTAGTATATTCTGATAGTTGTATCTATGGTACAGATGCGAGCATGTAAGAGAATTGGGTGGCTGAATGGGATGGCAGTAGATAGTGGACACCTATATGGGCAGCATGAAATCCATAACAAATACTAGTGTCAACATACTAGGCAGTACTAGGCAAGGTGACAAATCCCACTGCAGTACATGTGATGTCCCAAATATGTGTCCATAGGACACACACATGCATGTCAGTGAGGCTCACATACCCAACACCAGCCTCAGCCAGCAGGACAGGTGTAGATGAACATAAAGAAAGGCTGGGCTAAGGTCTCCAAGTGATGGCAATGGTGAACAGCCCCCCGTCAGACCTACAGAGGCAGACGTCTGGCAGTTTTATGCGAGTTCTGAAGGGTAAGAAGTCTGAAACTGAAATGTAGGTTAATAAAACCTAAGATATGCCTCCATTGTGCATGATAGGTCAGAATACAAAATGAAATGGAAGCCAACAGAGTACCTGAAATACCAGTCCAGTCATAACAAATGTTTAAAGTTGCCAAGTGTGCCCCCCTCAACAATTCTATGAAGACATGCAGTAACATGTATGTGTGGGTTTAGTAACAGTGGAACACAAATTACCTGAGCTGGCCCAATCTACAGGTTAGATTGTTGCATGTGTACAATATGTAGGGGTTCGTGTGTTAGGTTGTGTGCTCAATATTGTCTGGACATGGTCAGCATGTAGGCATGGAGGGTTGCATCTCGGTGGCCTATGGTCAATACTGTTGATGACAGGGCAATGTTCCGACAACTGCAGTGCCAACCCCAATGCCTCTCAGCAATATCCATGTCAGCAGTCATCCATACTCACTGTCCAGATGTCAATATTTGTCACCGTCTGAAAGATGGACATGCCATGAATATGGGCCCCTACATACACACAGTGCACAGGTGGAAGTACCCTAGAGAGAGTACAGAAAATGTAACTATCAACTGCACACACCTTTGAAATTGTACATAGAGGTTAGCAGCACATTAGCTGTCTGTGTAGCATAGAATACTGATGTAGGCTGGCCAATCACAAAAGGCACAGAGGCTGGCCAATCACAAAGGCACAGTTATGAAGTAATGACACACAAGGCAGCATAAGGGGAATGTCCCATGTATATCTGTCAGTCAGCTGCAAGAAGCTTCCATATCACACATGCACTCAGCTCACCCCACAGTCAGCCACAGGTTTATCACAGGTCATATCCTTTTTGTTGGGAATAAGTACAGTATGACCCACAGAATGCAACATGCTGAAGAGGTGTCCCTTGCAGGTGTGTCCCTAGTGGTAAGCAACACCCTGCCAGCATTCAGAGCAATGGATTAATATGGACAGAAACTATTCCCATTAGCACCTCACACACTTACCCTGTCACCCAAGGGGAATCTAGTGGTTCACAGCCTGGGAATGTAGGAGTGACAGAATGCACTGGTCTGCTACAGTTGGCCTGCATCACTACCAAATGGCTACAGTCCTCCGTCAAAGGCCTGTGCTCCACCCATAGTGCCAATGAATGTCATCTCATGGGATCCCAACTAACAACATAACACAGTCAACAGTACACAAATTCAAGGCCATGTTGACAAATCCCAGTAGCATGCCCACCATGTCCTACTGCATGAACTGTTGACCAATCCCTAAATACCACTGGGATGAAGGGACAACTATAGGGATACTTCTCAGATATGGCTCGCATGATGTTAGAAAGAGGATAAAATGACAGAGTGGGGAGGTGCAGAAGCATGGACGTCATGGAGTGTGTAAAGTCTGAAACTCTGATGTGTGCCCATACTACCCCTGCCTGCAAACCCAGTAATGGGTGGCTACAAACCTGCTCATAAACCACAATGTGAAGGGGAGCTGGCCAGATATGTGAGTCCTGCCTCTGGGTAACCTGGGTGAATCTGTACAGCTGACAGGTATGGGCACAGCAGGATATGGCCATTCTGTTACGTCGATATATCTACAAGAAGGGGATCCTCAGCCACCATAGTACCACAGTGTTGCACTATGTGCACAAACCCATCAGCAAAAGTCTGCAGCTACCCCTCCTGAATGGCATGAGTGTGCAAGAATATGTAGGCAGCAGACCACAATACTGGACACAACTTCATTCATCTTGTAATTCCCAGGAAATAACTGTGAGCAAATAAGTATATCTGTCAGTAGTTAATGACAGAATACATCACAGTGTAAAACAGTACATATGCCTGAATATCTCTGCTAACACCAACTATGTAACACAAGCAGCACAGACAGCAGTAGTAACAGTATCCCCCTATCATTCCCCCATTGTGACTCCCATATTGTCAACCTATCTACAGATATCCTGCAGAAACAGGTTGCTAGCTTTAAGTGTAGAACACCACACCCTGGACTGGAATACAACCCTACCTGGAATGGATTCACACACTCAATACAGAAGGTCATACTGGTCATGCTCCTACACTCACTGACAGTCGTAGATGTCTGTGCACACACACCACATTGTACGCCATTCATGCTTTGCACACACACTGGATAGGAATACTCACACATATCCAAGGCTAACACACTATAATATGTCAAACATACACTTTTACACAGATGTGGGGAAGAGAGAGACATGACGGTGACAAAGAGATTTCCATCTTGAGGCCTGTCCCACCCACCACACATCCAATTGGCCAATATCACATGATGTGCTGATGTCAATCAGTGTAGACACTGCACTTGGTAGTCCTCAGCCCTGTGGTGCTTGTGATAACTGTGTAACATGATAGTACAAATCAGTATTCATCAAGCATTTGTACACCCAGTCCTGTCAAATGTAAAGCTGTGTGTGACTGAGTGTGTGTGTGTGTATGTGTGTGTGTGTATGGGTGTGTGTGTGTGTGTGTGTGTCTGGGTGTGTGTGTGTGTGTGTGTGTGTGTGTGTGTGTGTGTGTGTGTATGTGTATGTGTGTGTGTGTGTGTGTGTGTGTGTGTGTGTGTGTGTGTCTGTGTGTGTGTGTGTGTGTGTGTGTGTGTTTACAGAGGAATGGTTTATGGCCCATTCACACACACACTGCACTTCCCATTGCCCATATTAGCATTCCTGCTGATGTCAATCACTTTGAAATAACCCTCTAAGTCTCAACCCTATAAACTGAGTGGTGCTTGCGATATGTGTGTAATACTGTAGTGTAGAAAACTAGTTAGGTTAGAGGTTGTAATCCCAGACACAGCAACTGTGAAACTGTGTGTGTGTGTGTGTGTGTGTGTGTGTGTGTGTGTGTGTGTGTGGAGATGAATGATTTTAAGGTCATTCACAGTCGCTACACCTCCCATTGCTCTACTTTCGCATGCCTGCTGATGTCAGTCACCTTGAAATAACCCTTTGGATAAGTACCAGCCCCATAAGCTCGGTGGCACATGTAATAACTGCGTAATGTTGTAGTATAGCATATTATTTAGGTAGGAGTTCTAATCCCAGACATAGCAACTGTAAACTGTGTGAGAGAGTGGGAGTGTCTTTGATGATACCTGAATTTATGGACAGTGACACTTACTACTCTCCTGTTACCCCCTCCTTTAGCACTGCTGCTGATGTTAGTCACCTTCAAAGATACCTTGGCACAGCTCTCCAACGTATAAGCTCCATGGAGCATGCCATAAATGCAAAACAATGTAGTAGTAGTAACTACATAGGTATGGGTTTGAATCTTCCCCCATGGCAAGTGTTTGTGTGTGTATACATATGTATGTCTGTACCTCAAAGATTTTGGCCCCATTTACAGCCAGTATACATCTCAGAGCCTGACAGCAGTCCTGCAGATATCATCCACCTTAGAAGTACCTGTTGCCAACCCTAAACTATGTAAGGTTAGTGGTGCATGTGGTAAATGCATAACATAATGGTCCATAAAGATTGTTAGATAGAGGTTTGAACCTCACCCCTGGCAAATGTAAATGTGTGTGTGTAGGGTAAAATTATTTTTGGGATCTCTCACCCACTACATCAGCCAATGCCAGTATTTTCAAGGGCTGGTGATGTTCCTCACCCTAGAAGTACCTTGAGACAACTTCCATTCTATAAGATTTGTGGCACGTGCAATAAATGTGGTACGCTATAGTAGAAATACATAGCTAGCTAGGGGTTTGAATCTCAGTACTGGCAAGTGTGTGTGTGTGTGTGTGTGTGTGTGTGTCATCAGTGTCCTGTGTGGAGATTGCTGTGATTGTGCAATAAAGGGATCCATTATGGGGTGGGTTTTGCTAAATTATCATGTTGAGGACCTAGTATATGTCACAATGGCCACCTTACAAGGACAACAGATGCCAAAGACTAGAGAGGTTGGTGTAGATAATCCATAGCCCTACATGTGACATTATGGATTGATGAACAATATAGGCAACCCTTCTATTACTCAGAGAACACTCTCCACTCATGTCTCATACACAAACACACTTGCATAGGCAACAACCACTATATTGGTAGTTCCCTGCATATTACCTCACATATAGTAACCACAGCATGACTGCAGTGGACTACATGCCTGTTGACCACAATAGTGTCCCTGACATCAGAAAGTACTTTGATGTATTACATCTCCTGACTGAGTGTGAGTTATCCAGCAAGTAAAAGGACACGGTACCCTGTCCCATCCCCTCAGTAGGCAAATAAATGTGTACAGTGGCCCTTTTGCCATGTTTCGCACTGGATGCCTGAAAAATGTAGGGTCTGCAAACGTAACCCACAAAGGGAATACCGTGCCTTATACACATGCCCTGTATTGACAGATGACACTAACTCTACTGAATACAGGTATCATGCTGTTAATGTATGTGCAAGCACAACCTCAGTTACATAGCCAGGTGTCACCAAATGAGGTCAGGAATTCTACATCAGAAGATAACAATCTGTCCACACAACATGCCCCAGAGACCTCAAGTACACTTCCACACGTCAAAGAACATGCGTGTGGGACATGTGCATAACCCAGACACTGTCCATATTATGGAATATAGATCACATACATGGGATGCAGTGCACATCACTGGCCACCCAGATGAGTGGATGGTGAATACCCTGGGAACCACTCCAGGGTCTACACCCCTGAGCCACACTGGGGACTACTGTCATGTGGCCTGATGCCAATGTATTCCCTTGGCCTAGCACTGTAGAGCCTTCACGTCCATTCACCTACTAGACACCTGTGAAGCTATGAAACTATGGATCTCACTACTGGCAAGTGTGTATGCGTGTGTGTGTGTGTGTGTGTGTGTGTGTGTGTGTGTGTGTGTGTGTGTGGAGATGAATGATTTTGAAGCCATTCACACTCAGTACACCTCCCATTGCCCTACTTTAGCACTCCTGCTGTCAGTCACCTTGAAATAACCCTTTGGCCATGTTTCAACCCCATAAGCTCTGTGACACTTGCAATAACTGCATAATACTGCAGTGTAGCAAAGTAGTTAGGTAGGAGTTCTAATCCTGATTCTGCCAACTGTGATAATGTGTGTGTGTCTTTGTTGACACCTGATTTTGTAGACATTCACACTTACTACACTCCCTTACCCCTCCTTTAGTACTGCTGATGATGTCACTCACCTTCAAAGATACCTTTGGACAGCACTCTAACATGTAAGCTTCGTGGCGCGTGCAATAACTGTGTAACACTATAATAGCAATACATTGACAGGTAGGGGTTTGAAACTCAGTACTAGTAAGTGTGTTTATGCGTGTGTCATCAGTGTTCTGTGTGGATGTTGGGGTGATTGTGTAATGACAGGATCCATTGCATTTTGGGTTTTGCTACATCATTATATTGAGGACCTATATGTCCCAATGTCCACATTACAAAGCCAACAGTTTTCAAACACTGTAGAGGTTGTTGTACACAATCCACAGCCATAAATGTGTACTGCCATGTGCAATTACTATGTGACAGTATGGATTAGTAAACAATATAGGCAACTGTTATAATATCCAGATACCACTCTCCAGCCACGGATCATACACAAACATGCTTGGTTCTTACTCCCTTCCTTTCTCACTTTCTCTCTGTCTCTCTCTGTCTCTGTCTCTCTCTCCCTCTCTGGTGGATGTGGAAAAGTACAGCTGTTTTGCATAGCCAGCAGCTTGACTTTTGTAGATGATGCTCATGATAAGCTGATTGCCTGTGAACAAATTGGAGTCCCACACTTGCTAATTGCATGTGGCACAGCTGTGGTATCATTCCTATAGACAATTGCATGGAAACACACTCCTGTAATGCACTCCATGTTGGTGTTGGCCCTTTTCCTTCACTGTGAGCAGGACTTCATGTGGGTGCCTGACAAACAGCATCACAGAGGATAGTTGGAAATACCTCTTACAACAAACACTGTGAAGACAGGTCAATAAGCTGGAGGGGGATGTTCCAGACATGTGACAGAATATAAGTATTGCTGTTCTACATTTGAAGTAATGTTGGTTTAGCAGGGTTTGTGTGGATATGGCTGTACTGCATGATTTAAAGCCTGGCATGACACTGTTATGTAGTTTAGAAAACTCAAACCTGTAGGGCTATCTGCAGACTGGCCAGAGTCTGGGGTCTTAGATGTGATGTGTTACTCACACATTTTCTGTATTTATAAATGCAGTAGCATACTCTGATGATTGCAGTCAATAAATGACAACATCCATCTGTGTTCCTGCCTTCGCATTCCTCAGAAGAGATATGTCACAAGAAACCCTGTTACACCAGCAAGTTTCTCCGCTTATAATAGCAATATGTCAATATTGGGCCTGTGTTTGTGCCTCTGTCCCTGAAGTCTTTCACCCTTTGTCCATATGTTATGCAGTAAGAGGTGGATATGTACAGCATATCATTATTTTCTGACATCATTCCTGATATCAAGCCAGTGATATATCAGACTGCCACACATATTTTGTCTAGGATGCCTTATATGTGAGGACAAAACCTGGACATTATGTTGTAGTCTGTACAGTAGTGAGGTCTGTGTACTTGTTGACAGACAGTCAGTATAGTGTAGCAGTGCACTGTGAATATGTTATTTGGCCTGTGTACAGACTGGGGTAGATGTCATTGTTCTTGGTCCTGTTCTATCTGACGTTGCATGCTGCTCCAGTTTCTGGTACCCTATCAGCTTATATGTTTGTAGGACCAGACTGAGACATGTCCCATACTACAGCAAGGCATCAGACAACACTGTGAATTGGGCCAGTAAATATAGGGTTAGTGTGTGAGTGGCAAACATAATTATGGGTTTTGTTCACAGTCCATATACTGTAGTATTAATTAGGCTTACCATAATGTGACTGACTGTGTTGAAATTGGTTGTGGGTATGCACTTTCACAATGATGTCTGTTACTCCATGCTGTTACATGCCTGTAGTGCCTGCTATATTTGCAATTACATGTGTATTCCTACATAGGAAAATTGGGTCAGTGTATGGCAGTCTGCCTGTAGTTTAGACTTTGCTTGGTGACATGCCTAGCAGCTCAGTCTATTAACCCTAGTGTGATGTTATGTCTAGATATTTGTCAGATGTACTGTTGCCTGGACACCATGCATGTTGTGTATTACTGACAAAGCAGTGGGATGCTGTGATGATGTATGTCACTAACTACTGGGAAGTATGTAGGCTTGGGACATCTGCTGCTCCAGTTAAAATGTGTTACGACAGGCAGGAGGGTGTGAATGCATTAACTGTGTGAGCTTATCTGCTCCAGTATTTGTGAGTACCCCCATTTTCATGGCTTAAAACATCCCTTGTTAGGCTTCATTCATATTTCTTGCACTAAGGAGTTCTGTGTATACCTCTCACTTGACCAGATTGTTTCAGACCGTCCACATTTATTGCTCATATTTCTGCTGTATTCTACAGTCATTACTGTGATTTGTGTGGTACTTCACTATGATGATTTTATGATGTCTGTCAGTAACTGATGGCGTACATGTCAGTTTCAGAAGAGCCATGCTTCATAACATGTATGTTGACACAACCCCTGTTACTGCAGCAAAATTCTATATTTATAACTGCAATAGTTACATAACGCTCCCTTGCACTAAGAGGTTGAGAGTTATGGTGCTGAGGTATAACTTCACTACATATTATGGACATATATTTTATATATATATATATATATATATATATATATATATATATATATATATATATATATATATATATATATATATATATATATATATATATATATATATATATACAGATATATATGTGTATATATATATATATATATATATATATATATATATGGATTCCTATTACAACAACGAAAGTTCATAACTTCGAACTTGTAATAGGAAGCATTTGTAAAGTTCACTTTAATGAAAGTGAACTTCCGTGAACGTGTACTTCACCGAAAGTACTACAGCACAGTGGAGGACATCAAAAAACAAGCTATGTCCTCCACTATGGTGCGATACTCATGGACCTTAGGGTTAGGGGAGGGTTAGGGTAAGGATAGTTAGTAAAGTTATCCCCACCTGACCCATGCCCTAACCCTAAGGTTCATAACTATCACACCATAGAGGAGGACATTGCTATGTCCTTCACTGCGCTGCAGTCATCATGGACCTTAGGGTTGGGGCATGGGTCATGGTAGGGGATAGCCTGGACCTGTGCCCCAACCCTAAGGTCGTGAGTACTGCACAGAAGTTCATTATAACGCCCGTGCTCATTGTACTGAACTCACGTAGTGCACTTCGATTAAGTGCACTTTTGTAGTGTGCATTCCATACACTATTTCAAGTAGTGAACCTGATCAAGTGTATGGAATCCATATATATATATATATATATATATATATATATATATATATGTGTGTGTGTGTGTGTGTGTGTATGTGTGTGTGTGTGTGTGTGTGTGTGTGTGTGTGTGTGTGTGTGTGTGTGGATATATATATATATATATATATATATATATATATATATATATATATATATATATATGAACCTATGAACCTATATATATTTATATATATATATATATATATATATATATATATATATATCTACATATATCTACGTTCATAGGTTGGTACTAGGCTATACAAGGGCCTATACAAGCCTAGCCATAACAATTCCCTGGATATTTCTTCCAACAACATTTATTTCCTGGACCCTGTCTAGCAGGGTGACTGACATGATCCCCGGGGTGAATTTCCTATCTCCCATCCAATCACCAAGGTTCCTTTTGAAGAGGGCCAAGGAGGCACTCTGCTTGACATGTATGGGCAGTCTAATTCAGATATGGGGCATCTCTGGGTCAGGAACCTATCCCTCCAACATGTTTTGCTCATTGTGATGACAAGGTTTAGATCCTGGAGTTTGTGGCTCTGAGGGATTGGGATTTCTTTAAGTGGAGCATGTCCAACAGCTCAGAGTTTGACATGGCCTTGTATGTTAAGCAGAGATCACCTCTGAGTAGACGATATGCCACAGAGTATAGCTGGAGTTTTTTTAGACGGTCAGCATATGGCATCTGCTTTAGACCTGTGATTCTTTTAGTGAGGTATTTCATGCCTTTCCAGCTGTTGCCGAAGTCTTTTGAGGTACATACCAAATGGGGCATTATACTCTATAATGGGTCTAATGAGGGATGAGTACAGTGGGATAATGACCTCCATTTTTCTGGATGAAAAGCCCTTAGTGATGAGATGTGCCACACAGAAGGATTTCCTGACTGTTGTGGCGATATGGTTATCGAAGGTGAGACCACTGTCCACCTGTGTCCCTAAGTCTCTCATCGCACTTTTGATGTTTAGTGTACTGCCACCTATGTAATTCATGGGTACATGTTTTTTTCCAAAGGGATAACTATACATTTATACATCTCCTTGAAGGCGTGAGCCGAGGCGCTAGGGAACTGCTAATAAAACAGTGTTGGATCTTTCCTTTGGTCATTGTATTTGGATAACTATACATTTCTTGGCATTAAGCTTGAGCCCATGGCTCAGGCACCAGGCATCTGTTTCTGTAAGGCCCTTTTGTAGAATATCCACATCATTTGGAGATTCAATAATGGCTCCCAGTTTGCAGTCATCTGTGAACTTTGTTAGCCAGAGTCCCTTAGTGTTGGCTTGTACTTCAGAGAAGTAGATGTCAAACAAGAGTGGTCCCAAGACTAAACCCTGAGGTACTCTACTTGTCACTTGTCTGGAGCTGGATTTGGAGTTAGCTACTTTTACAGTCTGGGTTCTGTCAGTAAGCCAGTTGGCAACCCATCAAATGACATAGGGATTTATGCCCAGCTTAGTAAGTTTATCTACGATTCCAGAGAGGGGGCTGGTGTTGAAGGCCTTGGCGAGGTCCAGATAGGCTGTATGGACCACCTTACCCTCATCCTCTGGAGACTGATTCGAAGAAGTCAATCAGGTTCAAGAGACAAGATCAGCCCTTCACGAACCTAAACTGGGTGGGGTCCAGTGTTTGAAGGTTGCCAATGTCTTTATTTATAAGTTCCATGATAACGCGTTCCATGCCCTTGCAGATCAGGCTCATCAGACTGATGGGATGGTAGTTCCCGGGATCCAATCCCCCCTTGTGGAGTGGGATAACTGTAGCTGTGCGCCATTCAGTGGGCACAAAGCCTGAGATGAGGCTATGATTAAACATGACACTTAGGTGAGGTGCCAGTTCATTTTGTAGTTCATGTAGTACACAATCCAGGATGTCATCTGGTCCCATGGATGCTGTATTCTTAGCTCTGGAGAGTGCGGTTTCTACCTGTGTGACTGTAAATACTGGAATTTGGCAATCTTTTGGTATTGAGATGGGCCCTTTAGGGGGTGAGATGGGGGTGAAGTTAGCACTAAATCGATCTGCCAGGATATTGGCAATATCCCTGGGATCAGTATATTTAATGCCATTCTGTTGTAGCTCAGAGCAGATCTGAGCATTGCCATTTAGATTCTTGACATAACTATAGAATGCCTTGTGGTTGTCTTTGGAATCTTTGGCAATTTTATTTTCGTAACTAGCTTTGGAGGATTTTCTGAGGGATCTCAGCTTCTTACTGAGGCTGGTGAGGGATTTTTTTGTATCCTCATATTTTCCTCTCTTCTGCAACAGTTTCTTCCTTCTGTTGTATATTTCATATATCCTTGTTATGTGTAAACATGAGTGTTGTATATACCTTCTTAGATGAATCCCACCATATTTATCTATGTGTATATTTAGATGTAAAAACATGAATGATTCAACACTATTTTCACTAACAAGTAGTAAACAATTGTAGTAGTCACAGCAGTTGTTCACTACTATTCAGTACATGTACTGACTGATATATTGAAAAGCAACAGACATTTTTTACAGCTTAGATGGCTTAGTGGTTAAGTGCTGTGACTATAGTGTACAGGGTCCTGTGTTCAAGACCTGCAAGGGCTGTTTATTTTGTTGCTAGGCAGAACAAGGACTGTTGGATACAGAGTGCTTAGCAGTTATGAGCAACTTTGCGGGTTTGCAGGGGTTTGCACAAAGCTAAGCGGTGCTAACGTACGGTTAAATGAAAAGGTGCTTACACCATGTAAGCTTATCTTACCAGTGCGCAAATCTGCTTAGCATTTACATTTAAGCAGTGGTTACACCTGCTAAGCATAGCTTAGCCTTGGTAACCAATGATCACATTCCTGTCTGATAAAATAGCACAGTAATGACATCTTTAATAAGTGTATTTAATTCCATTTATATAACATTCTTCTATGTGCTGTCATTACAGTAGCAAGGGGTGTGAGTATAGTGTATGGGACCATTGAGTATACATAACTAGTACAACAATCTTTTCTCCCTGTATGTGTTTCATACACGGGTAGTATCCCAGGTTATATGCAGTCACACTTGCATGTACTGTATCATTACTTTACTACTTTTAACAGTGCTTTTCCAAGTAAGAGTAGATTGCAGATTTTTGTACTGGAACAATACACCCCTGCATGCAAAGCTGGACTCTGAGTACTGACTATTGTGTTCTTGGTGTGTGAGCTGTATGTTATTAAGTATCTCCTATTGGATATTGATCTGATATATAGATATTAACTGCAGACTACTATATGTTTAGGACATGTCATTGAGGGCTGCTGTCATGTAGTAATGGCATACCTATCAGTGTCAGACTTCTGTCTGTCACAGCATTCATCCTAATGCATAACCTGCTGGCTAGCTGATTTCTGTCTGTCCTCTGTACAGATGTGCAAATGTCAGGTATCCATCTTGGCTGCATACACACAATCTATGATTGACTGATACTGACATCTACCCAGCTGTGTTATGAATGCCACAGCTAGGAAATCCGACCCTGTATGCACCAGATGCCATGGATACCTCAAGCAGACTACCACAGTCAACAGAACATGCTTGGGTCCAGGTCTCTAAACTAGACACTGGCCATATTATGTAATATATGTTGCAGACATGTCAACTGGAGCACCTCACTGGCCCACTGCAAGAAAACTAGATGATTGGATGCTGCATTTAACTGTCACCCTGAGGATCACTCAAGTGGCATCAGTTGATAGATGGCCTGCTGACAAATGTCAGGTGGCATGGTGCCAGCGTACCCACATCCCCTACTCTTCTCATCTCTCCATGTACATTAGCCTGGTACACACCTAGGAACACCTGTACCTATGGACCCCAATGCTGACAAATGTGTAAGTATGCATTACTTAGAATAACAGTGTCTGTGTGTTTGTAAACTTGTAGTTGATAATACACTGAGGGCCTTCTAACCTGCTACACTGCCCATTGCCATAATTATAAATGGCTGTTGCTGTAATTGACATTAAATGTACCTTGTTGCACTCTTCACACTGTTGGCTACCGGGCTTGCAGTACCAGCATAACACTGTCTTACAAATGGGTAGATAGGTGGGTTACCCTCTGCATCCTGGCAAGTGTGTGTATGTTTGTGGAGTGTGCATATTTGTAGGAGACAGCATTCTGGGGCCACATTTTCCAAATACAACAAACCTTGCCATACATTACAAGGGATAGTGATGTTTCTGACCTTAGGCCAGCCATGACAAACCCTCACCCTACTATCCCTGTGGCATGTGCAATAAATGCATATCCTGTAGTAACACTGATTAGATAGACATGAGATTGTATTGCAGTCCTGGTCAATGTGTGATTGTGGGCCTGTCAGAGCATTATCATGGGTTTCAGTGAGTACAATATCCAATGTGGTGTGGGTGCTGGGTATACTGTCTTTACACCATGGTACCCCAGTACTTGTCCCAAGGTCCATCAGTATGAGGACGCTGTCAACATCAACCATACAGGTAACTGATTACACTATCCAGCCCAATGATGAATGTGCTGTGTGCAAAATCTCTGTAACAGAATGGACTCACTGACACGGTAGTTACCAGTACTTAACCCAGGTTTGTCAAATGTGTCTATGACTGTATGTGTTTGTCAATGTGTATATGACAGTATGTCAGACTATGTATTGTACTTTAACACCCAGTACATCCCCCATTACCATACTGTACAAGTCTTGGTGATGTTCTTCACTTAACAGGAAACTTCGGGACACCTCACCCTAAAGGTCTGTGGTTTGTGCAATTAAGGCCAAACACATTAGTAGCAATAAGTACCTACATAGGGGTTCTACTCTCAGTGTTGCCAAGTAAGTGTGAGTGTGTGTGAGTGTGTCAGTCACCTTGAAATAACCCTTTGGCCATGTTTCAACCCCATAAGCTCTGTGACACTTGCAATAACTGCATAATACTGCAGTGTAGCAAAGTAGTTAGGTAGGAGTTCTAATCCTGGTCCTGGCAACTGTGATAATGTGTGTGTGTCTTTGTTGACACATGATTTTTGTGGACATTCGCACTTATTACACTTCCCCTTACCCCTCCTTTAGTACTGCTGATGATGTCACTCACCTTCAAAGATACCTTTGGACAGCACTCTAACATGTAAGCTTCGTGGCGCGTGCAATAACTGTGTAACACTATAATAGCAATACATTGACAGGTAGGGGTTTGAAACTCAGTACTAGTAAGTGTGTTTATGCGTGTGTCATCAGTGTTCTGTGTGGATGTTGGGGTGATTGTGTAATGACAGGATCCATTGCATTTTGGGTTTTGCTACATCATTATATTGAGGACCTATATGTCCCAATGTCCACATTACAAAGCCAACAGTTTTCAAACACTGTAGAGGTTGTTGTACACAATCCACAGCCATAAATGTGTACTGCCATGTGCAATTACTATGTGACAGTATGGATTAGTAAACAATATAGGCAACTGTTATAATATCCAGATACCACTCTCCAGCCACGGATCATACACAAACATGCTTGGTTCTTACTCCCTTCCTTTCTCACTTTCTCTCTGTCTCTCTCTGTCTCTGTCTCTCTCTCCCTCTCTGGTGGATGTGGAAAAGTACAGCTGTTTTGCATAGCCAGCAGCTTGACTTTTGTAGATGATGCTCATGATAAGCTGATTGCCTGTGAACAAATTGGAGTCCCACACTTGCTAATTGCATGTGGCACAGCTGTGGTATCATTCCTATAGACAATTGCATGGAAACACACTCCTGTAATGCACTCCATGTTGGTGTTGGCCCTTTTCCTTCACTGTGAGCAGGACTTCATGTGGGTGCCCTGACAAACAGCATCACAGAGGATAGTTGGAAATACCTCTTACAACAAACACTGTGAAGACAGGTCAATAAGCTGGAGGGGGATGTTCCAGACATGTGACAGAATATAAGTATTGCTGTTCTACATTTGAAGTAATGTTGGTTTAGCAGGGTTTGTGTGGATATGGCTGTACTGCATGATTTAAAGCCTGGCATGACACTGTTATGTAGTTTAGAAAACTCAAACCTGTAGGGCTATCTGCAGACTGGCCAGAGTCTGGGGTCTTAGATGTGATGTGTTACTCACACATTTTCTGTATTTATAAATGCAGTAGCATACTCTGATGATTGCAGTCAATAAATGACAACATCCATCTGTGTTCCTGCCTTCGCATTCCTCAGAAGAGATATGTCACAAGAAACCCTGTTACACCAGCAAGTTTCTCCGTTTATAATAGCAATATGTCAATATTGGGCCTGTGTTTGTGCCTCTGTCCCTGAAGTCTTTCACCCTTTGTCCATATGTTATGCAGTAAGAGGTGGATATGTACAGCATATCATTATTTTCTGACATCATTCCTGATATCAAGCCAGTGATATATCAGACTGCCACACATATTTTGTCTAGGATGCCTTATATGTGAGGACAAAACCTGGACATTATGTTGTAGTCTGTACA
>NC_056732.1:1910243287-1910285787 GCF_019279795.1 Protopterus annectens
TAGACGATATGCCACAGAGTATAGCTGGAGTTTTAGAGCCGGTCAGCATATGGCATCTGCTTTAGACCTGTGATTCTTTTAGTGAGGTATTTCTGCGGCCTTTCCAGCTGTTGCCGAAGTCTTTTGAGGTACATACCAAATGGGGCATTATACTCTATAATGGGTCTAATGAGGGATGAGTACAGTGGGATAATGACCTCCATTTTTCTGGATGAAAAGCCCTTAGTGATGAGATGTGCCACACAGAAGGATTTCCTGACTGTTGTGGCGATATGGTTATCGAAGGTGAGACCACTGTCCACCTGTGTCCCTAAGTCTCTCATCGCACTTTTGATGTTTAGTGTACTGCCACCTATGTGGTAATTCATGGGTACATGTTTTTTTCCAAAGGGGATAACTATACATTTATACATCTCCTTGAAGGCGTGAGCCGAGGCGCTAGGGAACTGCTAATAAAACAGTGTTGGATCTTTCCTTTGGTCATTGTATTTGGATAACTATACATTTCTTGGCATTAAGCTTGAGCCCATGGCTCAGGCACCAGGCATCTGTTTCTGTAAGGCCCTTTTGTAGAATATCCACATCATTTGGAGATTCAATAATGGCTCCCAGTTTGCAGTCATCTGTGAACTTTGTTAGCCAGAGTCCCTTAGTGTTGGCTTGTACTTCAGAGAAGTAGATGTCAAACAAGAGTGGTCCCAAGACTAAACCCTGAGGTACTCTACTTGTCACTTGTCTGGAGCTGGATTTGGAGTTAGCTACTTTTACAGTCTGGGTTCTGTCAGTAAGCCAGTTGGCAACCCATCAAATGACATAGGGATTTATGCCCAGCTTAGTAAGTTTATCTACGATTCCAGAGAGGGGGCTGGTGTTGAAGGCCTTGGCGAGGTCCAGATAGGCTGTATGGACCACCTTACCCTCATCCTCTGGAGACTGATTCAAGAAGTCAATCAGGTTCAAGAGACAAGATCAGCCCTTCACGAACCTAAACTGGGTGGGGTCCAGTGTTTGAAGGTTGCCAATGTCTTTATTTATAAGTTCCATGATAACGCGTTCCATGCCCTTGCAGATCAGGCTCATCAGACTGATGGGATGAGTAGTTCGGATCCAATCCCCTTATGGAGTGGGATAACTGTAGCTGTGAGCCACTCAGTGGGCAAGAAGCCTAAGGTGAGGCTATGATTAAACATGACACTTAGGTGAGGCGCCAGTTCATCTTGTAGTTCATGTAGTACACAATCCAGGATGTCAGCTGGTCACATGGAGGCTGTATTCTTAGCTTTGGAGAGTGCAGTTTCTACCTGTGTGGCTGTAATTACTGGAATTTGACAATCTTTTGGCATTGAGATGGGCACTTTAGGGGGTGAGAGTGGGGTGAAGTTGGCACTAAATCGATCTGCCAGGATATTGGCAATATCCCTGGGATCAGTATATTTAATGCCATTCTGTTGTAGCTCAGAGCAGATCTGAGCATTGCCATTTAGATTTTTGACATAACTATAGAATGCCTTGTGGTTGTCTTTGGAATCTTTGGCAATTTTATTTTCGTAACTAGCTTTGGAGGATTTTCTGAGGGATCTCAGCTTCTTACTGAGGCTGGTGAGGGATTTTTTTGTATCCTCATATTTTCCTCTCTTCTGCAACAGTTTCTTCCTTCTGTTGTATATTTCATATATCCTTGTTATGTGTAAACATGAGTGTTGTATATACCTTCTTAGATGAATCCCACCATATTTATCTATGTGTATATTTAGATGTAAAAACATGAATGATTCAACACTATTTTCACTAACAAGTAGTAAACAATTGTAGTAGTCACAGCAGTTGTTCACTACTATTCAGTACATGTACTGACTGATATATTTGAAAAAGCAACAGACATTTTTTACAGCTTAGATGGCTTAGTGGTTAAGTGCTGTGACTATAGTGTACAGGGTCCTGTGTTCAAGACCTGCAAGGGCTGTTTATTTTGTTGCTAGGCAGAACAAGGACTGTTGGATACAGAGTGCTTAACGCAGTTATGAGCAGCTTTAAGCGGGTTTGCAGGGGTTTGCACAAAGCTAAGCGGTGCTAACGTACGGTTAAATGAAAAGGTGCTTACACCATGTAAGCTTATCTTACCAGTGCGCAAATCTGCTTAGCATTTACATTTAAGCAGTGGTTACACCTGCTAAGCATAGCTTAGCCTTGGTAACCAATGATCACATTCCTGTCTGATAAAATAGCACAGTAATGACATCTTTAATAAGTGTATTTAATTCCATTTATATAACATTCTTCTATGTGCTGTCATTACAGTAGCAAGGGGTGTGAGTATAGTGTATGGGACCATTGAGTATACATAACTAGTACAACAATCTTTTCTCCCTGTATGTGTTTCATACACGGGTAGTATCCCAGGTTATATGCAGTCACACTTGCATGTACTGTATCATTACTTTACTACTTTTAACAGTGCTTTTCCAAGAGTAGATTGCAGATTTTTGTACTGGAACAATACACCCCTGCATGCAAAGCTGGACTCTGAGTACTGACTATTGTGTTCTTGGTGTGTGAGCTGTATGTTATTAAGTATCTCCTATTGGATATTGATCTGATATATAGATATTAACTGCAGACTACTATATGTTTAGGACATGTCATTGAGGGCTGCTGTCATGTAGTAATGGCATACCTATCAGTGTCAGACTTCTGTCTGTCACAGCATTCATCCTAATGCATAACCTGCTGGCTAGCTGATTTCTGTCTGTCCTCTGTACAGATGTGCAAATGTCAGGTATCCATCTTGGCTGCATACACACAATCTATGATTGACTGATACTGACATGTCTACCCAGCTGTGTTATGAATGCCACAGCTAGGAAATCCGACCCTGTATGCACCAGATGCCATGGATACCTCAAGCAGACTACCACAGTCAACAGAACATGCTTGGGTCCAGGTCTCTAAACTAGACACTGGCCATATTATGTAATATATGTTGCAGACATGTCAACTGGAGCACCTCACTGGCCCACTGCAAGAGAAAACTAGATGATTGGATGTTGAATTAACTGTCACCCTGGGGTTCACTCAAGTGGCATCAGTTGATAGATGGCCTGCTGACAAATGTCAGGTGGCATGATACCAGTGTACCCACATGCCCTACTCTTCTCATCTCTCCATGTACATTAGCCTGGTACACACCTAGGAACACCTGCACCTATGGACCCCAGAACTGACAAATGTGTCAGTGTACATTACTGAGAATAACAGTGTCTGTGTGTTTGTAAACTTGTATTTGACAATACCCTGAGGGCCTTCTAACCCACTACACTCCCTATTGCCATACTTAGAAATGGCTGCTGCTGTAATTGACGTTAAATGTACATTGTTGCACTCTTCACACTGTTGGCTACCCGGAGCTTGCAGTACCAGCATAACACTGTCTTACAAATGGGTAGATAGGTGTGGGTTACCCTCTGCATCCTGGCAAGTGTGTGTATGTTTGTGAGTGTGCATATTTGTAGGAGACAGCATTCTGAGGCCACATTTTCCAAATACAACAAACCTTGCCATACATTACAAGGGATAGTGATGTTTCTGACCTTAGGCTAGCCATGACAAACCCTCACCCTACTATCCCTGTGGCATGTGCAATAAATGCATATCCCTGTAGTAACACTGATTAGATAGACATGAGATTGTATTGCAGTCCTGGTCAATGTGTGATTGTGGGCCTGTCAGAGCATTATCATGGGTTTCAGTGAGTACAATATCCAATGTGAGGTGTGGGTGCTGGGTATACTGTCTTTACACCATGGTACCCCCAGTACTTGTCCCAAGGTCCACTGTATGAGGACCGCTGTCAACATCAACCATACAGGTAACTGATTACACTATCCAGCCCAATGATGAATGTGCTGTGTGCAAAATCTCTGTAACAGAATGGACTCACTGACACGGTAGTTACCAGTACTTAACCCAGGTTTGTCAAATGTGTCTATGACTGTATGTGTTTGTCAATGTGTATATGACAGTATGTCAGACTATGTATTGTACTTTAACACCCAGTACATCCCCCATTACCATACTGTACAAGTCTTGGTGATGTTCTTCACTTAACAGGAAACTCGGGACACACCTCACCCTAAAAGGTCTGTGGTTTGTGCAATTAAGGCCAAACACATTAGTAGCAATAAGTACCTACATAGGGGTTCTACTCTCAGTGTTGCCAAGTAAGTGTGAGTGTGTGTGAGTGTGTGTGTGTGTGTTTTGTGTGTGTGTGTGTGTGTGTGTGTGTGTGTGTGTGTGTGTGTGTGTGTGTGTGAAGGGATCTACTTCAGTTTGCAAAAAATATATGTCTCAGGAGATGATTTGTCCGAGAACTAACTGTCTAAAGGTAACATTTCAAAGCAATCAACTTGTGGAAATACATTTAAACAAAACTAGTGGCAGATATGAACATGCCCTATTCTCCACTGTACAGCTGTACAGTGATACAGGAGTTGGTATATATACATGGGTGTGGTGGTTGTGGCCACAACCACCTACATTGGGGATATTGTTGTGGGTATCCACTCCACTTAGTGTGCTGTTATACTGTACAGTTTATGTTAACAGGTTAAGTAGTTGTTAATCACACTATGTGTGGCTCTACGCCACCCCACACCCTCCACAGTAGGGGGCTGTGCCATCCACACAGGCACACCTATGTTTACCAACTCCAGGACTGCACTACATTGGGGAAGAGGACATATACCCTGCCAGTACCATCGTCAATAACATTAATCTGGTGAACTGATAATTTCCTGATGTGATGTTTTGGCAATTTGGTCTGGGTGGAATTACATAGGCCAAAATGGGTTCACTGCAAAATAAAGTATAGCCATGTGAACAGTATTCTCTGTGTATTGCATCAACACTAAAGCATGTGTGTGTGTGTGTGTGTGTGTGTGTGTGTGTGTGTGTGTGTGTGTGTGTGTGTGTGTGTGTGTGTGTGTGTGTGTTATTCATGGACATTTGGTGTGTGCCACACAGTACACCTACAATTGTCCACTGTAGAAGAGCTGCTGACATCAGCCACCATGCACTCACCTGTATACACCCATCAGACCTATCAGCCATGTGGCACATGCAGCAACTGTTATACAGACCTGTTACTTGTGTTCAGCTGCACCCAGGATATGACACAGTCACTGCGTCACCACAGTGCCATACCGCTTGTAGGAAGGGACAGCAGACCAACATCCCACTGACACATAGACACCTACAACACAAACTGAATAGCTTAGGGAGACCACAATCAGTCACTGTTAATAATAGCTATAATGCATCATGGCTGGACAGCTACACACCCTGCCATGTAAGCATTGAACATTCCAGCTGAAAGCACATTAAACAGCATTACATTGCTAAACCTTAGTACATTCATCCTGTACATCAGAACCACATTAGCATGTCCCTGCATCAATGGTATGGATGGCAGGGATGTGACACAGTTATCATGATATGCACAGGGTGTGTTGTGGGTTTGCCAGAGGCCTAGGCTGAGCCATTTGGTTGACATCATGTGTGTGTGTTAGGGGGTTCTTTATCAAATGGGCTGTGCAGATGTGGTGTGTGTAGGTATGGAGGTGCCCTAGCTGTGTTGGTGATGTGTGTGTATGTATACACACAGTTCTGCCATGTGGCTGCCCTGTACAGGTGTTCATTGGACAGCTGCAGACCGTACATGGCAGGGTGTACAGTTCACCGTGTCTGGCCACAGACAAGGGAATTGTGCCTGCCAGGGGTTCCACGGGCACTATCAGACAGAAGCCCAGATATGGTACTCTCCCCTGATGATGACATGTCCGCTGGATTTGCACCCCTCTTGGAATGAGCCAGGACCATGTGCATGTGGCCTGCTGCATTGTGGTATGGACAGCACCCCCCTGCAGTGCTGGTGCTAGTACTGCCACTATGGGAGCGGCTGTGAGTTGCTGCATGTCCACGTAGACCCCACCTGCTGGTGTTGCTGACCTATGTCCACGCGGTTGACACTCTTCTCCACCACATGCTCTAACACAGACACCACACGGT
The DNA here is from genome assembly GCF_019279795.1 of Protopterus annectens. NCBI lineage: Eukaryota > Metazoa > Chordata > Ceratodontiformes > Protopteridae > Protopterus > Protopterus annectens. The sequence continues at coordinate 1,910,249,351 of NC_056732.1, forward strand.
TGAGGATTCCCACCATCTCACCCAACCGTCTATCCAGGACCTCTGCAAAATAACGGTGGGTACCTGCAAGATCACGGATGTTGTCAAGTACAGTAGAATGAGTAGCCCTCTGGAGTCTTAGACTCAACCCCTGACAGCCCTGCCTGTGCCTCACCATACCTATCATTATTGTAGAAGTCTGTATGAGCACTAACATCAGTTTGCCTGCAGGAGGGACCCTGACCCACCTTGCAACCTGTGAGGGGAAAACAAAAATGTAATGTAAAACCTGTACATTATGCCTATTTTGAAATACAAAAACAAATCTACTATTTTAACATGACTGTTTAGTTCCTGATTTTAAACCATACTGGACCTCTAAGTTGTGATGATGTCACTAATTTTAATTGGTGTGAAATGCTGGGTTTACTATTTAAATCATTTGTAGCTTTTTTTATGTTATCCTGATGAAGTCCTGAATTTCCATGAACAAAAGCACTTGACTTGAGATTTGTATTCTGTTTGCACTGAATTATATTCTGTGAAGTACCATTAAACTTGTCCTACTACAGGTGGTTTTGGGCTATTTCCTAAGAGGTATTTGTGTTTTACAATGGGGCCACAATACCGCATATGTTAACATTACACACACCTGATATGTGACATATGACCTGTGCAATGACATGCAGTATCAAACAAATGTGTTAGTTGTGCAGATGCTGAATGAGATGCATACAGTATGTGGGTCGCATAAGTGTGCACACCCTTAACACAATGGTTTGTTGCAGCACCTGTTAAGTGAACTACAGCAGTCACTATTCCTGAAAGGGGTATACTAGCATGGCCCATCTTCACATGCCATTATTTGGTCACTCCGCCCTACAAATGTACCCCAACTCTGCTGGATTGCAAGGTCAGCTCATGTGCACAGCCCTTGAAGGTCACACAGTGCCTTCACTATTGCTGTGGAATCAGGGTTATGTCTGGCACAATTCATGACCTTGACTGTGTTCAGATACAGCCATTCTTAGTGAGCTTTGGATGTATGCTTCAGTTCACTGTTGTGTTTCAAGACATCCTTCCCCATCCTCAGCCTTATTGCAGATGCTTGACAACACATGAGGGCCACATGAGTGTTATTTTGCAGTGTTCCAAATTCAGAATGACATGTCTACTGGCCTAGTTCGTGCTAATGAACAGCAAACCTAAAGGTGCACACTCGCATCAGCAAGGTACAAATGGGGATGGTGGGCCTGAGGTGGAGTGAGGTGTTGCTTGTGCACCAAATGTATCTTTATTAATACTGTCTGTAGGTTTCAGCCTTGGTCTCAGTACACCATTACACACTGCAACACATGCCTTTGGGAGACTTGATGTTATACATATGTATCTGTAGAGAGCCCAGGATGATGTTTCCTGTGTAACAACTCTTCCATCTGATCACCCTAACCCATAGGCCACCCTTATGCAGATTCCAGGTGATTGTCGACACAGGTACTGCACAGGCAGTACTTGCTAGACATTCCTGCAAGTCCTTCAGTGTTGCTGTATGTTTCTGGGCAGTCTCCATGACCAGTTTGCAACATGTGTTGTCATCTGTCTTGGATGGGCATCTATTTATTTTCTACATTAATGTTGTCCCATACTTTATACACACATACATGACTGTCTGCATTGTTTGCCCTGCTATATGCAATGGTGAGGTAAGGCTACCTCTCCCACTCCTGAGTGCTACCTTTCAGATATGGGATCCATTCCATGGTTTGTAAGATGTGTGAAAGCCACGGCTGCTTCTGTTGCAGGTGAGTGGGCAAATGTCATGGACATACTTCGGTGTGACACTGAGGCCCTGTACTTGATGGAAGGTGTGTACTCAAGAAGAGTGAATGCTGAAAGTACCTCAAAAGCTGCTTCCACAATATGTTATTTGGAGGGTGTGCACATATATGCTTCCAGTGTTTGTTAAGGTGTGTATTCACCATATTTGTTGTCCTAATATAGGATTCCATATTACACATTCATTGCTCATGTTAGGATCACATTACAGGGTGTAAAAGGTGTGGAATATGGTATTGTGATTTGCCATTGTTTAGATCAGGAACAGTTGCCATTGTAATAGTGGTGTATACACTGTTGTAGCCACTGTATAAGGGAAATGTTTCAGACATGTCCCTACTGTAGGCCATTTGTCCCACCATTATGTTCATCTCTGTCCACACATCTTGCACTGACAGGTTGTTAAGTATACTGCAGGACTCTTACATACCCTTCAGATATGCCACCATGGTGACCACTGTGATGCAGTGCAGCTACCAGCAACAATAAGTGAACATGTACAGTATGCATTATGGGTAGGTGTGTTAAATGTCTGCATGGCAAATACCACGGCCATAACATGGCCAGTATACTGACAAACCTGAACAAAACAACTCCATACTCACCAGCTACAGGCTGCTGCCCCAGTTGTATACCAGAGGGACCTACATACTTGTGTGAGAGACATAATATCAGTAGCCACACCTGTGGCAAGGTGGGGGCAGCATTTCAGTACATCAACAGTACAAACCCACAATAAAAGAAAGTATGCACATCTGTTCATTGCTACACTGCAGCAATAGACTATCTTATCTGACATATGCATGTAGATACTTTACAAATTAAGATGGATAAGCAACAGTGGTCTACTAATGTGCACTGGAGCCTTACCTGCATGCTCCTCGTCCATTGTGTGGGTAGCACACACCTCCCCAATGCTGTCTTCAGTTTGCTGGCTTGGTTGGTGGGCAGGTGCCCCAAGGTTGGCGAGGAGCTCCTCAGCATGTGTCAGTTGGGGCTGGATGGCATGACCCCCATCTGTGGCTAACTGGTCCCTCCTAACTGCAGCATCACGCTGACAGGTGTGGCACATCAGATTGGTGCACCGATGCCGCACCTGCTCATAACTGTGGTTATGCAGGCCGACATCATTTACCCTGTGGATGAGCTCATTCTACAGGGCAGTCCTCTCCTGCAGATCATGGGCCCTGTGCCCAAATAAGGTGCCATGATGTAGTATGAGGAAGAGTATAATGACATAATTTTCCTGGGATGTATATGCAGGGAGCCTTTCCTGGGACATTGTACCTGGAAGACATAAACAGGAAAAAAATCAGAGGACCTCATACTGCAAGGATGTATAAGTTGATAATTGATATCTCCCCCCCCCACCATATCTGCAACAATAATCTAAACACACAAATCAATGGGTATGTTTTCACCAATCCTACTGTTGGGACATATGTCCTATTGTTCAACAAATATTGAAATTTGTTTTATTAATGTTCCATGTTGAAACACTATCACTGGTGGCCTGTTGCTATCATTGTAACCTGCGTGCCATTGTAATGGCCACTGTGGTTCCATATATGCATGTGTTCTGTTTGCTATGCTACTGTTCCTAATCTGGTGTTTTGGGTTACTGGGAATATCTATGCATGCTGTTATAACCAATCCTGGATTGTGTTGACTATTACCAACCCACATATGTTCTAAAACTGCAACACCATGGCACATTTGGGAAGGCCGTTCCCAGTGGACCCACATCTCCCATCTCATCTGGCCGTGGCACCGGGCCTCAGCATGTCTGTGACCCACCATGTGACCTCCTCGTCCGCTGGTCCTGCACCATCTTTGGGTAGAACTGCCTCAGGGGATGGTGCTTGTCCCTCCCCTGAGAGTGGGCATGGACAGGATCCTGTCACCTGAAGCCAGGTCTGGGGTCAGGTGCGTAGGGAGGTCCGCAGTCAATTGGGAGATCTGCTATGCCAGCTTGAGGGCCAGGTGGTGCAATTAGAAGGTCAACCTGCCCCTCCCACTCAGCCCCAAGCACAGCCATCTTCAAGGCCGTGAAGATGCAGTGGTGATTGCCCATGGGTGGGGACCTCAGTCACACTGTTTCCATCTGGGGGCTCATGGGCATCCGATTTCCAAACACCCCTCCCGTCCAAGGTGTTTACCCCACATGTGTCATATATTGCCTCTGTATGCTGACTTGTCTGTCATGTATGTCTTCCTACCTAACCAACCTCCCAATATATACCTACTATCCTTCCCCAACAGCCTTAATCACTCTGTATCCAACAGTCCTTGTTCTGCCCAGCAACAAAATAATCAGCCATTGCAAGGCTTGAACCCAGGACCCTGCACACCATAGCCACAGAAATTTACCACTAAGCCATGTGAGCTGTAGATATGTGTGATGTTTTCTCAAACATATGCAGCACAGTCATTCAACTGTAGGGAAAATGTATATATATATATATATATATATATATATATATATATATATATATGAGAGAGAGAGTGCATTTGTGCATCGGATCCACAATCTGAACCTCTCACTGCAAAACATCTAACCAAAGGCACTGTAAATGGGGTGAAGGGGGCCCAAAATAGGGATCTCTTGTAATTATTGCCATTATCCCTTCCTCCACATCTGAACTGTTCTGTCTTTCAACAAAATGGAGCATCACATGTGGACAAAGCCCTAACATTAGGGGGGATATATAGGGACCGATCGTAGATATGGATATTACAAACCTATGAAGTTTGTGCATGATACATTTCACATTACCATGACTGTTCTGAAGGTGGTGGGGTCTGAAACTCATGTGTTGGTCATGACTTCATTACTTCCACCTTCAGCTATTTGCCAGACTAATACAGATGTTTGGAGGAACAGAACAAACACTATGATGGCTTAAAACTTGACATTCTGTGCAGATCTGCACAGTTGACAGGTGTGGCCCACTGCCTACAGGGCCCGATGCTATGTCCATAGCAGCTGTTCAGCAGGATATCATTACAGCAAGTCTTGATGACACATATACATTTTTCAATATCATCTATCCCATTATTACAGACCAAGTACTACATTGCATGCTGACATGTTTCACATACCTGTTTTATTATTATGTTCTCTTCTGTGTTGTAGTTGATGTCTTCCTTGTTTCTTTGTTTTTCAGTATTACTTTTGTTTTTTCCTATTATTTTTGTTTTTCCTTTTTTTATTTCTCTATCTCTCTCTCTCTCCACTACAGAGATCGAGCTGGTTTGAACAGGTTGCAGCGTGGCTTTTGTAGGTGATGCTCATGATCAGGTGATGGTCTCTGCACCAATTTGTGTTCCCCACTTGCTAATTGCATGCAGGCAGCTGTGTAGTTCTTCCAATAATCAATGTCATAGCAACCAACTACTATAAATGACTAGATCATGTGAGTGTTGTCCCTTTACCTTTCCTGTATGGAAGACATCCTTCCTGTGTGTGGGCAGCAGTGTATTAGACAGCAGGTATCAGTACCTCTTACAACAGGACTTGTGGACACAGCCAAACTACATGTTTGTATAAGGTTCCAGACTGAGGGACAGTGTGTGATTATTGCTGTTATATGCATTGCATGCTGCTAGTTTTACAGGGTTTGTGTGTACATGCTAGTTTTGCATGGAATGCAGTCTGTCTGCATAGATCTCAGCAGTGGGCCTATCCACATGATGGCCAGAGGATTGGCTGTTATGTTTTGTCTGTTCCCCACACAGGTCTTCTCCCTGACATATCAGTGTCATTCTCTCCATCAATTGCTATCAGTACATGGCAACATCCATTTGTGTTTCTGTCTTCATATTCCCGAGTAAGGGTATGTTGCAACCAATCCTGTAACACCAGCAACGTTCACAGTATATAACAGCAATATTTCAAGTATAGCCCTGCTTTTCAGCCTCTGTCCTCCACCTATATACCAGGCTTTGTCCAGATGTCATGCAGTAAGAGGTTGATAGGTAATTGTCTATCATTATTTAGTGGTGAAATTCCTGCTATCATTCCAGTGATGTTGTCGACTCCCACACAAATTGTGGGGTAGGGTCCATATATATGAGTGCTAAAGCTGGACAGAACATGTGTGACCCTTTACAGTCTGGAGTTCAGTGTGTGGAGAACACTGTTATACGCCGTTGTAAGACATTTTATGGGGAGGGGTATTAAATGTTTCTAACCTAGGCTATTACAACATGTGAGGAATATTGGTAATAAGAAACATTAAGGTATATGGCTGTGCATTTTCATATGTTTAACCATGGGAACAGTGGTGGGCTAGAGCTTACTGTCTTACACCCAGTTATGTTTTTCAGTGTGATAGTGATGTTTTATGTTAAGAATTCTTATGTAACAGATGCATTTACATTGTGACAAGTAATACCTTTCACCCTAGGGGTTGAGTACAGAGTGTAATTGGAGGCTGTTGAATTACATCTGTAATTAACTATTGATTGATTCTTATCTTCAAGCCAAGTGTGTATTTATTGTTGTACTACTTGAAGACTTTAGCCTAGACAGCAAAGTACTGTATCATATGTTTTCTTTGAGAGTTGCAGTAATCAGTTATGTATTCAAACACCTACATGCTATGAGAAATGGCATAAACAACTGAAATAATACACAAATAAACATTATATATATATATATATATATATATATATATATATATATATATATATATATATGCAGACTGTGTGGTGTCATGCCCTTTGCATTGTGTGTGTGTGTATAATTTTTATGCAATAATTCTCATTTGTAGGAAAGACTCAGACACTGGCCATTTGAAAGGTGGCAACTGTAGGAATAATGGCTGATGCTGTGCACCCTCTATATATACTCACTCTCTCTCTCTCTCTCTCTATATATATATATATATATATATATATACACATATTATATATGTATGGATGTGTGTGTGTATGTATGTGTATATATATATGTATATTTTTATATATGTATATATATATATATATATATATATATATATATACACATAGGTATATTTTTATATATGTGTGTGTGTATATGTATCATTAGAATGTTTGGCCTCCACATTGTACATTCCCTATGGTAGACTGACTGTTCTGCATGATATGTTAGAGAAAGCATCCCAACATTTTACAGCTGAGATGGCTTACTGATAATTTGTTGTGGCTATGTTGTGCAGGGTCCTGGGTTCAAGACTTACAAGTGCTGGTTATTTTGTTGCAAGGCAGATCAGTTCAGCTGTGGTGGGCCGGGATAATGGCAATACATACAAGATATCCCTATTTTGGGCCCCTTCACCCCATTTACAGTGCCTTTGGTCAGATGGTTTTGCAGTGAGAGGTTCAGAGTGTGGGTTTGATGTCCAAATGCACTCTCTCTCTCTCTCTCTATATATATATATATATATATATATATATATATATATGTGTGTGTGTGGCATATGACACATGTGAGGGGTAACACCTTGGGCGGGGAGGTGTTTGGAAATCAGAAGTCCATGAGCCCCCAAATGGAAACAGTGGGACTGAGTCCCCAGCCATGGGCAGTCACCACTGCACCTTCATGGCCCCGAAGGTGGCTGTTCTGGGGGCTGAGCAGGAGGGGCAGGCTGACCCTCTAATTGCATCATGAGGCCATCAAGCTGGCATAGCCGATCTCCAAACTCCTTGAGCTCACTACACACCAATCCCCAGACCTGACTTTGTGTGACAGTATCTGTCGCACTAGCTCCCGAGGGGGGACACCATCCCTGAGGCAATTCCACCAAGGTGGTGCAGGACCAGCGGGCTAGGAGGTCCTGGGGTCAGTCCCAGATGTGCTGGGGCCCGGTGCCATGGCCAGATGAGGTGGGAGAGGTAGGTCCATTGGGACCAGCCTTCCCAAACGTGCTATGGTTTTGCAGTTTTACAACATATGTGAGTAGTGACAGTCAACACAAGCCATGATTAGTTATAACAGCATGCATAGATATTCCCATTAACCCAAGACACCAGATTTGGAACCGTTGCATAGCAAACAGAACACATGCATGTATGGAACCACAGAGGCCATTACAACAGCATGCAGGTTACACTGATGGCAACAGCCACCAATGATAGTATTTCAACATGGAACATTAATAGGAACACATTTCAATATTTGTTGAACAATAGAACATATGTCCCAACATGAGGTTTGGTGTAAACATACCCACTGATTTGTGTGTTTAGATTATTGCTGCAGATATGGTGGGGGGAGATGTCAATTAACAACTTATATACCCTTGCAGTACTCACAAATTTAATGATAATTGTTCTAATCATTACTCTATGGGTATTATTACAATACCCTATAGCCTTTGTTTGGGCAGTGTTATGTTTGTACACAGTGTATATTTCATCTATCTTATAGCTAAATTCTACTTGTCTTACCTGGTAGACCTGTGGATGGAATGTTTGTTAATACTACATGACTGTTTCTAAACATATTCACAGATTAGTAGTTAATATTATGCACATACCTCTCAATCTCTTAATGCAGCACTCTGGACAAAGCTTGACAACATGTGGGTACAAATAGGGACATATTTTGGATATTGCTCTTATAAACTTGGAGAGTTGCTAGAGCAACAGGATTTGTTTTGATAAACATATTTTGAAGGATTTGAGGTCTGAAAATCAAATGTATGTTATTATTTAGTGACTACAATTCTGGAATCACCCCAGTGATTTGCCAGGAAGACAGAGGAACAGGCCAAAAATATGAGCCAATTATCTGGACATTCTGCAAAATCTGTACATTGGAGAGATATGATTATGCATACAGCTTACTACCACTCCCAAGATTTGAACCATGGCTGTGTGTGTTAAAAATAGAACAGTTTGAGTTTCATCAGAGTGAGCTATTTAGCAACTGCCATCTGTTCTTTCAGTGTTTTATGTCTAAGTCTCTCTTGGTTCCCAACAGTCTTATACAGTTCCTAGACATATTTTTTTATGTAGCACAGTGTGGGTAACAGTGATTAACACAACATCACTGTTCAGAGACTGCAACACTAAATTCCATACAAAACCAGAGTAAACACAATCAGTCCAGGATTTAGAACTTTATTGCCAGGCAGTTATGGTTTTATTGAAATATCACCTATATGGGACTATTACTGTCATATTGTCTGGTTTATTCAGTACAACCCATACATGGTTTTTAAACTGCCAGGTGACTTTCTACTACTTTATATTTATTTGGTATGACTACTACAAGCAGGATTGTTACTCACCAGCCTCGTAATGCAGCTTTTGCAACCTACTAGCATGAGCTTCCTGATTCACAACCCACTCAGTTGCAGCTGCAAAAGGAACCAGAGAAATATTTAGGCATACCTATTCATCACATACACAGGCTGGACTTTATTAAACAGTTATTAGTATGATTACTTACACACTGCTGGGACATCACCCCTCTGTCTTGCTTCTTGGATCCACTGGTCGAAGACATCCCTCTTTCTCTGCTTCAGGTCAGCATAGTGGTGCCAGACCTGCTCACCAGTCTGAGGGATACCAGTGGCACTGGTGAGGTCACAGGCGAGATGTTCCCAGGCTTCCGCTTTATATTGGGAGCCCTGGTACTGGTCCTGCAGCAGTCTCTCATCATGGTTTTTTACCAGGAGTCCTACCATGACCTCGGACTCCTGTATGCCCCAGCACTGCACCCAGAAGCGCATGCCCTCACCAACACCTGCCATACTGCCTACAGTGGGAAGCTGCAACCAGTTATGAGCTGTATTCTCACCTGCGGGGTTTAAATACGGCCACTCTCCCATCCTTTGCTGTGACTGGATGGTTTTGAATATGCTGAGCCAAGCTAAGCTATGGGTAAACCTGCTTAGCCAAGGTTGGCACTGCTTAAAGGGGCAGGGTCAGCACTGCTTATCAATGGGCAAACCCGCTTAGCTGGGCTACTCATTGCTTAGTAGTCATATTTACATACTGCTTACATCTGGTAAGCAGAGCTGTGCAATGCTTAGCACTGCTTATTTTTTTATTTTATAGACTATCTGCTGTATGGAATTGATTCATCATTCATTACATATGATACATTTGTTTACTGTCCCTGACATCCCCCAATGTACTTTCATTACATTTCTTCATGTGTGACTATACTGTATGGGGCACTTGTGTCTATATGGGGGTTTCACAACTTTGTTACACTGACATCTCACATTTGGACCTACTACAGTACTCTGGTTAACAAATATATGTTATTTAATAGCTAATTATGAAAAAAAATGTTTATGTATTACTTTCACATGTAAAATGGAAATCGGTTATAGTGGGGCTCGAGCCTGGAATGGCGTTTGTAAAGCATACACTCTAACCACTACACTATTACAGTGCAGGTGTGCTGGATGCCTGTTGCCATTTAACTTTGTGTGCTGTTTAAGCTGGACTAAGAGTAGGTAAGTGGCGGGCACACTTTCAGCAGCCATACTTAAACTTTATTGCATGTTTAAAAAAATAATATCCCTACTAATACTGAACCTGTTATTCTATCAACTTTCTGGTTTTGTGTGACAATTGTCCCTTCTGGCTTTGTTCATATCCTTACTCTGATGGGTTGGGAGGTGTGCTATGTGCTTATGCTACATGTGTGTTATTCCATCAGCTTTGCCTTGGTAGGGACGACTCTCACTGGCTTTGCACAGATTTCTTATCCTGATGGGTTGGGGTTGTTTTGAGCATTCTTGCTCGTTTTACATTGCTGAAAGGCAATTCTGGAGTGCAAGGGGCATGTGTATTGTGAGAGCTCTGCTCTGAGACACACCCCCTGCACTTGTACATGGAACTATGCTTAAATGGCCGAGATCGGCCAAAAAAAGTTTTATTTTAAAAAATTAAAACAATTTTCTTGCCAATGGCATGCCTAATAAATGGAATACATGGTTTATTTGAGGCTGTCATGCCTCCGTTTTCTTATTTGCAGAAATGTATTCAGCTAGTAACTGAATAGATTTCTGCAGGTTACACTATTACTGCACAAACACCTGCCTGCTTGCTGAGTCACTAATTCACCTCATTTGCATGGTTTTCACAAGAAAATGAGGTAATTAGCATAAGGCAGTGGTGTTATACAGGAATAGTATAGAGTGATAACTTGTGCATCCCGGGAGCTCTATACTGAATTGCTTGGCAGACATATTGTGTGCAGCAGCTCCTGCACTATTCTTGCATGTCATGCAGGTCTTAATGAATCCCAGGGCATGTCTCATAACTCTCTAGTGCTTAAATGATTTGTCTTTTTCTAGATAACTGACAGTAATCACGACACTCCATGCACTGCAAAATGAATAAACAATCTTAATATTATGAATAAAGTATGGTGAGAAATGACATAGTCAAAACTAAGTTAGTAAATGACTTCAGTATTCTCAGCATGATATAGTGAGACACAGCACAAGTTATAGACACATTTTTCACAAAGCTTACCAAGTACTATATGTCAGACATTACTCAGGTTATAGGCACATGAGCCACAGAAATCTGGGAACAAAGTATAGCTAAGCAGCAGCACTGGCTACCATGTACTAAATGTTAATGTGCTCATGCAAACAGTGCAGCATGCAGCAGCTTGGCACAAGTGCAGAACTGAAGAACGCAATACAAAATAAAGCAGTTGAAAACAGCACAGAAGGCAATTAAAACTCATTGTGCTAGCAAGCCAATAACAATATTTTGTTATGCTCACTACTCATTGCCTTTCTGTCACAAGAATAAACAACAATCACTCCACATGAAAAAAATCACTATTAGGTAAGCAAATAGTTACAGTATTTGCACAAACACAATGAATAAAATAAAAGCACTTCCCTGGTGATCTAGGGATCAAGCGTGCTGTCAATCTAGTAGTTAGATACCAAGGTCTGCAGTGTGCAGTGACTTGGTACAAATAAGCACTGATCAGTGCAAAACAGTATAAAGTACAGCAGTTGAAAACACCAAAAAAGGTAGTTAAAACCAGTAGTGCTAGCTGGAAAATAACAATATTAGGTTCTGGCTACTGCTACATTTCCATTCTCTGACAAGAATAAAAAGCACTCACCTGCCCCCCCCCCCAAAACAAAACATCAACAACAGCTTGTGCTTAAAGCTGCAGTGGTGCATTGGTAGCATTGTTGCCTTACAGCAAGAGGCTCTCCTGTTCGACTCGGCTGGACTGCCTTCTGTGTGGAGTCTGCATATTCTCCCTGTGGTCAACTGGCATTTGAAAGACATGTGTGAATGGGCATGCCTTTGCTGAAGGTTGGGTGTCGGGCTGGCAACTTAGCACCATTAAAATGTACTGCCAATCATTAGTGGACTGGAGTTCTGCTGTGGTGACCCCTAACTGGGAAAAGCTGAAAAGACAGGATCAATGCAATACATAAAATAAAGTCAAGCCACTTTCCTGGTGGCCTACAGATCAGAACTGTGGTCAGTCTAGTAGTTAGGAGCCCAGGTGCTCATCATGCAGTAGCTCAGCACAATAAATACGAAATCTGTATATTATGTATGCCTGAAGTTAGGGCTCTGAGAAACCCCAGGTAAAAGAGCGTGCTTATTACTTTAAAATAATGGAACAGGCAATTGGTCTTCACAGTGCCTGTAGTAGCTTATTTTGCACACAATCCTAATATGAACAGTGACATTAACATAAGAACCCAGTTATGCAGTTACATGAATAACAATGCAGCACATATCTAGGAATCAATTCTCTAATGATCAAAATTAGTGCACACTTGTGGTTATATACATACATGTAAAAGTAATCCTCACGACTCCCTGACATGTGCACAAATCATTTGTGATTGCCTCACACAAGTGCAATCCCACATGACCAAAACCTTCCCAATGAAACAGCATTCTGGAGAGAGAGAAAAGCACACATAAAAATAATTTTTGCAGGGGTTCAAGCCCCATGCACCTCACACACCTGTTGTTTATACATATCAGGTACAAGGTCATACCAATAAGGGGAAAGTGGGAATCTGGTACATGAGCAATTTGTCATTCTGGTTAAAAGCTCTCCACTTGAACACAGCAATTCATCATTCTGGAGAAAAGCTGGCCAGTCAAACACTAGTGATTGCATAAAATGGAATTATTAGTCCTTCATAAACAAACCCGGCTCCCAAATTCTGATACATGTTAATTCAGAATAGTAACTAGCTAAATTTGTTCTGATAGGGAGAAAGCTGCAAACTGCTCATCCTATTGGAACAGAGCCAATGCCCCACTAGCTTGGGTAAGATTCCCACTGTTGCAGTATCATACTTCAAGAAGATAAGTGACACTGAACATTTTCATATGTCTGGCATGATATATCATATATTTATTTCACCAGACGGCTGTAACACCACCTATTATTATCAAGTTAAACAGAAATAAGGTTACCTAAAAGAATGCGGCATGACATTTGCTGTACCTACTGAACAGATTCCCAGCTGGTTCTTAAGTAGTCCCTGAGATGCTATTTACCAGGGGTATTCCTGATGAAACATAACCTTTCCCAACAAAATAAAAATACTTGATGAATTCCTTGCATAAGTCACAACAAAGTAACTGTTTTACTGTTACTTATTGCATTTACAGGTACTTATAAAAAAATAATCCAGAAGACCACTGTGGAGCCTAGTCCAATGTTTTAGTTGCACTCTAAAACTGTGTGGTTAACTGACTTCTCAGAATCATACCAGAAGCACCTTGTCTAGAGAAATCAGCTTGTTACCAGCTTATAGGCAAAGTGAGGAATCAGCTTGTTACCAGCTCATAGGCGAAATCCTCTACACCATCTGCCAAACTAAACCACTTATGCTAGATTCAATCCCATGACCCTGAAGTTAAGAGGCTTATGCCCTATAGTCTGAGTTAGCAAGGCTAGTTAAAGAGATTCACACTTTATTAGGTATACAGTCCAGGAGACCAACCCAGTTTACTGGTGGCCTCAAAGCACTGTTTTGTTACGTGAATGCTTACTATCATGCAGTATGCAAATGAAGGCTAAGAGAATCAAACCTTGGACAAAAGGGAGCAGTTTGTTAATAGGCAATATTCTTAGTCCTCTGCCCTAAATGCTCACATGGCTGCCTCTGTCTCGAAAATGCATAAAGAATAATGAGTAACAAATTTGACCAAGATGTGCATATCCACCTGACAGAAGTTTGTGACCTTACATTGAATTAGTTCAGAGGTCAAATCTTTTACATGTCTATGGGCTCAGGATGAAGTACTCTATGTGCTCAGGACTAACTACTGAATGTGCACTTAGTAGGACTTTAGTTTCAGAGTGACGTTATTCCATCCGCATCATGGAGAGTGATGTGCCTGAGATGTCATGTGCGTCACAGTGGGATCAGAGGGGTAAAGCTGATAATAGTTACATTTCAGTGTTTTGTGACAGTTTATGTATTATTAGAAAACTCTGTCAAAATGTGTTTAACTTTGCTAGAACTAAGTGGTTATAGAAATCTATTCCAACCAAACACCCTACTAAAACAGCTTACATTGCATTGATTATGTCAAATTATAGTCCTACTGTGAGGGATATAGTCAAGCTATGCACCTCTAAGTTCTAACTAGAGGTAGGATGAGGCAGATGGTAGTCTCATAGTCATGTAACATTTGGATAGGTCTAAAAAAGAACCATGGTCTTAATTTTAAATTTTACAGATAATAATAACAGCAAATTCTACATGCACTTATACCTAGAAGTCCAGGAGTTTACAGTGGAGGTCAGGCAATCTGAATGGTCTTAAATATATGCCTGGGTAAAGGCTGGTTGTCACTGTGAAGGGAGGGTGGATACTTAGATAAACAAGAAGCTTTATTCCTTCTGTGCCAGGTGTCCTTCTCCTTCTCCCGTTCCATGTGAATAATCTTGGGAACCATTTTTGGGGGGGGGGGGCTTTATTCCTAATGAAAGTCTCTTGCTGTGTGCTGTACTTCTGTGTTGGTGATGCAGACTCTGCTATCTCGAAAGACACTGCTATCAACCTACCTATCTATCTTTGTATCTATCTGCCTTCCTACCGATCTATTTAGCTATCTACCTCTCTATCCATCCACCCATCTATCTGTCCATCTATTTATATACCCATCTATTTATCCATCCAGCTAATCAGCTGTCTATGCACCTATCTGTTGATTCATCCATCTGTTCATCTAGCTATCAGTTTGTCCTTGAAGGCTTGAAATAAAATAAATTTTATTTGTCCCACCACAAAGAAAAAGGTTGCCTCCCACTGCTCTAAAAGCATGTTCCCAAATATGCAATAATTAACACTTGGGAAAAGATTTTTGCTTATTTTTGAAACATGTTAAAGAACCATCCTTACATATAAAGCTGAAAATATGTTGCTGTAAGTTAGCTGTTAATACCGTTAGCATAATTAGGAGAGTCAGTGGAAATTAAAGGGCCAGGGTTTATTTATTTGTTTTTCTTATTATTATCTTTATTGAAAAAATACGCCAGGGATTCATGGAAACTAGCGCCAGGTGCAGGCATACGCGTCAGCAATTTAACCTCAAATATGGCGGCTGGCTGATTCAGGTATGAGCTGTTTCCACATGCACTACCTGCATATGCTACGCCCGCACAGCTTCCAGCGCCTGTATGCTAATCACCTCATGCACCGCAGTGTAGCATGCAAATGAAGGTATATAGCAATTCAGGAAGTGGTGCAGGCGTACTGTAAGCATGCAGAAATGTAAACCAAAAAAAAAAGCGGTTTACAATTTTCAAACATAAAATCGAAGCCATGACAGCGGACCACACACATGTATTATACTGTTAATATATGCCAATGGCTAAATATATAGCCATTTGCATAAAACAACATGCACAAAATATGAAAAAAAAATGTAATATTATGCCCACATTAATGCGAAGTTAAAGTGCAGGGCATCGGTGCGCAAAGGGGATCGCAAGGAATATATAAAAATATAGAATAAAACTGCAATTAAATACATATCACGATTTCCCCATAACAGTCAATGGCAGGCATGCTACACCATACTCATGGTGCAAGGGTTGCTAAGGGGCAGTAATAGTGTTATGCGCAGTAGTTAAACAGAATTAGTAGGCAATGCCATGCAAATGATGCGTCTTCGTCTTTCTTTTTCCCGGTTAGAGGTCGCCACAGCAGAACTCCAGTCCGCTAATGATTGGTAGAGGATTTTTCGTGCTGACTTACCAGGCCTGATGCACAACCTTCAATGAAGGTATGCCCTTCATGCATGTCTCCACACAGAAGGCGCTTTAGCTGAGAATCGAATGGGCCAATGTCTTGCTGTGATGAGAGGGTAATAGTGAATCGCCAGATTTCCGCTGATGTAAGGATGCACAAAACAGCATAGTGTTATAAAACTGAGGTGAGCCCTTGAGATAAAAATGACATCAAGAGAGGGGTGTGTCACCATTGCTGTAAGCACATTGGAGCATTGCTAACCCAGTTTGCCTGTTGCTAAGCAAAGCTGCAGGATAGGAGTGTGTTGAAGTAGCCATAGCTTTGCTTAGCTGAGAGCACACAAGGTAACTGAATGTGCATGTAAATGTGGATGAAAATGCTCTGTAAACCCGGTAAACGCCGCACACCAGAGCAGAAACAGGAAGGATATGGGAAAAAGATAAGGAAATACTGCAACATGGAAATAGGAGTACAAATGAGTAATTAACACCTAATAACCCACAGTGGGCCATTGACAACAGCTAACAAGGCTGCTAGTAGCTACCTGCAAGACAGGAACGGGGAGGTGCTGTACTGCAAAGAAAAAAGAACTGTCACTGCAGAACAAAGCAAAATGCAGTAGATCAGCTGCATAACACATTTCGCAACACATTCCTGGATAGGGAAAGTACAAAATAAGAAAGCCTTGGCAGCTGGATGCATGCCTGTGAATGGGAGGAGATTCGGGCTGAAAAGTGAATTAAAGGGCAACAGATAAATCATGGCAGGCAAGCATAATTCAACACCAAAGGCCCCACAATTGCAGTACTCACTGCAAATCCCATAATTAAGATACCCTGCAGCTGGAATAGCACATACACACACAATGACATCAGCAGCATCCATAGCACAATAGTCATCATCATCATCATCATCATCCCCCTTTTTCCCATTTACATGGGGTGAAGGGTATCGTATTAACTGTCGCCAACTCTCTTGAGTCAGTGCCACTCTCCTGTCTTCTTCAACACTCATGCCTGACTGTCGCAGATCTTCTTTCACACAATATATCCACCTCTTTGCTGGACGCCCTCACTTCCTCTTACCTTCTTCCTGTCTGACCCAAATCTCCCTCACCAAGATTGTCTTCTGCTTTTCTACACATGTGCCCATACCATCGTAATCTGTTCTCTTTGATCTTTTCTGCAATTGGAGCTACTTTGGCTTCTGCTCTTATGTCCTCATTTCTTCACCTGTCCCGCAGTGTGCATCCTACCACCTTTCTCAGGCACTTCATTTCCATCACCTCTAGCTTCTTCAACTGTTCTGCCTTTACTGCTCAGTTTTCTGTACCATACAGTAGTACTGGGCACACCACTGTCTTGTACACCTTACTTTTCAGCTTCTTTGGCATTCTTCTGTCATAGACTACACCTGATACTCTATGCCAGTTGGCTGCAGCCCCTCTGATTCTAGCTTTGACCTCTTCATTCAGACTACCCTTCTCCTCAACCACCCCTCCCAGATACTTGAAGCTGTTTACCTGTTCCACTACCTTCCCATCTATCTCTATTCTCAGCTTCTTCTGATTTCCCCATTCTGCTGCTATTACCACTGTCTTATCTGTGCTTAGTTTCATTCCATGTGCCTTCAGATTTGCATTCCATTCTCCTATCCTTTGCTGAAGTTCTAGATAGCGCAATAGTATAAAGTGTGAAAGCACCTCACACACACTTGTGTATTCTCATACACTCTGCACCATTGGTGTAAACAGATGGGGAACTTTTAATATGTACATGTTAGGGGCTGCCATAGTTTTGATTCACCAGCATGTGTTGGAGAAGGTGGTGTGGAGGATGATGCTGACAACCACCTCAGGCACCAGAGGAGGAGAAGAGTGTTCAGACCCAGGGTAAACTACCAGGGGATAAATGATTTGGAGATAGTAGAGCATTACAGGGTGGACAGGGACACCATACAGCAACTTGTTGAGCTGTGCGGCCATGCCTCAGAGCCAGAAATAACAGAGGGGAACCCATCCCAGTGGACACAAAGGTATGTGTAAGCTTGAGAATACTAGCCACAGGTACCTTTCAAGGCCAACTGGGGATATCCTGGGGGTCTCACAGGCATCCGCATCCAGAGTACACCAGTTCCTGGATGCCATGTTACTACATGCCAATGAGCACATATACTTACCCAAATGCAGGAGGTGTTGGCCAGCAATATGCGTCTCTTCCACCATGTGGCAAAATACCCGGAGATACTGGGTGCAATAGACTGCATGCACATACCCATTAAGTCAGCACCCGGTGAGCAGGGTAGGCGCTACATAAACCACAAGGGATACCCCTCCATCAACTGCCAGGTCATGTGCAATGCCCAGGGCATTATCATGGATGTGTGTACTGGCAGCCCTGGAAGCTATCATGACTCCCACATCTGGCATGCCTCTCAGCTGTATCAGGTATTTGCCAGGGGGTATCCCATATGGCCACCTGGTGGGGGATGCTGGCTATGCACTAGAACCGTGGATGATGACTCCCATCAGAAATGTACACACACACCCATGCAAGAACGTCATAATGAGGCACATGCACAAACTAGAATCATCATAGAGCGTGTGTTTGGGATGATGAAATCACGGTTTCGTTGCTTGGACATATCTGGTGGAGTCTTGCAGTACTCTCCAGGCAAGTGTGCCCACATGTTTTATAGTATGTGCCATGCTACACAATATGATCCTGTGGAAACAGCTGCAGCAGGGACAGAATGATGAAGGCCCTCACAGCCCACCACCATTGCCAAGGGACCCACAGGCACAGAGGTACTCAGACCATGAACACCCTGAGCCAGCCCCAGTAGGCAGGCGGAGGCATGCCCAGTATGCCCATGCCTTGGCAAAGAGGGAACGTATAGCACACACACACTGACAGTGTAGGCACCTATGGACTGACACCCTTCTCCACCTGCAGACACAGTAACATGGATGGGACACACACAAGACCACCTGTAAATTGTCATGTATAGGTGGTCTACTGTGTGCATCCTACATAGTCAGCCCTCAACTATTGCACACACAACCGCTATTGACACAAGGTAAGTCAACACCTGAACAGGAAATTAAGCTATCAGCATGTGCTGATACTGTATGTGTAGGTTCATATGTACATAGGTAGATACTTGGCTAACTGCCCGAGGCCATTCATATGCCTAGCCGAAATGTGTCCGCTGTCGCCACCCCATTGATTAACTAACTGTCCCTCTGTGGAGCACAGCCAATTGCGGAATCCCTAGGGTGTATACACTGTTCCCCATCCACTCTGCAAGGTTTCCCTGGAGTGTTAGTGAGGTCTCCATATAATGTAATCAGGGATGTAGTTCCAAAGCATGGGGAGTACCTATGACAGGAATCTGTCTCTCCAGCATCTTCCAGTTATGGTTGTGGCAAGGTTTAGCTCATCACAGTGTGTGGCTCACTGTGACATGGATTCCATAGGTGGAGCATATCCATTAAGCCTGACTTGGACATGGTTTTGTTGGGCAGCAAAGATCATCTCTGAGTAAACAAGATGCCACTGAGTAATGCAAACGTTCATGCAGTCTGGCAGCATAGGACACATATCTGAGGCCAGTAATGCTCTTGGCGAGGTATGTTCGTGGCCCCTCCAGCTGTTGGATGTATCTTCTGAGGTACATCCCAAATGGGTTATCATACTTTCGATGATGGGATTGATGAGTGATGAGTAAAGGGGCAGAATAACCTCAGTATGTCTAGATGCGAACCCTTAAGTAATCAGACAGCCTACATAGAAGGATGTCCTAATTACTTTGGAGATATGACTGTCAAAGGTGAGACTACTATCTAATGTAATCCCCACATAACCATTACCTCGTTCGTATTAAAGTGGCTGCCACTCATGCGTTAATATGTAGTTGTTTAGCTTTCCCAACATGGAATGACCATGCAGTTCATGGTTTTCAGCTGGAGGCCATGGCTGTGACACCCTGTGTTGGTCTATGTGAGGCCCCGTGAAAGACGTCTGTGACAGTTGGACTGTCAATTATGGTTCCCAGTTTCCAGTAATCACCAAACACGGTCTGCTGTAGTCCACCTGTGTTTGCCTGTACCTCTGAAAAGTATATGGCAAACAGTAGGGGTCCCAGGACTGAGTCCTGTGGGACACCAGTTGTGACTGGTTAAGAGTTGGACCTGGAGGTTGCTAGGCTTACCATGTGTGCTCTGTGTGTAAGCCTGTAGGCAACCCAACCTGTGATATATTGGTGTATGTACTGGCTGGTGAGTTTATACATAATACCTGATTAGGGGAATGGTGTCATAATCCTTGATGAGGTCAGGTAGTATGTGTGAACTACCACACCCCACACCTAAAGTCTAGGTGACTGTAAGACATCAAACAGGTTCAGTAGGCGTGATCTGCACTCTATCAAGCAGACCTGAGTTGGGTGAGTGTCTAGGGGTTCCCAATGTCTTTGTTAATGAGTTCCATGATGATGCGGCTCCATAGCCTTGCAGATCAGGCTAGTCAGGCTTATACGGCAATAGTTCCCGGTGTCCGTTGTGGCACCACCTTTGTGGAGTGTGATAACTGTTGTTGTGTGCCAGTCTGTGGGTATGTAGCCTGTAGAGAGGCTGGGTTTGAACAGTGTGTTTAGGTAAGGGGTTAGTTCATTTTGAGCTCTTGTAAGACACAGCCTGGGACACTGTCCGGTCCCATTGAGGCTGTATTTGTGGCTTTGGACAGGGTTGTTTTAACCTGTGTGTCAGTGATTGCCGGGGCCGTACATTCTTCTGGTATGGTTAAGGGCCGTCTAGGGGTTGAGAGGGGTGTGAAGTTTGCACTGAACCTGCCTGCCAAAATGTTGGCAATATCAGTCAGTTCAGTGTATTTTGTGCCAGTATGCACCAACTCAGAGCAGATCTGAGAGTTCCCATTTAGGTTCTTGACATAGCTAAAGAACACTTTGTGGTAATCTGTAGGGTCCTTGGGAAGTTGTCTTTTGAAGCTAGCCTTGGATGATTTCATGAGGTATCAGTTTCTTGTTGATACTGATCAGGGATGGCTACCTGGTCCTTCTAGGGATTTTCCTCTTATCTGTACAGCCTTTAGTTACCTCCTACTATTGTAAGAGCCTGTGTATGGCAGGGGTCCACCAGACCGGTTTCCTGTTCTTGGAGGAGTGAGTCTAGGTTTGACTTGGGATAGCATGATCCATGCATCAGCATCTTGGACAGCATTGTTCATAGGTTCATACTTAGGTTCATAGGTTCATACTAGGCTATCTGCCCTGGGGCAATTATAAGCCTAGCCCGATTCTGTATGGCTTATGCCACCCCTTGATTTGAGTATACTGTGCCCTTTTTAGTGTTTAGTTTACTGTGTCTCTGTCTAATAGTGACACGGGAGTAATCCCTGGGACAAACCTACGATCCCCCATCCACTTATCGAGATTCTTCTTGAAGAGATTCAGTGAGGTGCTCTGCCTCATATGAACTGGAATTCTATTCCAGAGAGAGAGCCTCTGGGTTATGAACCTGTCCCTCCAGCAAGTTCTACGCCATGGCTTTATTTCTGTGCTGAGGTTCAAGTCCCTGAGCATGTGGCTCTGGGGATTTAGATTTACTGAGGTGGAGCATGTCCATTAATTCTGGATTTGACATAGCTTTGTATGTCAGGCATAGATCGCCTCGAAGTAGGTATGCAACTGAGTCGAGCTGGAGTTTTATTAACTGAGCAGCATATGGCATCTGTTTGAGACCCTTGATCCTCTTGGTGAGATACTTTTGGGGTTTTTCTAATTGCTGCAGGTGTCAGGTAAGGTTTTGGCATCCCAAAGGGGCATTGTATTCTATGATGGGCCTGATGAGGGATGAATAAAGAACACGATTACCTCTCTTGATCTAGATGTGAAACCCTTCGTGATGAGGTGGGCTATGTAGAAGGTCTTTCTAACCACTTTGGCAATGTGGTTTTCAAAGGAGAGATTGCTATCAACTTGGGTCCCCAGGTCCTAATAACTTTCTCTGGCTTAATGGGTTTCCCTATGTGGTAATTTGTGGGCACATTATTGTTTTGCCAAAGGGTATGACTATACATTTTGGCATTTAGCTTTTAAACCATGGCACTGGCACCAGTTATCTGTCTCTGTGAGACCTTTTTGAAGGATGGTTGTGTCAGCTGGAGAGTTGATTATGGCACCCAGTCTGCAGTCGTTCGCGAACTTGGTGAGCCATAGTCCTCCGTTTGCCTGTACCTCAGAAAGTAAATACCAAACAAGAGTGGTCCCAGGACAGAACCCTGTGGGATGCCACTTGTGACGGTTTGAGTCTGACATGGCTCCAGCAACTCTCACTCTGTGGGGTTCTGTCTTTGAGCCAGTTGGACCATCTTGTGACATAGGGGTTTATATTTAAGCTGGATAGCTTATCTATGATGCCCGAGTGGGGTATTGTGTGTGTAAAATGCCTTTGCAAGGTCCAGATAGGCTGTGTGGACTACCTTTGCTTCATCTATGGCTTTGGTGACTATTTCAAAGAAGTCAAAGGTTCAAAAGGCAGGATCTGCCCTTGACAAAGCGAACTGGTGGGATCTAGTTTCTATAGGTCCCCAATGTCTTTGTTTATGAACTCCATGATGATTCTCTCCATAGCCTTGCAGACTAAGCTAGTCAGGCTTATGGGGTGATAGTTTTCAGGGTCTGTAGAGGCTCCACCTTTGTGCAGTGGGACCACTGTTGCTGTGCATGCCATTCTGTGGGCACATATTCTGTAGTGAGGCTGAGATTGTATAGCTGTTTTATTTGAGGGATTAGTTCCTCTTGTAGTTCATGTAGGACGCAACCTGGGATGCCATCTGGTCCCATGGAAGCAGTGTTTTTTGCTTTGGAGAGGGCAGCCTTCACCTGAGCATCTGAGATGTTTGGGGCCAGCCCTCTGCCGGGATAGATACTTGCTCTTTTTGGGGGTGGAAGTTTGCACTGAACCTGTCTGCCAGGATATTGGCGATGTCTGTGGGTTCAGTGTATTTTTGTCATTTAGAATCAACTTCAGAACAAGTCTGGGAGTTGCATCCCAGGTTTCTAACATAACTGAAAAGCCTTATGATTGTCTTTGGTGTCCTGTGCAATTTTTCTCTGAAGCTGGCCTTGGAGGATTTTATGAGGGATCATAATTTTTGCTAGTACTGATCAGAGATGCCTTCCCTATTAGGGATTTTGCTTTATCATGTAGTAGCTTCCTCCCTTCTGTTGTAATAGTTTATTTATGGCAGGGTCCACCAGACTGGGCGCCTGCCTTTGGAATGATTGGGTCTTGGTATTGTTTGGGATAGCATGATCCATGCATTCCTGGAGATGTCCGTAGAATGCATTTATATAGGATTCTGCAGTTTAGGCTGTAGTTTCCACTGGCTCCTGGGGCCGTGAAGGATTCCACTTTGGTTTTGAGAAGTGAGAAGTTCACTTTTGAGAAGTTTTTCACTGTGGTTTTCTGGGCTGGGGGTGGGGTCGGGATGTGGACATCCAGTGAAATTAATTTATGGTCTGATCTTATCAATGAGGGATATACTTCTGGTGAGCACAGAGTCCCCATGTTGGTAATGATCAGGTCTAGTATGTTGTCCCCTCTTGTGGGAGTGGTGACTAGTTGTTCCATAGGAGTGGGGGCTGTGAACCTTTCCACCTGGGGCATAAACAGCGTGAAGTCTGCTTTGGAAAAGATTTTTCACGGTGGTTTCCTTGTTTTGGGGTTATGGAATGTGAATATCGAGAGTGATTAGTCTATGGTCTGAGTCCTAACCAGCGAGGGTTGGCGTCGGGATTAATGTGGAACACCGGGTTGCCCATGTTGGTGATGACCAGGTCCAATATGTTGTTCCCCTGGTGGTATAGACCAGCTGTTCCAGGGCGTTTGAGTCATAGAAATTCTAGGAAGTGCTGGGCAAGGGAGTTGAGTACTTGAGTAGTTCTCCTCGTTAATGTTTGGGTAGTTGAAATCACCCAGTATTAAGCGTGTTTGGTAGGTCCGCATATTTCCCAGTGTCTCCAGAAATGCAGAATGTGGGTCCTGGAATCAAGTGAGTATAGGTGATGATCTGTAGCAAGCTACAATTTTGGATTGCAGTGTTGCTCCATTGTCAGTTTCACTTGGATGATCTCTGATGCATGCGTGCTGTGCCACCTAACCTGGAGGTGTGAGTATCCTTGATGAACACCCCCACCTTTTATGTTCGGTCCGGGTTCTGTGGCTGAAGGGTGTGGTATGAGTTATAGCCTGGTGGTGCTGGGGTGCTCTCTGGAGCCTTAAACTGGGTGTCTGTTACTGCAACAGATAATTGATGTTCTCCATACTGAGGAGTTACCTTGAATGTGTGCAATTTGAGGTTTAGACTTCTGGCATTGGTAGCAATGCACTTTCAGTTTCTGGTTACTTTACGTGCAGTATGTATGCGGTGGTGGGTTTTGTCTTATGAGCCTTGCCTACAGAGTCCACCTTACCTAATATCCACCTCTCTACTATTATTTGCAATGCAATGAGCAGTTGTGTATTTGTACATGTTCTGCAAATGTGTATTGACCCTTGTTACAGGGCTGTGCCAAATGGCTATGTGTGCACACCTACATAGAGTGGATATTAACAGTAGAGACACACTGGTTGAATGTTTAGATTTGTGTAGCCTAACCTCTCATTGCCAAGACTAACAGCTGCTTGGAAATATGTTGACAGTACTGGTAATGAAACAGGGTGTATATCATCTTTAACTCCAGTGTGAGCATCTGCCCGAGTATGAGTGTAAGATGTAGGAAACTACGCTGCCCATGTGTAATAGCTGCTTTATAGATGATGGCGTTTTACACTATCTGATTATATCCTGATCATGTTGATAGTGGCAGTGAGAGTCTATTGATATTTGACTTCTGTGTGGGGAGTGTGTGTCTGTGCCCAACAGTGAGCTCATGGTTCTCTATACTGGGTATGTGAGTATGTACTCAGACAAGGATACAGCCCTGTTCACACTTGCATCATCTGTAATCAACTATCAGGATGTGATGTGGCCCTCAGAGGGGATTGCTACTAAAGGTAGCTACCTTGTTCCTGTAATAGCAAGTTTTCCACGTCCATGCTTACAAATATTTACATGGTAGCGAGGCATCACTGTCTAAAACAACTTCATAAGCAGCGTGTAAAATTACTAAATACAGTCCACAGTGGTACACATTGTAGCGGTACTGAATGCTCATATAAGGCATGCCCACTAGTCAGCTACTAGTGTTTACTAATGTCAACTTTGTGGTATGTGGCCATCCTGGGGGAATGCAGTCTCTATGCCATGTACACTGCCAAAACCTGCACCTAACACCACCCCCACATTATTGTCTGGGATGCATCTACAAGGGTGATCTTGGAGGCAGTCCATATTACACCATGACTGGACTAGACCCAGTCAAAGAGGTGAAGAGGATTAACACATGCATCTCATCATCACAACCAACACATACCTTTACAGAACACAGTAAGGACACACACACATTCCACCAGATATCACACAAATCCACAGAGGCCTCTAAGTATCTGGCCAAGCAAGAGGCCTCCCAAGTTGGAGTATGAATGGACAACAGAATACAAAGACTAATACGACATAGTTTGCATAATTGTGTCACATCTCAGAACACGTGGCTGGAAACATGACCAACAGTACTCATTTGTGAGCGCAAACCCTAGCACTATGTGTGTTACACACCAAGGTATATGAGCAGGAAAATCTAACTGTCAACTGCCTGTCTGCCATGATTAGGCCACAAACCCATAAGCACTCCTGACCACCTTTAGAACTATACACATGTCTCTGGCATATGCTATGTTGTTGTGCAGGACCTGTGATGCAGTAGCTTCCTGGACTGCATGGAAACACATGTCTGTCAGGTCTTATAGCCCATGCGAATTGGTATGTCCCAAGTCTGGGTAGCATTCTGCCATTGGCTAGAATGATGCAACAGTACAAGGACAAGGATTGTATTCCACAATTGTGAAATGTACTGGATTGTAATTCAGGAAAGAGTATCCAGCATCTCTCTGCCTGGGATAACATGGTTGACAGACCATGATGGCTTTGCCAGACAGGGCCTGCACCTGTCACCCCTGAGAATATTGATACTAGCAACAGCCTTGCTTCCCCTATAGTGCCCTCATCATACCAGGTTCACATGAAAGTCCACTGGTGAAACAGGGACAGCCAAGAAATAAACTGTAAGGTCTTGCTACTCAATGATACAAATCCAGGTACTCAATATGGACTCCGCGTGGGATAACATGGTTGACAGACCATATGATGCTTTGCCAGACAGGGCCTGCACCTGTCACCCCTGAAAGAATATTGATACTAGCAACAGCCTTGCTTCCCTATAGTGCCCTCATCATGCCAGGTTCACATGAAAGTCCACTGGTGAAACAGGGACAGCCAAGAAATAAACTGTGGGTCTCTTGCTACTCCAATGATACAAATTCCAAGGTACTCAATATGGACTCACGGACAATCTGAAACATGAAGAACATATTCATGTGTGCAGTGATTTAGATATGGTTAAATGCTTTGGAGACCACCCCTGCATGACCATGTTATAACACATACCTCATCAATTGGCCAACATACTTTATTGAAAACACATGGGCCACAGGTGTGTCCAACCTCCCCTGAGGGATATGTACACCCCATGCAAGTTGCACTTGCACCAGCGTCAAGATGTATTATACTGAGCAGCAACTACCTTTTGTGCCAAAGTGTAATCCAAATTGCACCTTAATGACAGATCATCCACCATGCCTCGGTAATCCCAACTGTCATTTGTGCTGTAATGTGGAATACCAGTTTTGAGACAGGGAAACCATAATCATGGCCACTCCAGCTATCCCATTATATGAACCCGAGAAGACTCATCAGCATGTACCAACACATGTCCTCCAATGCACTTGTGGATGTCATCAACACTAATGACCTGGATCACCATGTACTCACACCAACAGGACTAACAGTATGCCACACATGGGTCAGTCTTCAAAATCAATGTTATGTTCCTTAAGAGCAAAGTGGCTGAAACTGTCATGGCACCAATGCAGATGTTACAATGCGTATGTGCAAATGCTGGAGTCCTACACAAATGCACTTTAAGCACTCACACTATGTACAGTGATTGTGCCATTGGAAACAGAAACAGGATTCAGAACAAGGCACAAAACATGAGAGGCAAACCGGTGGTACCCTGCCTTAAACTGTACCACAGAAGGTAGTAACTGTTGCAAGAGTCCAACACACATGAGTGGGGAAGTTGATCCATGGTGGCTAGCCTCAGTAAAGATCACAGATACACCATATAATGCCACGCCATAAAGCTTCTGTTAAACTAATCATCCACATATTATGAGGGCCAAACACAAGAGGGAGATTCCCATAGCTGTGTCAGGAAACATAATAGCAACAACAAGACCTGCGCAGTAGCTTCACAGCACTATGTATAAAAGTACTGCACCTACAAGAAAATAGCACCTGTTCAGCCAGATAGGGTCTTGGATAATTTAGAAAACTTACACTGCCCCCCCAACAGGTACACATTCCACATTCATTATATCCATGTACACTATAAAGCCCTGTAATAACAACTATGCCGAGGTACAGAAGAAGCTTGCAGTCTCTAATGCCATACATACAGGCTGTATGGGACCTGTCCACATTCCAGGTTATATCCTACACAAATGTCAAAACAATCCTGCTCCCCACATAAACATCTCCATTACAATCATAGCTTGCTTCATGTCCAGGCTGTGTACACACTGAATGGTGCACAGCAACAGTCATCTGTTAATGCTATCAATATCTGAGGGACCCTGAGTATGTGTACAGCTGAACTGGTTGCAAACAGTGGCATCATTGCATTGCATAACACATAAATGCCAACTGTGTCAGTTACATGTGTACTCTGCACAGTTGTTGTAGGGCTAAGTACAATACACCAGTCAAAAGGGGTACTTGGTGTTGTACCAAGTACATGTCATACCACATGTATGGATGTGTGTTGGTGTGATCTGAGGACCGCGGTGGTGTCTGGAAGATTACATCCTAGAATGCAGCTTTTGACACTGTGACCTGCACCTGAAACTCATCCGTGATGACTTATGTTGGAGTACTGGTCTGTACATGTGAGTAACTGTCATGAATGTGGGGACACCACCACCTGGAGTGGTCCATACCAGTGTTATGGCCTACATGTCTGGTTCTGAGTTATATATTTGGTAGTGCTATTGTACTACAGAGGCATCAGCCAGGTGTTCCTCACTGCACGGTGTTCAGTATTCCCCATTGTAGGTTCAACATTGAGCAGCTGTGATTACAACAGCAACACATCTAACACTGGTTAGCATAAAGCATACAAATGCAATTGTCTTCTAGGTGACATGGTGTTATCCTGTGTTTTAGGACATTTGCCTTGGAATGGCACTATATAGGCAGATGCAAAACAAAGGAATATTATCACCACTCTCCCTTGAATCATGGATGCATGAGATCTGTGACAAAGACTTGTCTTCTGTCAGTCATGTCATCCCAAGTAGACAGACACTGGACAACCTTATAATTACAGCAGGACATTGGCTTATTGTTGTGGTCAAACAGTTGCCATTCCTAGCATGAAATCCTGCAAGTGAGTAGTATTGTGCTTAGTATAGACTGATGCATCTAAGGTGACCGGACAGCAGCAGATGTTGTGTGATGGCAGTGTCAGATATATGTAGTGCAGCGTTCCTGCCTTTAATGACAGCTACTAACGATTAAGAGTAGGCATGTTTATGGCGCATCCTGGCACCAGCTGAGGCCGTGGCACCACCCAAGCAGCAGGAACTGCCTGGGGTGGTGGGTGCTATAGACTGCACATGCGTGCGTAAAGCTTGCGGGTGACAGGGTGGGACTCACATCATTTGCGGGGCATCCACTCCATCCGCTGCTTGGGTGTGAGTGCTATAATGAATAATTGTACTGGCTGCCTGAGCATGCCTGGCGTTCCTGAAATCTGATGCAGCTATACCGTTGCATATGGACATCCCTATGATTAATCCATTGGGGGATGCACTCTGGTGATGTACCCTGACCAGAGCATGGACTTTGGGTCTCCAGGACATGGTTCAAATTCTGGACATCCGATTATTCCAAATTATGGTGTCTTCCATAATCGGTCCTGGGGGCCTGTGGGGCTGGGGGTGGCTCGGGGGCCTGACCCTGAAAGCCTTAGGAAAGAGGTATACCTGCCTTATCACACTGACACAATGGGACCAATCGAATAGGCGCACCATAAACTCGCACAGACTTGGTAAAGGGATGCAAACATGACACTACCTGTGCTCCAACCATGTATAGAGGTGTGTACTATGTGCATCCAACATAGGCAACCCTCCAGCACCATCCTCAAGTCCTGGCACACCCTCAAAATAAGTCAATCAACCTACCAAGTGCCAAAATACAATTGAACTGTGTTGTTACCTGTAGCTATGGTATGGATGTAAGCATGCAAAGGGAATAGGAGGCCAAATGTTAAAGGCAGCGAGCCAGTAGACAACCATAGTGGCACCATGACAGCATCACCAACACATACTGGAGACACCATAGTAGCCAGTACTGCACAGATAACAAAACCAGTACAGGTAATGGGCTGAAGCGACATGTGTGTCCATAGAATACCTGATCTCAGCCAGCAGGACAGGTGTGGAGCAGACCCAAACAAATGCTGTACTATGGCCTCTGACTACAGCCCTTATGGGTAACCCACCTTTGGGCCACACAGGGGCAGGGCTGCAGCAGGGCAGCCAGTTGGATGTAAGCACAGAGGCTGGGAATGGGGCCACTGTATATTTGATAATTAAAGCTAAGATCACAGCCCAGTACACTGGTATGCCTCTAGCCAGCTCAATAGGTAAAGACACACTGAGTAGGTATCTGACAGCGCGGTACAGTCCTAGCAAATGTGTACAGATATCAAGTGTGCCCACCATCCAATGTATACTTATAGCAACAGTCAGATATTACTTGCTCCTGTGTAGGAATGTAGATACAGTCAGGTGTCCCCCATTATACGGGCAATGTAGCAGCGTTCAATGCAAAAGACCGATGGATACCCTGCAGGCTCAGCATGCTACCTGTGATTGTACCTTTCCTATAAAAAGTCAGCACCCGCCAGTACAAACTACCTGGACACATGCGATACAGATGGCCATACTGGGCATGCTCCGCGCAGAGGTATGAATGCAATGTCAGTCAGCAACATACTGAAAGGTCATGCTAGGCATGCTCACACACTTCGCGCCCTTGATGGCCATGTGCAAACACCACTGGTCAGACATATCTGGCAGTCGCCAGTTCTTAGTGCAGACACATGTCAGTATGCACCACCCTGCCTTGCACACACAGTGGATAGTAATACAGGCATATATGTAAGGACAAACACACTATAATAAGCCAAGGTAGATGAATATAGATATGTGGAAGAGGGTGGCCCGTGACAATGAAAAATCTGGGCCAGTCCCACCCACAGCACACAGCGAAGGGCCCCAAACACATGAGGTGCAGATGCCATTCATTGCAGATACTAGCCACCCGAGTATCTGTCAGCATATGACCGGGCTATGTGAGATTGCACTTGCCAGCTGTGTGCAATATGACTGTACAAAGGAAGTAGTCATCCTAGTAGCTGTATGTATGCACCTGTGATATATGACCCAGTGTGTGCCATGTGGCATGTCCTTCATAGATGAGTTATGGCCCATGCATACACTGCCCTCCACATAGCAGTATTATGACAAGCCTGCTGAGGTCATCCAATGTGAAATACACCTTTGGGAGGCTGGCGCTCATAAATCTCAAAATGCTGCGCATCCCATTACTGCATAATGTCCTTGATGATAAACTAGTTGGGACTGGCGTCATGTCTGTCTCCAGACTGTGTAAAGAAGAAATGGTTTTAGGCTACTCACAGTCCATACACAATTTAAATACCACTCAACTTTTGGCAAGGCTGCTGATGTCACCACCTAAATACACCTCTCGGACTGCTGTAACTTAGTAATCTGTTAGCATGTTCCGGCCTGCGTAATGCTGTAGTGTGTTAAAGTAGTTGAGTAGATGTTCTATTCTGAGGCACTTAGCAGGTGTGATTGTTTGTCAGTCATATCCTTTTGTGTTGTGGTAAACTTTGAGTGTCTGGCACCACTGGATGTGTTGGGGAGTGTGTTTTGTAGTTTCCTATATCACGGTGGCCATATAATAGTATAAATCACCCAAGTGACTGGGGTTTGTGGACATACCCATAGATTTGGCAATAAGCCTGGTGAGTAATGCCAACAACCCTATTATTACCCAGAATACAGTCTAAACCCATGTGTCCGGACAGAAACACGCACTTGCCTTGGGATTAACGGTACATAATACAGGGGTTGCTGGTGTTTTCCCTTTTCATTCTTTTCTAATGTTTTTTGTTGTCCGCGAGGTTTGTTCTTGGGATAAATTATCTATATGTATGTATGTATGTATATATATATATATATATATATATATATATATATATATACATATATATATATATATATATGTATATATATGTATATATATAACTCTATATGTATATATGTATATATATATATATATATATATATATATAAAAATCTATATCTATGTATGTGTGTGTGTGTGTGTGTATATATATATATATATATATATATATATATATATATATATATATATATAAAACCTATATCTATGGTGTATATATAAATATATATACGCTATATATATATATATATATATCTATAGACATTAACACACACATACATCGTAATTGAATACATGTGCTTTATACTGTTGAGATAAGGTACATTTCGTTATCAGGGCAACACTATTGAAATGCAATCATTCAGGTGTAATGCGGCTCATTAACATGCCTGGTGAGCACATGTGGGTATAAAATGTTTGTGTTAATAATTAAATGTTTAGCCAAGTAGTGTCTAATTTTACACATGTCTGCTTGACAGGCGTGTTAAAAGATACTACGTACCGTGAACAATCGATTTAAGTGTTGCCCCAATGAAGTAGCGGCAGGCAACAAATCAGTAATAAAGGTACTTTTAAAATAACATGACATTCCTTTGCTGTTATTAATTAGGCATGACATGGTGATATGGTCACACTACGTGAAGTATGCTAACATGAAGTAACCGCCTATGCTTACATTTTTACAAAGAGCTGTGATCATGCTGACCATTTATGTCGGACAGTTTCAGTCCTCTGTGAGGCCTGTGGGGAAAATGATGATTAAAGACAGTGAAAATTGCTATGTATGTTTGCGTGTGAAGGGGCTTACAAGACACAAGTTGTTAGGATTGAAGAGCTTCAACTTGGATTAGTATGTAAAAGCCTTGTACATTAGCAACAGATATATACGATAAAGTAAACTATACAGTTATTTTCGGGTACAGTGATGCCTTCTAAATCCATTCCTGACACTCAACAAACAAATGATCTGTTTACTGATTGTAATGGCATCCTCACAACAAAAAGAAGCAGAGTTAGTATAATTAAGAGATGTTGAGGATGGGTATTTGATATGAAAATATTTTCTACAATGCCTGCTTTCCTATAATGGCTAGACTGCTGTAATAGTAGGCTTTTGTCTTTGTTTATGCACTGTGCTGCTTTTCGGGGCAAACACTTTCCAATCGGGTGCTCAGCTCCGACTCAGTCTCAAGCCATGTGGTTTTTGGATGTTAATGTTAACAGTTGTGTGTAAATCAGTTAAATGGAGTAAAATGCAAAACAAACTGAGAACAGCTGTAGCTTCTACATTTACACACATGTTAAGACTAACTTACAAATATGTGGTTTGACACTGGACCTCCTATAAGTTGTGATGATGTCACGCAAATTAATTTTAATTGGTGTGTGAGGGAAATGCTGGGTTTACTATTTAAATCATTTGTAGCTTTTTTTTTTTTTATGTTATCCTGATGAAGTCCTGAATTTCCATGAACAAAAGCACTTGACTTGGAGATTTGTATTCTGTTTGCACTGAATTATATTCTGTGAAGTACCATTAAACTTGTCCTACTTCACAGGTGGTTTCGTAGCTATTTCCTAAGAGGTATTTGTGTTTTACAATCGGGGCCCTCAATACCGCGATATGTTAACATTTACACACACCTGATATGTGATGATATGACCTGTGCAATGACATGTGTATCAAACAAATGTGTTAGTTGTGCAGATGCTGAATGAGATGCATACAGTAATGTGGGTCGCATAAGTGTGGCACACCCTTAACACAATGGTTTGTTGCAGCACCTGTTAAGTGAACTACAGCAGTCACTATTCCTGAAAGGGGGTATACTAGCATGGCCCATCTTCACATGCCATTATTTGGTCACCCGCCCTACAAATGTACCCCAACTCTGCTGGATTGCAAGGTCAGCTCATGTGCACAGCCCTTGAAGGTCACACAGTGATTACCCTTCACTATTGCTGCAATGGAATCAGGGTTATGTCTGGCACACCATGACCTTGACTGTGTTCAGATACAGCCATTCTTAGTGAGCTTTGGATGTATGCTTCAGTTCACTGTTGTGTTTCAAGACATCCTTCCCGTATCCCTCAGCCTTATTGCAGATGCTTGACAACACATGAGGGCCACATGAGTGTTATTTTGCAGTGTCTCCAAATTCAGAATGACATGTCTACTGGCCTAGTTACCGTGCTAAGCACGAACAGCAAACCTAAAGGTGCACCACTGCATCAGCAAGGTACAAATGGGGATGGTGGGCCTGAGGTGGAGTGAGGTGTTGCTTGTGCACCAAATGTATCTTTATTAATACTGTCCTGTAGGTTTCAGCCTTGGTCTCAATTACACACACCATTACACACTGCAACACATGCCTTTGGGAGACTTGATGTTATACATATGTATCTGTAGAGAGCCCAGGATGATGTTTCCTGTGTAACAACTCTTCCATCTGATCACCCTAACCCATAGGCCACCCCTTATGCAGATTCCAGGTGATTGCACGACACAGGTACTCGCATCAGGCAGTACTTGCTAGACATTCCTGCAAGTCCTTCAGTGTTGCTGTATGTTTTCTGGGCAGTTCCATGACCAGTTTGCAACATGTGTTGGTCATCTGTCTTGGATGGGCATCTATTTATTTTCACATTAATGTTGTCCCATACTTTATACACACATACATGACTGTCTGCATTGTTTGCCCTGCTATATGCAATACCTGTGGTGAGGTAAGGCTACCTCTCCCACTCCCTGAGTGCTACCTTCAGATATGGGATCCATTCCATGGTTTTGTAAGATGTGAAAGCCACGGGCTGCTTCTGTTGCAGGTGAGGTGGGCAAAATGTCATGGACATACTTCGTGTGACACTGAGGCCCTTTGTACTTGATGGAAGGTGTGTACTCAAGAAGAGTGAATGCTGAAAGTACTCAAAAGCTGCTTCCACAATATGTTATTTTGGAGGGTGTGCAGCATATATGCTTCCAGTGTTTGTTAAGGTGTGTATTCACCATATTTGTTGTCCTAATATAGGATTCCATATTACACATTCATTGCTCATGTTAGGATCACATTACAGGGTGTAAAAGGTGTGGAATATGGTATTGTGGATTTGCCATTGTTTAGATCAGGAACAGTTGCCATTGTAATAGTGGTGTATACACTGTTGTAAAGCCACTGTATAAGGGAAATGTTCAGACATGTGTACATATCCTACTGTAGGCCATTTGTCCCACCATTATGTTTCATCTCTGTCCACACATCTTGCACTGACAGGTTGTTAAGTATACTGCAGGACTCTTACATACCCTTCAGATATGCCACCATGGTGACCACTGTGATGCAGTGCAGCTACACAGCAACAATAAGTGAACATGTACAGTATGCATTATGGGTAGGTGTGTTAAATGTCTGCATGTGGTACTACCTGCAGCCTATTACAACATGGCCAGTATACTGGACAAACCTGGAACAAACAACTCCATACTACCACTCAGCTACAGGCTGCTGCCCAGTTATTGTATACCAGAGGGGACCTACATACTTGTGTGAGAGGAACATAATATCAGTAGCCACACCTGTGGCAAGGTGGGGCAGCATTTCAGCGCACATCAACAGTACAAACCCACAATAAAAGAAAGTATGCACATCTGTTCATTGCTACACTGCAGCAATAGACTATCTTATCTGACATATGCATACGTAGATACTTTACAAATTAAGCATGGATACAACAGTGGTCTACTAATGTGCACTGGAGCCTTACCTGCATGCTCCTCGTCCATTGTGTGGGTAGCACACACCTCCCCAATGCTGTCTTCAGTTTGCTGGCTTGGTTGGTGGGCAGGTGCCCCAAGGTTGGCGAGGAGCTCCTCAGCATGTGTCAGTTGGGGCTGGATGGCATGACCCCCATCTGTGGCTAACTGGTCCCTCCTAACTGCAGCATCACGCTGACAGGTGTGGCACATCAGATTGGTGCACCGATGCCGCACCTGCTCATAACTGTGGTTATGCAGGCCGACATCATTTTACCCTGTGGATGAGCTCATTCTACAGGGCAGTCCTCTCCTGCAGATCATGGGCCCTGTGCCCAAATAAGGTGCCATGATGTAGTATGAGGAAGAGTATAATGACATAATTTTCCTGGGATGTATATGCAGGGAGCCTTTCCTGGGACATTGTACCTGGAAGACATAAACAGGAAAAAAATCAGAGGACCTCATACTGCAAGGATGTATAAGTTGATAATTGATATCTCCCCCCCCCACCATATCTGCAACAATAATCTAAACACACAAATCAATGGGTATGTTTTCACCAATCCTACTGTTGGGACATATGTCCTATTGTTCAACAAATATTGAAATTTGTTTTTATTAATGTTCCATGTTGAAACACTATCACTGGTGGCCTGTTGCTATCATTGTAACCTGCGTGCCATTGTAATGGCCACTGTGGTTCCATATATGCATGTGTTCTGTTTGCTATGCTACTGTTCCTAATCTGGTGTTTTGGGTTACTGGGAATATCTATGCATGCTGTTATAACCAATCCTGGATTGTGTTGACTATTACCAACCCACATATGTTCTAAAACTGCAACACCATGGCACATTTGGGAAGGCCGTTCCCAGTGGACCCACATCTCCCATCTCATCTGGCCGTGGCACCGGGCCTCAGCATGTCTGTGACCCACCATGTGACCTCCTCGTCCGCTGGTCCTGCACCATCTTTGGGTAGAACTGCCTCAGGGGATGGTGCTTGTCCCTCCCCTGAGAGTGGGCATGGACAGGATCCTGTCACCTGAAGCCAGGTCTGGGGTCAGGTGCGTAGGGAGGTCCG
>NC_056732.1:1910290787-1910390787 GCF_019279795.1 Protopterus annectens
TGGTTCCCAACAGTCTTATACAGTTCCTAGACATATTTTTTTATGTAGCACAGTGTGGGTAACAGTGATTAACACAACATCACTGTTCAGAGACTGCAACACTAAATTCCATACAAAACCAGAGTAAACACAATCAGTCCAGGATTTAGAACTTTATTGCCAGGCAGTTATGGTTTTATTGAAATATCACCTATATGGGACTATTACTGTCATATTGTCTGGTTTAGGTGACTTTCTACTACTTTATATTTATTTGGTATGACTACTACAAGCAGGATTGTTACTCACCAGCCTCGTAATGCAGCTTTGCAACCTACTAGCATGAGCTTCCTGATTCACAACCCACTCAGTTGCAGCTGCAAAGGAACCAGAGAAATATTTAGGCATACCTATTCATCACATACACAGGCTGGACTTTATTAAACAGTTATTAGTATGATTACTTACACACTGCTGGGACATCACCCCTCTGTCTTGCTTCTTGGATCCACTGGTCGAAGACATCCCTCTTTCTCTGCTTCAGGTCAGCATAGTGGTGCCAGACCTGCTCACCAGTCTGAGGGATACCAGTGGCACTGGTGAGGTCACAGGCGAGATGTTCCCAGGCTTCCGCTATATTGGGAGCCCTGGTACTGGTCCTGCAGCAGTCTCTCATCATGGTTTTTTACCAGGAGTCCTACCATGACCTCGGACTCCTGTATGCCCCAGCACTGCACCCAGAAGCGCATGCCCTCACCAACACCTGCCATACTGCCTACAGTGGGAAGCTGCAACCAGTTATGAGCTGTATTCTCACCTGCGGGGTTTAAATACGGCCACTCTCCCATCCTTTGCTGTGACTGGATGGTTTTGAATATGCTGAGCCAAGCTAAGCTATGGGTAAACCTGCTTAGCCAAGGTTGGCACTGCTTAAAGGGCAGGGTCAGCACTGCTTATCAATGGGCAAACCCGCTTAGCTGGGCTACTCATTGCTTAGTAGTCATATTTACATACTGCTTACATCTGGTAAGCAGAGCTGTGCAATGCTTAGCACTGCTTATTTTTTTATTTTATAGACTATCTGCTGTATGGAATTGATTCATCATTCATTACATATGATACATTTGTTTACTGTCCCTGACATCCCCCAATGTACTTTCATTACATTTCTTCATGTGTGACTATACTGTATGGGGCACTTGTGTCTATATGGGGGTTTCACAACTTTGTTACACTGACATCTCACATTTGGACCTACTACAGTACTCTGGTTAACAAATATATGTTATTTAATAGCTAATTATGAAAAAAAATGTTTATGTATTACTTTCACATGTAAAATGGAAATCGGTTATAGTGGGGCTCGAGCCTGGAATGGCCGTTTGTAAAGCATACACTCTAACCACTACACTATTACAGTACGGGGTGTGCTGGATGCCTGTTGCCATTTAACTTTGTGTGCTGTTTAAGCTGGACTAAGAGTAGGTAAGTGACGGGCACACTCGCGCAGCCATACTTAAACTTTATTGCATGTTTAAAAAAAATAATATCCCTACTAATACTGAACCTGTTATTCTATCAACTTTCTGGTTTGTGTGACAATTGTCCCTTCTGGCTTTGTTCATATCCTTACTCTGATGGGTTGGGAGGTGTGCGCTATGTGCTTATGCTACATGTGTGTTATTCCATCAGCTTTTGCCTTGGTAGGGACGACTCTCACTGGCTTTGCACAGATTTCTTATCCTGATGGGTTGGGGTTGTTTTGAGCATTCTTGCTCGTTTTACATTGCTGAAAGGCAATTCTGGAGTGCAAGGGGCATGTGTATTGTGAGAGCTCTGCTCTGAGACACACCCCCTGCACTTGTACATGGAACTATGCTTAAATGGCCGAGATCGGCCAAAAAAAGTTTTATTTTAAAAAATTAAAACAATTTTCTTGCCAATGGCATGCCTAATAAATGGAATACATGGTTTATTTGAGGCTGTCATGCCTCCGTTTTCTTATTTGCAGAAATGTATTCAGCTAGTAACTGAATAGATTTCTGCAGGTTACACTATTACTGCACAAACACCTGCCTGCTTGCTGAGTCACTAATTCACCTCATTTGCATGGTTTTCACAAGAAAATGAGGTAATTAGCATAAGGCAGTGGTGTTCGTACAGGAATAGTATAGAGGTGCTTGTGCACATCCCGGGAGCTCTATACTGAATTGCTTGGCAGACATATTGTGTGCAGCAGCTCCTGCACTATTCTTGCATGTCATGCAGGTCTTAATGAATCCCAGGGCATGTCTCATAACTCTCTAGTGCTTAACTGATTTGTCTTTTTCCAGATAACGGACAGCAATCACCACACTCCAAGCACTGAAAAATGAATAAACAATTGTAATATTATCTTTAAAGTATGATAAGAAATGACATAGTCGAAACTAAGCTAGTAAACAACTTCAGTATTCTCAGCATGATATGGTGAGATGCAGTACAAGTTATAGACATGTTCTTCACAAAGCTTACCAAGTACTATATGGCAGACATTACTCTGGTTACAGGCACATGCGCCACAAAAATCTAGGAACATAGTATAGCTAAGCAGCAGCACTGGCTACCATGTACTAAATGTTAATGTGCTCATGCAAACAATGCAGCATGCAGCAGCTTGGCACAAATGCAGAGCCAAAGAACGCAATAGAAAATAATACAGCTGAAAACAGCAAGGAAGGCATTGTGTCATTGAGCTAGCAAACCAATAACAATATTTTGTTATGCTCACTACTCATTGCCTTTCTGTCACAAGAATAAACAACAATCACTCCACATGAAAAAAATCACTATTAGGTAAGCAAATGGTTACAGTATCCACTCAAACACAATAAAAAAAATAAAGTCACTTCCCTGGTGATCTAGGGATCAAGCGTGCTGTCAATCTAGTAGTTAGATACCAAGGTCTGCAGTGTGCAGTGACTTGATATTTATAAGCACTGATCTGTGCAAAACAGTACAAAGTAAGCAGCTGAAAACACCAAAAAAGACAGTTATGACCAGCAGTGCTAGTTAAAAAATAACAATATTAGGTTCTGGCTACTGCTACATTCCTTTTCTCACAAGAATAAACAGCACTCACCACCCTCACCACCAAAACAAAACATCAACAACAGCTTGTGCTTAAAGCTGCAGTGGTGCATTGGTAGCATTGTTGCCTTACAGCAAGAGGCTCTCCTGTTCGACTCTCGGCTGGACTGCCTTCTGTGTGGAGTCTGCATATTCTCCCTGTGGTCAACTGGCATTTGAAAGACATGTGTGAATGGGCATGCCTTTGCTGAAGGTTGGGTGTCGGGCTGGCAACTTAGCACCATTAAAATGTACTGCCAATCATTAGTGGACTGGAGTTCTGCTGTGGTGACCCCTAACTGGGAAAAGCTGAAAAGACAGGATCAATGCAATACATAAAATAAAGTCAAGCCACTTTCCTGGTGGCCTACAGATCAGAACTGTGGTCAGTCTAGTAGTTAGGAGCCCAGGTGCTCATCATGCAGTAGCTCAGCACAATAAATACGAAATCTGTATATTATGTATGCCTGAAGTTAGGGCTCTGAGAAACCCCAGGTAAAAGAGCGTGCTTATTACTTTAAAATAATGGAACAGGCAATTTGTGTTCACAATGCTTGTAGTAGCTTATTTTGCACACAATCCTAATATGAACAGTGACATTAACATAAGAACCCAGTTATGCAGTTACATGAATAACAATGCAGCACATATCTAGGAATCAATTCTCTAATGATCAAAATTAGTGCACACTTGTGGTTATACATACATGTAAAAGTAATCCTACGACTCCCTGACATGTGCACAAATCATTTGTGATTGCCTCACACAAGTGCAATCCCACATGACCAAAACCTTCCCAATGAAACAGCATTCTGGAGAGAGAGAAAAGCACACATAAAAATAATTTTTGCAGGGGTTCAAGCCCCATGCACCTCACACACCTGTTGTTTATACATATCAGGTACAAGGTCA
Organism: Protopterus annectens; assembly: GCF_019279795.1. NCBI lineage: Eukaryota > Metazoa > Chordata > Ceratodontiformes > Protopteridae > Protopterus > Protopterus annectens. Next base: position 1,910,294,787 of record NC_056732.1, read on the forward strand.
TACCAATAAGGGGAAAGTGGGAATCTGGTACATGAGCAATTTATCATTCTGGTTAAAATCTCTCCAGTTGAAAACCAGAAATTCATCATTCAGGTGAAAAGCTGGCCAGTCAAACACGTGATTGCATAAAATGGAATTCATTATTAGTTCTTCATAGACAAACCCAGCTTCCTAATTCTGATACATGCTAATTCAGAATAGTAACTAGCTAAATTTGTTCTTGTAGGGAAAAGGCTGCAAATTGCTTTGCCTGTTGGATCAGAGCCAAAGCCACACTAGTTTATGTAAGATTCCCAGTGTCACAGTATTATATTTTAAGTAGATAACTGACATTGAACATTTTCACATGTCTGACATGATACATCATGTACTTATTTCACCGCATGGCTCTAACGACACCTATCATTACCAAGTTAAACAGAAATAAGGTTACCTAAAAGAATGCGGCATGACATTTGCTGTACCTACTGAACAGATTCCCAGCTGGTCCTTAAGTGGTCTGGGAGATGCTATTTACCAGGGGTATTCCTGATTAAATATAACCTTTCCCAACAAAATAAAAATACTTGATGAATTCCCTGCATCAGTCATGGCAAAGTAATTGTTTTACTGTTACTATCTGGGTTTACAGGTGCTTATAAAAAGCAATCCAGAAGACCACTGTAGAGCCTAGTCCAGTGTTTCAGTTGCTCTGTAACACTGTGTGGTTAACTGACTTCTTAGAATCACACCAGAAGCACCTTGTCTAGAGAAATCAGCTTGTTACCAGCTTATAGGCAAAGTGAGGAATCAGCTTGTTACCAGCTCATAGGCAAAATCCTCTGCACCATCTGCCAAACTAAACCATCCATGCCAGATTCAAACCCATGACACTGAAGATGAGAGGCTTATGCCCTACTGTCTGAGTTAGCAAGGCTAGTTAAAGAGATTCACACTTTATTAGGTATACAGTCCAGGAGACCAACCCAGTTTACCAATCGCCTCAAAACACTGTTTTGTTATGGGAATGTTTACTATCATGCAGTATGCAAATGAAGGCTAAGAGAATCAAACCTTGGACAAAAGGGAGCAGTTTGTTAATAGGCAATATTCTTAGTCCTCTGCCCTAAATGCTCACATGGCTGCCTCTGTCTCGAAAATGCATAAAGAATAATGATTAACAAATTTGACCAAGATGTGCCTATCCAGCTGACAGCAGTTTGTGACCTTACAATGAATTAGTTCAGAGGTCAAATCTTTTACATGTCTATGGGCTCAGGATGAAGTACTCTATGTGCTCAGGACTAACTACTGAATGTGCACTTAGTAGGACTTTAGTTTCAGAGTGACGTTATTCCATCCGCATCATGGAGAGTGATGTGCCTGAGATGTCATGTGCGTCACAGTGGGATCAGAGGGGTAAAGCTGATAATAGTTACATTTCAGTGTTTTGTGACAGTTTATGTATTATTAGAAAACTCTGTCAAAATGTGTTTAACTTTGCTAGAACTAAGTGGTTATAGAAATCTATTCCAACCAAACACCCTACTAAAACAGCTTACATTGCATTGATTATGTCAAATTATAGTCCTACTGTGAGGGATATAGTCAAGCTATGCACCTCTAAGTTCTAACTAGAGGTAGGATGAGGGCAGATGGTAGTCTCATAGTCATGTAACATTTGGATAGGTCTAAAAAAGAACCATGGTCTTAATTTTAAATTTTACAGATAATAATAACAGCAAATTCTACATGCACTTATACCTAGAAGTCCAGGAGTTTACAGTGGAGGTCAGGCAATCTGAATGGTCTTAAATATATGCCTGGGTAAAGGCTGGTTGTCACTGTGAAGGGAGGGTGGATACTTAGATAAACAAGAAGCTTTATTCCTTCTGTGCCAGGTGTCCTTCTCCTTCTCCCGCTCCATGTGAATAATCTTGGGAACCATTTTGGGGGCTTTATTCCTAATGAAAGTCTCTTGCTGTGTGCTGTACTTCTGTGTTGGTGATGCAGACTCTGCTATCTCGAAAGACACTGCTATCAACCTACCTATCTATCTTTGTATCTATCTGCCTTCCTACCGATCTATTTAGCTATCTACCTCTCTATCCATCCACCCATCTATCTGTCCATCTATTTATATACCCATCTATTTATCCATCCAGCTAATCAGCTGTCTATGCACCTATCTGTTGATTCATCCATCTGTTCATCTAGCTATCAGTTTGTCCTTGAAGGCTTGAAATAAAATAAATTTTATTTGTCCCACCACAAAGAAAAAGGTTGCCTCCCACTGCTCTAAAGCATGTTCCCAAATATGCAATAATTAACACTTGGGAAAAGATTTTGCTTATTTTTGAAACATGTTAAAGAACCATCCTTACATATAAAGCTGAAAATATGTTGCTGTAAGTTAGCTGTTAATACACGTTAGCATAATTAGGAGAGTCAGTGGAAATTAAAGGGCCAGGGTTTATTTATTTGTTTTTTCTTATTATTATCTTTATTGAAAAAATACGCCCAGGGATTCATGAAGCTTGCGCCAGGTGCAGGCATAGCGTCAGCAATTTAACCTCAAATATGGCCGCTGAGCGATTCAGGTATGAGCTGTTTCCACATGCACTACCTGCATATGCTACGCCCGCACAGCTTCCAGCGCCTGTATGCTAATCACCTCATGCACCGCAGTGTAGCATGCAAATGAAGGTATATAGCAATTCAGGAAGTGGTGCAGGCGTACTGTAAGCATGCAGAAATGTAAACCAAAAAAAAAAAAAAAAAAAAAAACGGTTTACAATTTTCAAACATAAAATCGAAGCCATGACAGCGGACCACACACATGTATTATACTGTTAATATATGCCAATGGCTAAATATATAGCCATTTGCATAAAACAACATGCACAAAATATGAAAAAAAAATGTAATATTATGCCCACATTAATGCGAAGTTAAAGTGCAGGGCATCGGTGCGCAAAGGGGATCGCAAGGAATATATAAAAATATAGAATAAAACTGCAATTAAATACATATCACGATTTCCCCATAACAGTCAATGGCAGGCATGCTACACCATACTCATGGTGCAAGGGTTGCTAAGGGGCAGTAATAGTGTTATGCGCAGTAGTTAAACAGAATTAGTAGGCAATGCCATGCAAATGATGCGTCTTTCGGCTTTTTCCCGGTTAGGGGTCGCCACAGCAGAACTCCAGTCCGCTAATGATTGGTAGAGGATTTTTACGTGCTGACTTACCAGGCCTGATGCACAACCTTCAATGAAGGTATGCCCCTTCATGCATGTCTCCACACAGAAGACGCTTTAGCTGAGAATCGAATGGGCCAATGTCTTGCTGTGATGAGAGGAGTAATAGTGAATCGCAGATTTCCCGCTGATGTAAGGATGCACAAAACAGCATAGTGTTATAAAACTGAGGTGAGCCCTTGAGATAAAAATGACATCAAGAGAGGGGTGTGTCACCATTGCTGTAAGCACATTGGAGCATTGCTAACCCAGTTTGCCTGTTGCTAAGCAAAGCTGCAGGATAGGAGTGTGTTGAAGTAGCCATAGCTTTGCTTAGCTGAGAGCACACAAGGTAACTGAATGTGCATGTAAATGTGGATGAAAATGCTCTGTAAACCCGGTAAACGCCGCACCAGAGCAGAAACAGGAAGGATATGGGAAAAAGATAAGGAAATACTGCAACATGGAAATAGGAGTACAAATGAGTAATTAACACCTAATAACCCACAGTGGGCCATTGACAACAGCTAACAAGGCTGCTAGTAGCTACCTGCAAGACAGGAACGGGGAGGTGCTGTACTGCAAAGAAAAAAGAACTGTCACTGCAGAACAAAGCAAAATGCAGTAGATCAGCTGCATAACACATTTCGCAACACATTCCTGGATAGGGAAAGTACAAAATAAGAAAGCCGGCAGCTGGATGCATGCCTGTGAATGGGAGGAGATTCGGGCTGAAAAGTGAATTAAAGGGCAACAGATAAATCATGGCAGGCAAGCATAATTCAACACCAAAGGCCCCACAATTGCAGTACTCACTGCAAATCCCATAATTAAGATACCCTGCAGCTGGAATAGCACATACACACACAATGACATCAGCAGCATCCATAGCACAATAGTCATCATCATCATCATCATCATCCCCCTTTTTCCCATTTACATGGGGTAGGGGTATCGTATTAACTGTCGCCAACTCTCTTGAGTCAGTGCCACTCTCCTGTCTTCTTCAACACTCATGCCTGACTGTCGCAGATCTTCTTTCACACAATATATCCACCTCTTTGCTGGACGCCCTCACTTCCTCTTACCTTCTTCCTGTCTGACCCAAATCTCCCTCACCAGATTGTCTTCTGCTTTTCTACACATGTGCCCATACCATCGTAATCTGTTCTCTTTGATCTTTTCTGCAATTGGAGCTACTTTGGCTTCTGCTCTTATGTCCTCATTTCTTCACCTGTCCCGCAGTGTGCATCCTACCACCTTTCTCAGGCACTTCATTTCCATCACCTCTAGCTTCTTCAACTGTTCTGCCTTTACTGCTCAGTTTTCTGTACCATACAGTAGTACTGGGCACACCACTGTCTTGTACACCTTACTTTTCAGCTTCTTTGGCATTCTTCTGTCATAGACTACACCTGATACTCTATGCCAGTTGGCTGCAGCCCCTCTGATTCTAGCTTTGACCTCTTCATTCAGACTACCCTTCTCCTCAACCACCCTCCCAGATACTTGAAGCTGTTTACCTGTTCCACTACCTTCCCATCTATCTCTATTCTCAGCTTCTTCTGATTTCCCCATTCTGCTGCTATTACCACTGTCTTATCTGTGCTTAGTTTCATTCCATGTGCCTTCAGATTTGCATTCCATTCTCCTATCCTTTGCTGAAGTTCTAGATAGCGCAATAGTATAAAGTGTGAAAGCACCTCACACACACTTGTGTATTCTCATACACTCTGCACCATTGGTGTAAACAGATGGGGAACTTTTAATATGTACATGTTAGGGGCTGCCATAGTTTTGATTCACCAGCATGTGTTGGAGAAGGTGGTGTGGAGGATGATGCTGACAACCACCTCAGGCACCAGAGGAGGAGAAGAGTGTTCAGACCCAGGGTAAACTACCAGGGGATAAATGATTTGGAGATAGTAGAGCATTACAGGGTGGACAGGGACACCATACAGCAACTTGTTGAGCTGTGCCGGCCATGCCTCAGAGCCAGAAATAACAGAGGGGAACCCATCCCAGTGGACACAAAGGTATGTGTAAGCTTGAGAATACTAGCCACAGGTACCTTTCAAAGGCCAACTGGGGATATCCTGGGGGTCTCACAGGCATCAGCATCCAGAGTACACCAGTTCCTGGATGCCATGTTACTACATGCCAATGAGCACATATACTTCCCCCAAATGCAGGAGGTGTTGGCCAGCAATATGCGTCTCTTCCACCATGTGGCAAAATACCCGGAGATACTGGGTGCAATAGACTGCATGCACATACCCATTAAGTCAGCACCCGGTGAGCAGGGTAGGCGCTACATAAACCACAAGGGATACCCCTCCATCAACTGCCAGGTCATGTGCAATGCCCAGGGCATTATCATGGATGTGTGTACTGGCAGCCCTGGAAGCTATCATGACTCCCACATCTGGCATGCCTCTCAGCTGTATCAGGTATTTGCCAGGGGGTATCCCATATGGCCACCTGGTGGGGGATGCTGGCTATGCACTAGAACCGTGGATGATGACTCCCATCAGAAATGTACACACACACCCATGCAAGAACGTCATAATGAGGCACATGCACAAACTAGAATCATCATAGAGCGTGTGTTTGGGATGATGAAATCACGGTTTCGTTGCTTGGACATATCTGGTGGAGTCTTGCAGTACTCTCCAGGCAAGTGTGCCCACATGTTTATAGTATGTGCCATGCTACACAATATGATCCTGTGGAAACAGCTGCAGCAGGGACAGAATGATGAAGGCCCTCACAGCCCACCACCATTGCCAAGGGACCCACAGGCACAGAGGTACTCAGACCATGAACACCCTGAGCCAGCCCCAGTAGGCAGACGGAGGCATGCCCCCAGTATGCCCATGCCTTGGCAAAGAGGGAACGTATAGCACACACACTGACAGTGTAGGCACCTATGGACTGACACCCTTCTCCACCTGCAGACACAGTAAACATGGATGGGACACACACAAGACCACCTGTAAATTGTCATGTATAGGTGGTCTACTGTGTGCATCCTACATAGTCAGCCCTCAACTATTGCACACACAACCGCTATTGACACAAGGTAAGTCAACACCTGAACAGGAAATTAAGCTATCAGCATGTGCTGATACTGTATGTGTAGGTTCATATGTACATAGGTAGATACTTGGCTAACTGCCCGAGGCCATTCATATGCCTAGCCGAAATGTGTCCGCTGTCGCCACCCCATTGATTAACTAACTGTCCCTCTGTGGAGCACAGCCAATTGCGGAATCCCTAGGGTGTATACACTGTTCCCCATCCACTCTGCAAGGTTTCCCTGGAGTGTTAGTGAGGGTCTCCATATAATGTAATCAGGGATGTAGTTCCAAAGCATGGGGAGTACCTATGACAGGAATCTGTCTCTCCAGCATCTTCCAGTTATGGTTGTGGCAAGGTTTAGCTCATCACAGTGTGTGGCTCACTGTGACATGGATTCCCATAGGTGGAGCATATCCATTAAGCCTGACTTGGACATGGTTTTGTTGGGCAGCAAAGATCATCTCTGAGTAAACAAGATGCCACTGAGTAATGCAAACGTTCATGCAGTCTGGCAGCATAGGACACATATCTGAGGCCAGTAATGCTCTTGGCGAGGTATGTTCGTGGCCCCTCCAGCTGTTGGATGTATCTTCTGAGGTACATCCCAAATGGGTTATCATACTCGATGATGGGATTGATGAGTGATGAGTAAAGGGGCACAATAACCTCAGTATGTCTAGATGCGAACCCTTAAGTAATCAGACAGCCTACATAGAAGGATGTCCTAATTACTTTGGAGATATGACTGTCAAAGGTGAGACTACTATCTAATGTAATCCCCACATAACCATTACCTCGTTCGTATTAAAGTGGCTGCCACTCATGCGTTAATATGTAGTTGTTTAGCTTTCCCAACATGGAATGACCATGCAGTTCATGGTTTTCAGCTGGAGGCCATGGCTGTGACACCCTGTGTTGGTCTATGTGAGGCCCCGTGAAAGACGCCTGTGACAGTTGGACTGTCAATTATGGTTCCCAGTTTCCAGTAATCACCAAACACGGTCTGCTGTAGTCCACCTGTGTTTGCCTGTACCTCTGAAAAGTATATGGCAAACAGTAGGGGTCCCAGGACTGAGTCCTGTGGGACACCAGTTGTGACTGGTTAAGAGTTGGACCTGGAGGTTGCTAGGCTTACCATGTGTGCTCTGTGTGTAAGCCTGTAGGCAACCCAACCTGTGATATATTGGTGTATGTACTGGCTGGTGAGTTTATACATAATACCTGATTAGGGAATGGTGTCATAATCCTTGATGAGGTCCAGGTAGTATGTGTGAACTACCACACCCCACACCTAAAGTCTAGGTGACTGTAAGACATCAAACAGGTTCAGTAGGCGTGATCTGCACTCTATCAAGCAGACCTGAGTTGGGTCGAGTGTCTAGGGGTTCCCAATGTCTCTGTTAATGAGTTCCATGATGATGCGCTCCATAGCCTTGCAGACCAGGCTAGTCAGGCTTATAGGGCAATAGTTCCCGGTGTCCGTTGTGGCACCACCTTTGTGGAGTGTGATAACTGTTGTTGTGTGCCAGTCTGTGGGTATGTAGCCTGTAGAGAGGCTGGGTTTGAACAGTGTGTTTAGGTAAGGGGTTAGTTCATTTTGAGCTCTTGTAAGACACAGCCTGGGACACTGTCCGGTCCCATTGAGGCTGTATTTGTGGCTTTGGACAGGGTTGTTTTAACCTGTGTGTCAGTGATTGCCGGGGCCGTACATTCTTCTGGTATGGTTAAGGGCCGTCTAGGGGTTGAGAGGGGTGTGAAGTTTGCACTGAACCTGCCTGCCAAAATGTTGGCAATATCAGTCAGTTCAGTGTATTTTGTGCCAGTATGCACCAACTCAGAGCAGATCTGAGAGTTCCCATTTAGGTTCTTGACATAGCTAAAGAACACTTTGTGGTAATCTGTAGGGTCCTTGGGAAGTTGTCTTTTGAAGCTAGCCTTGGATGATTTCATGAGGTATCGTAGTTTCTTGTTGATACTGATCAGGGATGGCTGTCCTTCTAGGGATTTCACTCTTATCTGTACTAGTTACCTCCTACTATTGTAGAGCCTGTGTATGGCAGGGGTCCACCAGACCGGTTTCCTGTTCTTGGAGGAGTGAGTCTAGGTTTGACTTGGGATAGCATGATCCATGCATCAGCATCTTGGACAGCATTGTTCATAGGTTCATACTTAGGTTCATAGGTTCATACTAGGCTATCTGCCCTGGGGCAATTATAAGCCTAGCCCGATTCTGTATGGCTTATGCCACCCCTTGATTTGAGTATACTGTGCCCTTTTTAAGGTTTAGTTTACTGTGTCTCTGTCTAATAGTGACACGGGAGTAATCCCTGGGACAAACCTACCATCCACTTATCGATATTCTTCTTGAAGAGATTCAGTGAGGTGCTCTGCCTCATATGAACTGGAATTCTATTCCAGAGCGAAGGGAGCCTCTGGGTTATGAACCTGTCCCTCCAGCAAGTTCTATTTATTTCTGTGCTGAGGTTCAAGTCCTCTGGCATGTGGCTCTAAGGGATTTAGATTTACTGAGGTGGAGCATGTCCATTAATTCTGGATTTGACATAGCTTTGTATGTCAGGCATAGATCGCCTCGAAGTAGGCGGTATGCAACTGAGTCGAGCTGGAGTTTTATTAACTGAGCAGCATATGGCATCTGTTTGAGACCCTTGATCCTCTTGGTGAGATACTTTTGGGGTTTTTCTAATTGCTGCAGGTGTCAGGTAAGGTACATCCCAAAAGGGGCATTGTATTCTATGATGGGCCTGATGAGGGATGAATAAAGGGGCACGATTACCTCTCTTGATCTAGATGTGAAACCCTTCGTGATGAGGTGGGCTATGTAGAAGGTCTTTCTAACCACTTTGGCAATGTGGTTTTCAAAGGAGAGATTGCTATCAACTTGGGTCCCCAGGTCCCTAATAACTTTCTCTGTACTTAATGGGTTTCAGTGGTAATTTGTGGGCACATTGTTTTTGCCAAAGGGTATGACTATACATTTTTTGGCATTTAGCTTTAAACCATGGCACTGGCACCAGTTATCTGTCTCTGTGAGACCTTTTTGAAGGATGGTTGTGTCAGCTGGAGAGTTGATTATGGCACCCAGTCTGCAGTCGTTTGCGAACTTGGTGAGCCATAGTCCTCCCACGTTTGCCTGTACCTCAGAAAAGTAAATACCAAACAAGAGTGGTCCCAGGACAGAACCCTGTGGGATGCCACTTGTGACCGGTTTCGAGTCTGACATGGCTCCAGCAACTCTCACTCTGTGGGTTCTGTCTTTGAGCCAGTTGCGACCCATCTTGTGACATAGGGGTTTATATTTAAGCTGGATAGCTTATCTATGATGCCCGAGTGGGGTATTGTGTAAAATGCCTTTGCAAGGTCCAGATAGGCTGTGTGGACTACCTTTGCTTCATCTATGGCTTTGGTGACTATTTCAAAGAAGTCAAGCAGGTTCAAAAGGCAGGATCTGCCCTTGACAAAGCCGAACTGGGTAGGATCTAGTTTCTATAGGTCCCCAATGTCTTTGTTTATGAACTCCATGATGATTCTCTCCATAGCCTTGCAGACTAAGCTAGTCAGGCTTATGGGGTGATAGTTTTCAGGGTCTGTAGAGGCTCCACCTTTGTGGAGTGGGACCACTGTTGCTGTACGCCATTCTGTGGGCACATATTCTGTAGTGAGGCTGAGATTGTATAGCTGTTTTATTTGAGGGATTAGTTCCTCTTGTAGTTCATGTAGGACGCAACCTGGGATGCCATCTGGTCCCATGGAAGCAGTGTTTTTTGCTTTGGAGAGGGCAGCCTTCACCTGAGCATCTGAGATGTTTGGGACGCAGCCCTCTGCCGGGATAGATACTTGCTCTTTGGGGTGGAGAAGTTTGCACTGAACCTGTCTGCCAGGATATTGGCGATGTCTGTGGGTTCAGTGTATTTTTGTCATTTAGAATCAACTCAGAACAAGTCTGGGAGTTGCATCCCAGGTTTCTAACATAACTGAAAAAGCCTTATGATTGTCTTTGGTGTCCTGTGCAATTTTTCTCAAGCTGGCCTTGGAGGATTTTATGAGGATCATAATTTTTGCTAGTACTGATCAGAGATGCCTTCCTATTAGGGATTTTGCTCTATCATGTAGTAGCTTCCTCCTTCTGTTGTACAGTTTATTTATGGCAGGGGTCCACCAGACTGGACGCCTGCCTTTGGATGATTGGGTCTTGGTATTGTTTGGGATAGCATGATCCATGCATTCCTGGAGATGTCCGTAGAATGCATTTATATAGGATTCTGCAGTTTAGGCTGTAGTTTCCACTGGCCCTGGGGCCGTGAAGGATTCCACTTTGGTTTTGAGAAGTGAGAAGTTCACTTTTGAGAAGTTTTTCACTGTGGTTTTCTGGGCTGGGGGTGGGGTCGGGATGTGGACATCCAGTGAAATTAATTTATGGTCTGATCTTATCAATGAGGGATATACTTCTGGTGTGGAGCACAGAGTCCCCATGTTGGTAATGATCAGGTCTAGTATGTTGTCCCCTCTTGTGGGAGTGGTGACTAGTTGTTCCATAGGAGTGGGGGCTGTGAACCTTTCCACCTCGGGCATAAGCAACGTGAAGTCTGCTTTGGAAAAGATTTTTCACGGTGGTTTCCTTGTTTGGGGTTATGGGCGGAATGTGAATATCCGGAGTGATTAGTCTATGGTCTGATCTAACCAGCGAGGGGTTGACGTCGGGTGTGGAACACCGGTTGCCCATGTTGGTGATGACCAGGTCCAATATGTTGTTCCCCCTGGTGGGGTATAGACCAGCTGTTCCAGGGCGTTTGAGTCGAGAAATTCTAGGAAGTGCTGGGCAAGGGAGTTAGTACTTGAGTAGTTCTCCCTGTTAATGTTTGGGTAGTTGAAATCACCCAGTATTAGCGTGTTTGGTAGGTCCCGCATATTTCCCAGTGTCTCCAGAAATGCAGAATGTGGGTCCTGGGTCATGGTGGGTGATCTGTAGCAAGCTACAATTTGGATTGCAGTGTTGCCCATTGTCAGTTTCACTTGGATGATCTCTGATGCATCGTGCTGTGCCACTAACCTGGAGGTGTGAGTATCCTTGATGAACACCCCCACCTTTTGTGTTCCGGTCCGGGTTCTGTGGCTGAAGGGTGTGGTATGAGTTATAGCCTGGTGGTGCTGGGGTGCTCTCTGGAGCCTTAAACTGGGTGTCTGTTACTGCACAGATATTGATGTTCTCCATACTGAGGAGTGCCTTGAATGTGTGCAATTTGAGGTTTAGACTTCTGGCATTGAGTAGCAATACTTTCAGTTTCTGGTTACTTGTGCTATGTACGGTGGTGGGTTTGTCTTATGAGCCTTGCCTACAAGTCCACCTTACCTAATATCCACCTCTCTACTATTATTTGCAAGCAATGACAGTTGTGTATTTGTACATGTTCTGCAAATGTGTATTGACCCTTGTTACAGGGCTGTGCCAAATGGCTATGTGCACACCTACATAGAGTGGATATTAACAGTAGAGACACACTGGTTGAATGTTTAGATTTGTGTAGCCTAACCTCTCATTGCCAGACTAACAGCTGCTTGGAAATATGTTGACAGTACTGGTAATGAAACAGGGTGTATATCATCTTTAACTCCAGTGTGACATCTGCAGTATGAGTGTAAGATGTAGGAAACCGCTGCCCATGTGTAATAGCTGCTTTATAGATGATGGCGTACACTATCTGATTATATCCTGATCATGTTGATAGTGGCAGCAGAGTCTATTGATATTTGACTCTGTGTGGGGAGTGTGTGTCTGTGCCCAACAGAGCTCATGGTTCTGCTGGGTATGTGAGTATGTACTCAGACAAGGATACAGCCCTGTTCACACTTGCATCATCTGTAATCAACTATCAGGATGTGATGTGGCCCTCAGAGGGGGATTGCTACTAAAGGTAGCTACCTTGTTCCTGTAATAGCAAGTTTTTCCACGTCCATAACACAAATATTTACATGTGAGCATCACTGTCTAAAACAACTTCATAAGCAGCAAGTATACTAAATACAGTACGTGGTACTTGTAGTACTGAATGCTCATATAGGCATGCCCACTAGTCAGCTACTAGTGTTTACTAATGTCAACTTTGTGTATGTGGCCATCCTGGGGGAATGCAGTCTCTATGCCATGTACACTGCCAAACCTGCCTAACACCACCCCCCACACATTGTCTGGGATGCATCTACAAGGGTGATCTTGGAGGCAGTCCATATTACACCCATGACTGGACTAGACAGTCAAGAGGTGAAGGTTAACACATGCATCTCATCATCACAACCAACACATACCTTTACCAGAACACAGTAAGGACACACACACATTCCACCAGATATCACACAAATCCACAGAGGCCTCTAAGTATCTGGCCAAGCAAGAGGCCTCCCAAGTTGGAGTAGATGGACAACAGAATACAAAGACTGTACGACATAGTTTGCATAATTGTGTCACATCTCAGAACACGTGGCTGGAAACATGACCAACAGTACTCATTTGTGAACGCAAACCCTAGCACTATGTTACACACCAAGGTATATGAGGGAAAACTAACTGTCAACTGCCTGTCTGCCATGATTAGCCACAAACCCATACACTCTGACCACCTTTAGAACTATACACATGTCTCTGGCATATGCTATGTTGTTGTGCAGGACCTGTGATGCAGTAGCCTGGACTGCATGGAAACACATGTCTGTCAGGTCTTATAGCCCATGCAGGTATGTCCCAAGTCTGGGTAGCATTCTGCCATTGGCTAGAATGATGCAGCAGTACAAGGACAAGGATTGTATTCCACAATTGTGAAATGTACTGGTGTAATTCAAAGAGTATCCAGCATCTCTCTGCCTGGGATAACATGGTTGACAGACCATGATGCTTTGCCAGACAGGGCCTGCACCTGTCACCCCTGAGAATATTGATACTAGCAACAGCCTTGCTTCCCCTATAGTGCCCTCATCATGCCAGGTTCACATGAAAGTCCACTGGTGAAACAGGGACAGCCAAGAAATAAACTGTGGGTCTTGCTACTCAATGATACAAATCAGGTACTCAATATGGACTCACGTGGGATAACATGGTTGACAGACCATGATGCTTTGCCAGACAGGGCCTGCACCTGTCACCCCTGAGAATATTGATACTAGCAACAGCCTTGCTTCCCCTATAGTGCCCTCATCATGCCAGGTTCACATGAAAGTCCACTGGTGAAACAGGGACAGCCAAGAAATAAACTGTGGGTCTTGCTACTCAATGATACAAATCAGGTACTCAATATGGACTCACGGCAATCTGAAACATGAAGAACATATCTGTGCAGTGATTTAGATATGGTTAAATGCTTTGGAGACCACCCCTGCATGACCATGTTATAACACATACCTCATCAATTGGCCAACATACTTTATTGAAACACATGGGCCACAGGTGTGTCCAACCTCCTGAGGGATATGTACACCCCCATGCAAGTTGCACTTGCACAACGTAAGATGTATTATACTGAGCAACTACCTTTGTGCCAAAGTGTAATCCAAATTGCACCTTGTGACAGATCATCCACCATGCCTCGGTAATCCCAACTGTCATTGTGCTGTAATGTGGAATACCAGTTTTGAGACAGGAAACCATAATCATGGCCACTCAGCTATCCCATTATGAACCGAGAAGACTCATCATGTACCAACACATGTCCTCAATGCATGACGGATGTCATCAACACTAATGACCTGGATCACCATACTCACACCAACAGGACTAACAGTATGCCACACATGGTCAGTCTTCAAATCCAATGTTATGTTCCTTAAGAGCAAAGTGGCGACTGTCATGGCACCAATGCAGATGTACAATGCATGTGCAAATGCTGGGTCCTACACAAATGCACTTTAAGCACTCACATATGTACAGTGATTGTGCCATTGAAACAGAAACAGGATTCAAACAAACACAAACATGAAGGCAAACCGGTGGTACCCTGCCTTAAACTGTACCACAGAAGGTAGTAACTGTTGCAAGAGTCAACACACATGAGTGGAAGTTGATCCATGGTCAGCCTCAGTAAGATGCAGATACACCATATAATGCCACGCAAAGCTTCTGTTAAACTAATCATCCACATATTATGAGGCCAAACACAGAGGATTCCATAGCTGTGTCAGGAAACATAATAGCAACAACAAGACCTGCTGTGCTTCACAGCACTATGGCATGAAAAGTACTGCACCTAAGAAAATAGCACCTGTTCAGCCAGATAGGGTCTTGGATAATTTAAACACACTGCCCCCCCAACAGGTACACATTCCACATTCATATATCCATGTACACTATAAAGCCCCTGTAATAACAACTATGCCAGTACAAGCTGCAGTCTCTAATGCCATACATACAGGCTGTATGGGACCTGTCCACATTCCAGGTTATATCCTACACAAATGTCAAAACAATCTGCTCCCCACATAAACATCTCGTACAATCATAGCTTCATGTCAGGCTGTGTACACACTGAATGGTGCACAGCAACAGTCATCTGTTAATGCTATCAATATCTGAGGGACCCTGGTATGTGTACAGCTGAACTGGTTGCAAACAGTGGCATCATTGCATTGCATAACACATAATGCAACTGTGTCAGTACATGTGTACTCTGCACAGTTGTTGTAGGGCTAAGTACAATACACCAGTCAAAGGGTACTTGGTGTTGTACCATTACATGTCATACCACATGTATGGATGTGTGTTGGTGGTCTGAGGACACGGTGGTGTCTGAAGATTACATCCTAGAATGCAGCTTTT
This sequence comes from Protopterus annectens, assembly GCF_019279795.1. Lineage (NCBI taxonomy): Eukaryota > Metazoa > Chordata > Ceratodontiformes > Protopteridae > Protopterus > Protopterus annectens. The sequence goes on from NC_056732.1 coordinate 1,910,309,906, forward strand.
GACACTGTGACCTGCACCTGGCTCATCCGTGATGACTTATGTTGGAGTACTGGTCTGTACATGTGAGTAACTGTCATGAATGTGGGGACACCACCACCTGGAGTGGTCCATACCAGTGTTATGGCCTACATGTCTGGTTCTGAGTTATATGTTGGTAGTGCTATTGTGCACTACAGAGGCATCAGCCAGGTGTTCCTCACTGCACAGATGTCAGTATTCCCCATTGTAGGTTCAACATTGAGCAGCTGTGATTACAACAGCAACACATCTAACACTGGTTAGCATAAGCATACAATGCAATTGTCTTCTAGGTGACATGGTGTTATCCTGTGTTTAGGTCATTTGCCTTGGAATGGCACTATATGGGCAGATGCAAACAAGGTATTATCACCACTCCCTTGAATCATGGATGCATGTGATCTGTGACAAAGGCTTGTCTTCTGTCAGTCATGTCATCCCAGACTGACAGACACTGGACAACCTTATAATTACAGCAGGACATTGGCTCATTGTGTTGGTCAAGCAGTTGCCATTCCTAGCATGAAATCACTGCAAGTGGTAGTATTGTGCTTGGTATAGACTGATGCATCTAAGGTGACGGACAGCAGCAGATGTTGTGTCGATGACAGTGTCAGATATATGTAGTGCAGCGTTCCTGCTAACAATGACAGCTACTAACACCGGAGTCCATTAAAACATGTTCTGTACATCTAACTGTATGAGCATGGCGTCTTTTCCACCAAACAGCAGACTACCCTGGGGTAGTGGGTGCTATAGACTGCACATACGTACGCATCAAAGCACCACCCGGTGAGCAGGGTAGGGCCTACATCAACTGCAGGGGCATCCCCTCCATCAACTGCCAGGTCGTATGTGATGCCCAGGGCATTATAATGAATGCGTGTGCTGGCTGCCCTGAACGCTATGACGATTCTGAAATATGGCGTCTGATGCAGCTGTACCACAGATTTGCCAATATGGACATCCCCTATGGTCATCTAGTGAGGGATGCTGGGTACACTCTGGAGCCATGGCTGATGACACCCATCAGAAATGCACACACGCCTGAACAACAATGCCATAATGAGGCACACCCACAGGCCAGACATATAATAGAGCATGTGTTTGGAATACTCAGGACATGGTTCCGGTGTCTGGACACATCCGGTAGAGCCTTGCAGTATTCACCAGCTACATGCACCCAAATTGTTATGGTATGTGCTATGCTACATAATACGATCCTGCGGAAACAGCTACAGCAGGAACAGCATGGAGCAGGGCCACACAGCCCCCCCACCAATCCCAAGACCTGTACAGGCACAGAGTGACTCAGAGGGGGAACTACCTGAGCCTGACCCAGTAGGCAGAAGGAGGCGTGCCCAGTATGACCTGGCCTTGGGAAAGAGGCAACGCATAGCATATGCACTGACACAGTAGGGACCCAGTGAATGACACCCTCTCTGACTCGCACAGACAGTAAAAGGGATGCCAAACATGACACTACCTGTGCTCAACCATGTATAGGGTGTGTACTATGTGCATCCAACATAGGCAGCCCTCCAGCACCATCCTCAAGTCTGGCACACCCTCAAGGTAAGTCAATCAACCTACCAAGTGCCAAATGGAGTAGACTGTGTTGTTACCTGTAGCTATGGTATGGATGTAAGCATGCAAGGGAATTAGGAGGCCAAATGTTAAGGCAGCAGACAGTAGACAACCATAGTGGCACCATGACATCTGTAACACATACTGGAGACACCATAGTAGCCAGTACTGCACAGGTAACAAAACCCAGTACAGGTAATGGGCTGAGCGACATGTGTGTCCATAAGACGCACACAAGTCTCAGCCAGCAGGACAGGTGTAGACAGACCCAAACAAATGCTGTACTATGGCCTCTGACTGTGCCTTATGGGTAACCCCTGCCCCAGACCCACACAGACAAGACTACAGCAGGGCAGCCAGTTGGATGTAAGCTGTGAAGGCTAGGAAGTCAGACACTAATATGTTGGTAATTAAAGCTAAGATCTGTAGTACACTGGTATGCCTCTAGCCAGCTCAATAGGTAAGACTACACACTGAAATGGAGTATCTGACATACCAGTACAGTCCTAGCAAATGTGTACAGATATCAAGTGTGCCCACCATCCAATGTATACTTATAGCAACAGTCAGATGTGCCCCCCCCACTCCTGTGTAGGAATGTAGATACAGTCAGGTGTCCCCCCCCCCGCTATGCAGACATGTAGCAACAGTCAATGCAAAAAGACCGATGGATACCCTGCAGACTCAGCATGCTACCTGTCGGTGTACAACACAAAAGTCAGCACCGCAGTACAAACTACCTGGACACATGCGATACAGATGGCCATACTGGGCATGCTCACGCACTTGAAGGTATGAATGCAATGTCAGTCAGCAACATACTGAAAGGTCATACTGGGCATGCTCACACACTTAAACGCATGATGGCCATGTCTGCAAACACCACTGGTCCAGACATATCTGGCAGTCGCAGTTCTTAGTGCAGACACATGTCAGTATGCACCACCCCTGCCTTGCACACACAGTGGATAGTAATACAGGCATATATGTAAGGACAACACACTATAATAAGCCAAAGGTAGATGGACATAGATATGTGGAAGAGGGTGACCGTGACAATGAGCAATCTGGGCCAGTCCCACCCAGCACACAGCCGAAGGGCCCCAAACACATGAGGTGCAGATGCCATTCATTGCAGATACTAGCCACCAGTATCTGTCAGCATGACAGACTATGTGGTGCACTTGCCAGCTGTGCAATATGACTGTACAAGGAAGTAGTCATCTAGTAGCTGTATACATGCACCTGTGATATATGACCCAGTGTGTGCCCGCATGTGGCATGTCAACCCCTACATGAATGAGTTATGGCCCATGCATACACTGCCCTCCACATAGCAGTATTATGACAAGCCTGCTGAGGTCATCCAATGTGAAATACACCTTTGGGAGAGCTGTAGCTCATAAATCTCCATGCTGCATCCCATTACTGCATAATGTCATAGTGATAAACTAGTTAGGTAGTAGTTCTAACCCCAGACTTGCCAATTGTGTGTGTGTGATTGTGTGCGTGTCTGTATGTCTGTCTCAGACTGTGTAAAGAGAAATGGTTTTTAGGCTACTCACAGTCCATACAATTCATCTACTCAACTTTGGCAAGGCTGCTGATGTCACCCACCTAGAAATACACCTCTCGGACTGCTGTAACCCAGTAATCTCGGTAGCATGTTCAGTAACTGCGTAATGCTGTAGTGTGTTAAAGTAGTTAGGTAGATGTTCTATTCTGAGGCATAGCAGGTGTGATTGTTTGTCAGTCATATCCTTTGTGTTGGTGGCTTTGAGTGTCTAGCCACTGGATGTGTTGGGGAGTGTGTTTTGTAGTTTCCTATACGGTGGCCATATATGTCACAATCACCCAAGTGACTGGGTTGGCGAGACATACCCATAGATTTGGCAATAAGCCTGGTGAGTAATGCCAACAACCCTATTATTACCCAGAATACAGTCTAAACCCATGTGTCGGACAGAAACACACTTGCCTTGGGATTAACACCAGTACATAATACAGGGGTTGCTGGTGTTTTCCTTTTCATTCTTTTCTAATGTTTTGTTGTCACGAGGTTTGTTCTTGGGATAAATTATCTATATGTATGTATGTATGTATATATATATATATATATATATATATATATATATACATATATATATATATATATATGTATATATATGTATATATATATATATGTATATATGTATATATATATATATATATATATATATAAAATCTATATCTATGTATGTGTGTGTGTGTGTGTGTGTATATATATATATATATATATATATATATATATATATATATATATATATATATAAAAACCTATATCTATGAATGTATATATAAATATATATATATATATATATATATATCTATAGACATTAACACACATACATCTACGTAATTGAATACATGTGCTATACTGTTGAATGGGTACATTTCCGTTATCAGGGCAACACTATTAATGCAATCATTCAGGTGTAATGCAGCTCATTAACATGCCTGTTGAGCACATGTCGGTATAAAATGTTTGTGTTAATAATTAAATGTTTAACCAAGTAATTAGTCTAATTTTACACATGTCTGCCTGACAGACGTGTTAAGGTACTGCATTACAGCGGAGCAATCGATTTAAAGTGTTGCCCCAGTAAATCGCACAGGCAGCAAATCAGTAATAAGGAAATACTTGCAAATAACATGACATTCCTTTCTTCTGTTAATTAGGCATGACATGGTGATATGTACACTGCGTGAAATGCCTAACATGAAGTAACTGCCTATGCTTACATTTTACAAAGACGTAGTCATGCTGACCATTTGTAATCGGACAGTTTCAGTCCTCTGTGAGGCCTGTGAAATGATGATTAAAAGACAGTGAAATTGCTATGTATGTTTGCCGTGAAGGGCTTACAAGACACAAGTTGTTAGGATTAGGCTTCAACTTGGATTAATTATGTAAAAGCCTTGTACATTAGCAACAGATATATACGTCGTAAACACAGTTATTTCCGGGTACAGTGATGCCTTCCTAAATCCATTCCTGACACTCTTAACAAACAAATGATCACTGTTTACTGATTGTAATCGCATCCTCACAGCTTAAAGAAGCAGAGTTAGTATAATTAGAGATGTTGAGGATGGGTATTTGACAACGAAAATGTTTTCTACAATGCCTGCTTTCCTATAATGGCTAGACTGCTGTAATAGTAGGCTTTTGTCTTTGTTTATGCACTGTGCTGCTTTCGGGCAAACACTTTCAATGCGGGTGCTCAGCTCCGACTCCAGTCTCAAGCCATGTGGTTTGGATGTTAATGTTAACAGTTGTGTGTAAATCAGTTAAATCGATAAAATGCAAAAACAAACTGAGAACAACTGTAACTTCTACATTTTACACACACATGTTAAGACTAACACAAATATGTGGTTTGACACTGGATTTGGAGGTCAGCAACTGCATTAACACTGTTGCCCCATTAACCCCCGCGCAAACGCACTTAAACATGCTTACTGGTGCTTAGTTACGTTTACTACTGCATATTTGTGCTTACACTTGCTTAATAGTAACTTATTAATTATGTCACTAACACTGAGATTCAATGACATTAATTACACATTTCATGCAGTACTCCAGTTCACATGTACATGTTTTTATGTAGGTTGCACAGCAATATGATGTGTAAATATGTTTATATACACATTCCACATGGTAAATGATATATGCTAGTGTGGGACTCAGACCGTGAATGCCTGTCCGTTAGGCGAATGCTCTCACCAATACACAATTGCTGTGCTGTTTCAGTTGCATATATACCCATATACCCATGTCTTCTACTTCCCCAATCACTCACCCCAGCACTTCACTAACACTGCAGTCATCCATTTTCCAGTTGGATTCGAGGTGTATCCACACCAGTACACATTGGCTTCTCCCTACCCCTGTAGACCCATCCCATCGGTTGACTCACTACAGGTATCCTCAGGAATCCCTAACATTTAGTCCACAAACATTGGTGACATGAGTGACCAATAGGACATTAATCGCAATATTTGCGTTATCCCACATGGGACACAGTTGTGTTTATGTCAAGATTAGACTCTTACGTCCTTACATACTTACTCCCATTAACATGACACTACAATGAATTAATTAGTCTGACTATATGGTAATGTACACGTTACACATGAGAACTAATTATGTACGTGTTCGACGTGTTTCATTTACAAATAGACTGGTTTAGTATTTGGAGTTGCCTTTGCAGGCAGATCACAGGGACAATTCCCTGCGTGAGACAGTCCTCACATTTGATTTATTCAGCACAGCACTGACTTTGGACATTGTACACACTTCTGCATTTTAGCATTTTCAGCCCTTCCCTCTTATACACTGCCTATTATTCTATCTACTGTCAAGGTTTGTAAGGGCACATTCATGTGTTTATGTCTGCAAATGGAATGGATATGTTACAGGGACTGTACATCTACATATAGATGTATGCATGTGTGTATGCATACATACTTATAACTGACTCGCTGGCCTCCACAAGGCGGTCCAGTTATAACCAGGCCATCCAACAATGACACGCCTGGATCCATAATCACATGCCCATGGTTCCCCAACCCCAACTGAGTTCGATATACATGCAATCCATCCATTATCCAGTTGTTTTCACGGCCATGACATAGCTCCTCACATTGCCCTCCCCCCAGTGTTAGGGGCCCTACATGTATGTTGTCACAACACATGTATTATCATGCTCTCCCACCATTTAGTCCTTGAACATACCTGCCCCTGCTTGTGTAATGCACAGAGATCCAAATATGCTGTCAATTTTTGGTAGTCCCACTGGGGACTACCATCTGATTGTTTGTAAAGTAGACTTAGCAGATCAACAATGTTACTCCCACTGGTAAATTCCTGCCTGTGGTGTGAGTAGCAGTGCTTTGTTCACTCCTGGCCAGCTTGATATGACATATGCTGACAGCACTATATAATACTTTAGTTGCTGTTGATTCCCTTCTCATTCCTTTTCTATGTTTTATTGTTACGATGTTCATTCTTCATATATATTTATATATATGTTTGTGTGTGTGTGTGTGTGCGTGTGCGTGTGTGTGTGTGTGGGTGTGTGTATATATACATACATATATATATATATATATATATATATATATATATATATATATATATATATATATATTACATCTGTACATACTTATATACATTCCCTATGCTGGGCACTGCTTACATCTGTGCAACCACACTCAGATTTGCTTACTGTTTGTTATATATGTTTACTGCTGCTTATTTGTGCTTACTTGTGCCTTATTCATTATGACAGTACCGCTTTGATTGAATGGATTTAGATAAAAGTCCCATGCGATACTCAAGTTCACTTTTACATGTTATTATGTCGGTTTTACAGCAGACCGACATTCATTCCACATGGAAAATGATATGTGCTATAGTTGAACTTGAACCGTGAATGCCTGTTCATTAGGCAGATGCTCTAACCACTACACTATTGGTGTGCTGCTTCATTTTGATGTATACCCATGGTTCATAGTTACCCGAACACACATCTCAACACTTTACTAACACAGCAGTCATCCATTCTCCAGTTGGAAAACCGCACCACTACACATGCATCACTCCCTACCCCTCTAGACCCGTCCCGCATGTTGACTCACTCCAAGTATATTCAGACATTCCAAGCTTATTGTCCTGGAACATACGTTCATACAATGGTCAGGGTGTTCAAATAGTCTTCTGGTTTTCAGCTTGTCTGACTAGGGACTGGGAGTGCCCTGTACCTGTTTGACAGTCAGACTTAGCACGTGGACAAAGTTAGTCCCAATGTTAGCATCTTACCTGTGGTTGTAGATGCAGGGGGTTTGCTCACCTCTGGCCAGCTTGGTATGACAGCATTAAATAATACAGGACCTCTGCTGCTGTTTTCCTTCGCATTCATTATGAATGCTTTATTGTGACCATGTTTGTTCTTTATATGTGGCTTAGTGGTAAATCACATTGGTTGTGGTGTGTAGGGTCCTGATGTCGAGCCTTGCCAAGTTAGTTTATTGTGTTGCTAGGCAGACCAAGGGCTGTTGAACAAAGGCTGGGTACAACACTTTTCAGCAGTGGCTTTCTGTTTCGCTATATTTCACCACCGCTTCCCGTCACACAAACACATTCTCCATTCTTACTGTGATACATTACTCCAGTTCACATTTCAATGGTATTACATCGTTATACAGCATAAAATGTCAGAATATGCTTGTATACGGATTCTGCATTGTAAATGGTGTGTGCTGCAGTCAAACTGGCAATGTCTGCTCATTAGGCGGATGCTTTAACCACTACACTATTGCTGTGCTGCTTCATTTGCATGTATACCCATGGTTCATAGTTACCCAAACACACGCCGCAACACTTCACTAACACAGCAGTCATCCATTCTCCAGTTGGAAAAACTACACGACTATACATGCACCACTCCCTACCGCTCTAGACCCGTCCCGCATGTTGACTCACTCCAAGTATATTCAGACGTCCCAAGCTTATAGTCCTGGAACATACGTTCATATAATGGTCAGGGTGTTCAAATAGCCTCCCAGTTTTTGGCTCATCTGACTGAGACTGGGACTGTCCTGTACCTGTTTGAAAGTCAGACTTAGCATGTGGACAAAGATAGTCCCACTGCTAGCATCCTACTTCTGGATGGAGACGTAGGAGGCTTGCTCACCTCTGGCCAGCTTGACATGACAGCACTAAATAATACAGGGGTTCTGCTGCTGTTTTCCTTTGCATTCGTTATGAATGCTTTATTGTGACCATGTTCACTCTTCATGTATATGTCTATATCTCTGTTTGTACACACACATGCATATACACCTACATGCTTATTTACATTTCCCATACTGTTGAATGACTGCCATTTACCACTGCGCATACCCACTTATGTCTGCCTGAATGTGCCTTACTCACCCTATATCTGACAGCCATTACCCTGGGCATCATATAAAATTAGCAGCCCTTGCACGGCTTGGACTCAGGAACAGAAACACCATAGTCACTGGTTTGACCACTAAACCATCCGTGATACATTCTGCATGGATTGTAGTTAGGATATATAACTTTACTACTGGCATTCCACACTACTGGCAACAAATGTGACGGTTGGTGTACATATGTATAGTACATGTTAATGTTCATATGTTTCTGAGAGACATATGTATACGTTTGCAAGTATACATATTTATAAATAGGACACATACCTGACAACTACTTATATGCATGTATGTGTGATGTGTAGCTATGCGAATATAAGTATGTACATTTATAGATATATGACTACATATCTGGGGTTATACATGCCCATGTATATGAACACCCATATCCGGGAGGGACCTGTACCATTTGTATACAGGAGTTGTGTGGATCATTACGATGTGGAACCTGGACAGGGTATACAATTTGTGGACGTGTACTATTTGGAAGATGGCTATGGAGAAGCTTCTTGGGAACATGTGAAAGGTATTTATTCCCGATAATGCACATGGGGAGACATGCATCATGGTCAGGTGTTTAATCATAGGTCGTAGGTTCTGCAGGACTGGGTGGAGGCTGAGCAGGGTTGTGGACAAGTACTGCTAATCCGACTTGTGTCCGGATGTCAACAGGGGTGGAAATCATGTTGTGCCACCATGTCTAATCTTGAGAACAGACACTTATCCCACGAGGAATGTCCAAAAATTGTGAACGCCAATGACACCATTCTTTTGGCTAAATGAAAATGAGGGATTATTATACATGCATGGGATACCTAGTTTGCAGGCCTGAGACTGCTTAGGGTGAGACTGCCTACTAGATGTGAGTAGGGGGCACTATGTGCAGATATGGCTGGCCCAAGCTCGCAGCCCAAGTATGGGTGGTTTTGGTGGTCGTTCAGCAAGGGGGGGGGGTGCTGTGAAGGGGACAATGGGTATTCAATTATGTATCCAGTTGTGTAGGGGTTGGATAGCTCAGTTCAGGCCAAACCATTATGTGGTGTGAGCCGGTACCGTTTCTGTACATGTATATCATACATTTTAATGTTCATATGTTTGTGGGATTGTGTTCTGCAATATGACCTGACAGGGTGTATTGGGGATGTGAATGTATGTTCTTTAGTTTCCTTTTGGATTCTCCCACTGCACCCTCGTACACCTCCAGTTCACCTATTGTACATCCGACCCAGTCTCCCCTTGGCGGATTATTACATTACCCATCACCCCCTCCAATATCCACATACACACCATCCATCCCTTCCCTGGTTGTTAGCCCATGGTACAGACAGCAGTACACATTGCCTATTCTACATATCTCTGGTACCATTATGGTTTTGAGGCCAACCCTAGCATATTTGGTCTTCCACCTGCTGTACTTCACGCACATAGGTACACGCAAATACTTATCTTTCATGACATGGTAGGTTGACCCAGGTTATACCCATTCATTGTTGGGCCATCTAGACATGGACGACTCGGACCGTGAATGGGCAGATATTAAGTGAATGCTCTGACCATTGGGCTAGGCTTAGCAAAGGGCAGCAGCGCGCAAACACGCTGCGTTTCACTTTCACTTGGTATAAAAATCAACACTACAATGAAATACGGACAAGGGGTTTTAAATGTAATTGTTCGAGGGACGGGGGCTCAACATTCAGCTACGTGTTTGTGTGTTTACTCCTGTGATTTTATTTTGGTGCTCGCGGAACTCTTTTGTATGCTTTGCATACATTTCAGTATCCATGGACACTGACAGGAGTGATTACTATTAGAGGCAGGCTGTACTAGTCAGCATTTTAGGTTGCACGACTGTAGCTGACATGCTCACGCCTCTGTGCAGCGCTTAATCATGCCCCCTGCACTCGCACATATTTCCTGTGCACGTGGATGGTGCGACAGCGTGCCTTCATTAATATACATATGGTGCTGCTGATCCATCTCTACGCCACATGCTCAGCGCAAGGCTAACACCGTCCTTGTGCCAAGCTTCATGAATCCCGGGGATAGTTTATTTCTGACTGGTTACATACATTTATTCAACTGTCTTAAATTGTGCAGCATCAGAAATACAAAACAGATAGATACAAATTGCATTGGGTGTTTAGTAAACATTTTCTAATCATGCATCTGGCAGTTTAGTACTTTGGACTTTTTGACATCAGTAAAACATTTACAGTACTTTCTTACATCCTTTACAGAAATGTCCTTTCTCGTAACAAAGGTTTGTTTCACAGTACACCTCTCCTTTACTCTAAAACATTCTGCCATAAGTTGAAACAATGTAGCTTTATAAGCTGGGTTGATTAATTGCTGCTGTAAAATATACATGATAGTAGCCACCTAGTTCTAATACAAAAAGGAAATAATACATATACAAGCAATGGCAACAGAACTAGACTGTATTTTAATGCTAATAAAATGCTCATGTTATTTTACTACCCGCCCATTATAAGAACAGACACATTACAAGAACATACAATTTAGAATGTTTGAGATCAAATATACCGAAATAATTAAACCACTGAATTCTGCATAGGTAGTTTGTAAAAGGCCTATGCAAACTTATGTCTTTAGTACCCTTTAATATACTTCATTTGATTTATGGCTGCATATTTCTTAAAATACTTAAACTTTTTTTTATTTATGAAATTAAATAAAAATGTTAAAATACCTTTGACAGTACCATACACCATTCCCTTACTCCCTGCAAAGAAACAAAAACGAGAGAACATTAAATAACCCACTTTCTGGGACACAGACATACTTTTCACAGCAGTAAATGTTGAAGAAGAAAATCTTTGACATCTTTGACAATGGCTTACATAATACCTATATTATACTGATCTGAATTTGATGCACATGATCTCCACATGTATATTATGTTACTGAACAATTGACTTAATTAGACCATTGCTTCAGGGCCATCACTTGAAAGATACATCTGTCCCTATAACATAATACCTGCTTAGCATTAGAGAAGGATGAATAATATAACAGTAATAATGAAAATGAATAATATAATAATAATATTAGTTCTAATAACTGTTACCACCATAAATATTAGAAGCATAAGAGAGAAAAACGCTGAACTACATGTCTGGATTATCCAGCACAAGCCTGACATTCTTGTTGCAATTGAAAGTTGGCTTAAACTCAACATAAACAACTACAAAATCACACCCACACCATAATACCATTCATAATGACCATATAAAGTGAAAAGGTTATGTTATTGCTTTAATATTTCCCAACAACTATATTTCCCTCTACAGCAAATCAATACCAAATTTAATTCAGCAGAGCTTTGTAAAACTTTCCTGATAATAAATAAATATGTATTACTAAAATCAAAAATATTACCATGCGCTGGGTCAAACGGCTGGTGGATAAAAGTACTTAATTCTCACTGTCCAGCAAACAAATCTGAAAAGACTTTGCCCATACCACGATATAACAAAATGTTTGCATCCAAAAAACAGCAACGAAAACTGCAGATAAATGTTGGAATCAAGCCGTTTATTATTTAAAATGTAAGCACTTTCACCCGAAGGCTTCCTCAGACATTCTAATTGCACATATTCCATTAAGAATTTATATACCTGGGTAATTCAATCCATTGGTTAAAAATAGTCATGTGTAAAAGCGAAATAATAACTATTATTTAAAACAATACAAGCGCTATTATATATAGCAACAACAGGCTACTTTAAGAAATATAATTTACAAAGATGCATCTGAAACTCTAAAACAGCTCTATGCAGGTGCCAATATAATCAAACAAAATCATTTAAAAATACAATCATTTAAAAATGTAATATCAAAGAATTCTAATAAGTCCTATAAAGGCTGTCACTAGGGTCTAAAACATCTCTTTTTCCTCAAAAAAGGTGCTATATGTATCCTATCATTGAACGCACTAGCCAGGCATGTTAAATCTTCAGGTTCTCAACACACTTTTACTTTCTGTGTTATACAGGAGGTTTTTACCAATGTTAGAGGAGGGGACCTTATAAATTACACTTTATAAATTACACTTTAGAAAGGGAGATGAGATGGATCATCAGGTGTAGGGCAGATAAATACCCTGGTCTCAATGATAGGATACATATAGCACCTTTTTTGAGGAAAAAGAGATGTTTTAGACCCTAGTGACAGCCTTTATAGGACTTATTAGATTTCTTTGATATTACATTTTTAAATTATTGTATTTTTAAATGATTTTGTTTGATTATATTGGCACCTGCATAGAGCTGCTTTAGAGTTTCAGATGCATCTTTGTAAATTATATTTCTTAAAGTAGCCTGTTGTTGCTATATATAATAGCGCTTGTATTGTTTTAAATAATAGTTATTTCGCTTTTACACATGACTATTTTTAACCAATGGATTGAATTACCCAAGTATATAAATTCTTAATGGAATATGTGCAATTAGAATGTCTGAGGAAGCCTTCGGGTGAAAGCGCTTACATTTTAAATAATAAACGGCTTGATTCCAACATTTATCTGCAGTTTTCGTTGCTGTTTTTTGGATGCAAACATTTTGTTATATCGTGGTATGGGCAAAGTCTTTTCAGATTTGTTTGCTGGACAGTGAGAATTAAGTACTTTTATCCACCAGCCGTTTGACCCAGCGCATGGTAATATTTTTGATTTTAGTGGTTACAACCATCGCTATAGCTGGGTCTCAGCTTCGTTGTCTTGGTGTGTGCTTCTTTTTAAATATGTATTACTGTCCTTTGCATCCCTCCTGGCAACAGAATAGCTACACTGGAAGATATCCCACATTGTATAACAATAACAATTCCCCAAAAGAAACAAATACTACTAGATGATGTCAAAATCAATTTGTTGGACATAAACTCAAACTCCCCTACATCCCTACCACCCTCCATTCGTACTACTTCTAACCATTACTCTTTTAAAAAATCTCTTCACTCACACCTAATATCCCAATGGGAATGCTCCTGCTCTCTCCCCACATAACAAATGATATCAAACTCCTGTTACATTCTTCTATGGAAACAAACCCCTTCCTCACCTCATTCAAGGCCTTAGATTCCTTCTTTCTCTCTTTCTCACTTCTCTCTCGATCTTATTCTCTTCTAAAACTTTCTCCTTCTATTCATCTCTCCATATACTTTTATTCCAGTACTTATATGTTAGTTATATATTGCATCAGACTGCTGCTACTATATGCATTTTGTAAACAATGAATCAGACTGTAACTATGAACTGTATATTCCTAAGAAGAAATGCCTCTCAGCTGTACAATGCAATGTTCCATTGCCAGTCATTTTTAACTCCAACCTCATCAATAGTGTGTATTTTTTGCAATGTTTGCTGTATAAATTGTAAAGGTCTTGTTCAAAACTGCAACCTTTGTATAAGTATAATCTTTAAACTATTGTAACCTAGAGTGCTATTGGAGCTTTTCTCCCCAGGACTCCATTGAAAACGGGTTCAAATGGCCCAATGGACTATCCTGGTAAACCAACTGCAAATAAATAAATAAATAAATAAATAAAAATAATTAATAGTACTACACATTATAGGAAGACATCAAATTTCCTATTAGACTAGACTGTAATATGAGACCCTAGTAAATTCGCCACCACATGTACAAAGTCAGACTCTGTCATAGGTTCATGGGAATTTACTAGTCTAACTGCACAGCAGCCTTTACAAGCCTCATACCACCCGTATGACTCTGACATATTCAGGTGATACCAGAATTGTCTGTGACATTATTTGGAAAAACTGGTCCATTTTAAGGCTTGATGAGACTATATCCAGGGTCATTGTTTTTTCTCCCTGCTTTAGCTTCAGGAATGCTCTTTGCCTTAGGAGGCAGTCATGTTATAGAGATTTGTGTACTAGACTGAGCTCTGCCTCTGTGACTAACAAGTTTGGTATTTTTCCTTGCAGGTCGTGCAAGGTTTGTGGGTTTATTTCTTGTGCAAGTTTTTTCACCATCCATGTTCTGGACAAGTTTTTGACTTTAGGGTATGTGCAAACTGCAGGAGCAAGGACTTGGTATACCTTGCCTTATGTGATGGATGTTCTTGATTTTATGTGGCCAAAACTAATATGTCGCTGAAGGATCGAGTTTTGAAACATCTCAGTGACATTAGACTACAGAATACAACCAATGTACTTACAAGACACATAAAGAATTTTCCAGAACATAGTTTTAATTTTATGGCAATACAATTGATTGCAATGAATAACAGAGGTGGGGACACTGCTGGGCACTGGGTTTGTTGAGATGAAATGGATTGTTAAGTTGAGAGCTAACAGTTTGCCTGATTTGAACAGCACTGTTCCTTTAAAGCCATCTCTCAGATCACAAAGATTGCTTAATTGATACTATGTGTCCATTAGTTAATTCTCTAAGCCTGGTGGCTTCTTTAGGGCTTTTAGGTGTTGCTTTGTTTTGAGCTTTTAAGATCTGAAGAAGGGCTTTTGCCTGAAAGCGCTCATCTTTTGTATTTATTTTGTATTTGTTTTTGATAATTTTTGTATTTTTAAGCTGTCCGTGGTGACCAGCTCATCTATTCTAATTTTATTTTACCTTTTTTATATGCTACCGGGCTTTAGGTGTTGTTTGTGTGCTTTCTCTCCGAATTGGCTATCCATCTATTGATGCAGGGATTTATGCCCAGTTTTGTGAGTTTATTTATAATACCTGAGAGAGGAACTGTGTCAAATGCCTTGTTCAGATCGAGGTAGGTGGTATGCACTGCTCTATCCTCATCCATGGCCTTAGAGACTTACTCAAAGAATTCCACCAGATTTAGTAGGTATGACCTGCCCTTGATGAAGCCAAATTGGGTCGGGTCTAGTGTTTGGAGGTTTCCTATGTCATTATTTATCAGGTCCATGTTTATTATTTCCATGGCCTTACAGATACGACTAGTCAAGCTTTTGGGTCTGTAATTTCCTGGATCGGTTGACAATCTTCCTTCATGAAGAGGGATGACCATAGCTGTTCTCTAATGGAACAAAGCATGTCCATAGCTGTGGTGAAATATAGATCTTATTGGAGATGATAGGTCCTGATTTAAACTATATAAAAGGTAACCTGATATATCATCAGGCCCCATTGATGCAGTGCTTTTAGCTTTAGAGAGGGCAGGTGGCAACCTGTTCTTTGGTGATATCTGGTGGTGGAGTGGAGGTGGGTATTTATTGGTTTAGAACGGGGTGATGGGAAAGTGAAACGAGCCAAATTTATCAGCCAGCAGATTTGCTATATCTTTTGGCTGAGTAGAGGGGATGCCATTTATAACTAATTTTGTATAATGTTGGGTGTTGCCCTTAAGATTGCAGACATAACTGAAAATGCCTTATGGTTATTCTTAGCTTTGGAGACTATATTTACCTCAAAGTTTGCTTTCAGAGACTTGACTAGTACCCTGATTCACTTGTTTATATCAATGAGGGGCCTAATGCTCTGTTGTGCAGATTCCCTAGACCTACTGCTCCAGGGTATTTGAATTCACAAAGTGGAGAAATCTTTGGGTCTGCATGTTAGGGGTCATGTATGCCTCCCAATTAATGGAGGGGTCAAGCCTACAGTGTCAAAGTGTAACTACATCTGTCACATACTGTATTTGACTGTTGGAGAATTAAGTGGTTGTCAGTGTACATTAGGCAATTGCTACATTGCCTCAGGATGACTATATCCACCAAGCTGGACACAGAAATGATAGAAAAGTGCCCATCCATGGTTGCAGGTCTAAACTGTACTTGCAAGGGAAAGGAGTGAAGGGGGTTTATAACTAGATGCGGTAGGGGAAGTGCATACTTGATTTAATCTGCAGTTAGCCTAGTCAAATATGCTGCCCAGCACCAAAGCCAGTTATTCCCTGAGCAGTGATTATCCTGGGTGTGATAATACTGTAATGCAGACTTAAATAGTCCTGAGTGCATAAATGCTGCTCATCACGCAAACTAGTTGTCACGTGAGTATCACAGGACTGAGGCAGAGTGCCAAGGTGTTTTTTTCATAGGAAAATGTCAAGTTCAGGAGACTGCATATAAACAAGATACCACTAACTGCCACCGAGTGAAGAGCAGCTTTGTACTAACACAGGGCTTATATATGCTCTGAAAATGTAAGATTTACACTAACTAAGCCAAAATGCCAATCTGGTAAGCACACATTGAGCTTTCTGCCAGCAATTCCCAGCTTAGATGGCTGAAGTCAGCCCTTTCCTGCCACAAGAGTGCAGACTTTAACCCTCTAAATGTAAAATGACTGGTATGAAACCCACATTTTGAGGAGCCACAAACAGATGCCTTGAACTAACTAACAAATCACTGGCTGCAATATAATGCAGTACTGTTCAGTACTGCAATATAATGCAGTACTGAACAGCAGCCCCTCCTTGCAGCAGTTTTTCAAGTGACTTAAACTTTAAGGAAGCTGGATGGTGCAGTGGTTGCATTCTCACCTCACAGCAAGAGGTTCTCCAGTTTGATTCTTAGCTGGGGTGCCTTCTGTGCAGAGTCTGCATGTCCTTCCTGCATCTGTGTGGGTTTCTTCCCGTGTCACAAAGATATGTGTCTGGAGCATTTCTCCCCAGTCCACTGCTGAATATTGGCTTTGTTCCAAGTTGGACTTTCCCAGTAAATAAATATTAAATAAATAAATAAGTACAGCAAAACAAATAAACACAACAGTAAATCTTCACAGATTAATGTGAATAAGCAATACAAGAGTAAACATGCACTTAGCTCCATTTTTTCAAGCCTTGGATAGCTTCAGATACTTGCAAAATCATTCAAAGTCTCTGGTATCATCATCAAAAGATGAGCAGCTCTGGATAAATGGGCCAAGACTCACAAAAACACAAGGCTTATACATGAAGATTTATACTATGCTAACATGTTATTCAAGTAAGCAAACAATGAGCTTTCTGCCAGCAATTCTCAGCACAGATGGGTGAAATCACCCCTCTCCTGCCACAAGATTGCAGATTTTGGCTTTCTTTATGCGAAATGACTGGTTTGGAGCCCAAGAGTTGAGAAACAACAAATGGATGCCTGGAACTGACAAGTCACTGGATACAGTGTAATTTAGTAAATACCAGCAGACCTTACAGCACGTAAGGTCAGAAACACCATCTGCTGAAAGTCCACATGGCCATGTACAGTCATGCTCCCCTAGTGGCAGTACCTCCAGCAATACAGAAGGGAGTGTGCTGCCCACACCATGACATGGCAGGCCATGGACACGTGGTCCTGGGTGGTCCTGTAGGGGACATGGGCCCAGCAGACACCAGTCACTGTCAGCTAGTAGCACTGCATCTGACTGTGGGCATGGTGGTGCCATTGCCACTCTTGGCAGGAGCAGTTCCCATGTTTGTGGCCGGAGATGGTGAACTGTCCACTCTGCCATGTACGGTCCACAACTGTCCAGCATACACATGTGTAGGGCTAGCACTAGGCTTGACTATATACACGCGCACACTTAAACATTACAGTCACATGCAGGTCACCAAGAGACACACACGGGACCTCTCCTTGGCCCAGCTAACTAGCACCCCTTCCTGACTCACACACATGCTGTGAACTGTTTGGCACAGCCTAGGCCTCTGGCACCCCACACCACACTCTGTGCACATGATGACACCTGTGCCATATCCCTGCCATCCATGCCATCAATGCAGGGACATGCAAATATGTGTCTGATGCACAGGGTGACTATATTACTTTACATGTAGTTTTGTAGTGTGGTAGTGTTATGCCATGCCAGGTGCTGTAAGCTGGCATATGTCACGAGTACCCATCAAAACCTAACCCTTCTCTGAATCCTACTCTTCCATACTACAGTTAACTTCATAATTAATCTATATTCTCCATTTCTCAATCTTACCATTTTCACTTTGTGCTATCCCTGTCCTAGGCCTTCCATCACCTTCTTTACCCCTTAAACTAATTGCTTCTTAACCCTATCACTCTTATTTATACATTAAATCCGTTCATAACAAAGAACATATCATGATAGTAGAAAATCCTTTACTGATGTTACCAAATTTATACAGTGTCATAATCAATGTTATTTTATGTCATCATTATTTTATTTTAATGTCCTTCTACTGTCTTATATACACTGTTGTGTAATAATTCTCTGTATATAATTAAATGTGGAGCTTTTCTCTCCGGGCTTCCACTGAAAATGGGCTCATATCAGGCCCAGTGGACTTTCCTGGTAAACAAATGCGATATATAAATAAATAAATAAATAAATCAAAGACTGTGTACCTTTGCTGCATGATGTTATATTAGTGGTATTGTAAATGAACTAGTTCTCATAATAAACACCCTATTCCCACTCTAAAGCCTGGCACTTGCCCACTAAAGCAATTATATAAGTCAGCACTAAAAAATTAAAAGCACTACACCCTCACAAACTCCCTTTAAGTACTTTGTTCCCCATTGGCCTTTTTTTCAGTTATAAAGGAATTCCCAATACTATTCTAGCATGTCCAAAGGTCAGTTGTCAATCTCCTCTCCAGTCCAGCTGATGAATCTGGGAATCTTGAGGCAATGTTATAACTGCCTCATGTACACAGACAACCATCTCTTCCTCCCAACAAATTCCAACACATGTGAGAGATGTAACCATATAGCCAAACTGGAGGATAAGCTCTCTCAACTCAGTACTGGTGTAACCAGTCAGGAGGAGAAGGAAACCACACTCACTATAATTCCAGTCTCACATAGACCTACCACGACAGCAAACCAAACACATAAACACACAAAAACATACTCGGAGGCTCTAGATAAAAATCTGCCTAAGCAGCAGAGACCTCCAAAGCAGACACCCAAGCAACTGCTACCCCAAAACAAAACACGTGCAACACATAGCTCACAAAGCCAGTGTGCTGAACAGTCACAGCCCTTAAGGCTAAACAACACACCTGATACACTTGTAATAGGTGACTCTATCGTCAGGCTCACTGACGTCCCGCTCACCAGGCTGAACAAGGAGAAGGTCACGGTGAGCTGCCTGTTGGGCGCTAGGATCCGCCACATAACACAAGCACTCAGGTCACTCCAAGGTAAGTACAAATATGACTCAGTCATCGTCCATGCTGGTGTGAATGACCTGCGACGTACCTCCCTGGACTACATGAAAAGAGACATAGAGGAGCTCTTTGATCATGTAGCCCAGGCCGGTATGACCCTGACCTTGAGTAGCATCTTACCCTCACCAAGAATGATGCCGCAATATGAAGACAAGATGATCAATTTCAACAATTGGCTTAAGTATTGGTGTCATTCAAAGGGGATCCAATGCCTGTCTGCCTGGGATGACATGCTCGACAAGCCACGATGCTTCACTAGGGACGGCTTGCACCTGTCACTCCTGGGCTTTTGGATATTGGCAAAGGCTCTTGCCACCCCCATAGTGCCTTTTTTAGGCAAGGCTCAAAAGACAACCCCACCTCCATAAGTATCACAAGGGATAAGAAACTAAGAGTAATGCTACTCAACGCCAGAAGTCTAAACCTCAAGATGCATGCACTCAAAACTCTCCTTAGCATGGAGAACATCGATATCTGTGCAGTAACAGAAACCTGGTTCAAGGCTACCCTGAGCACCCCAGCACTACCAGGTTATACCTCATACCATGTTTTTCGGCCCCAAAATTTGGACCAAACCACAAAAGGAGGGGGAGTATCAATATTCGTCAAAGATACCCACACCTCCAGGTTGGTGGCACAGCACGAAGCATCAGAGACTATCCATGTGCAACTAACAGTGGGTAAAACTGTCTTCCAGTTTATAGCCTGCTACAGACCACCCTCCCAAACCCAGGAACCCCACTCGGCCTTCTTGAGAACACTGGAAAATATGAAGGTCTCTCCAAACACCATTATATTGGGTGACTTCAACTACCCTAACATAGACTGGGAGCATTACTCTAGCTCCAACACCATAGCCCAAAGGTTCCTAGAATTTATAAACTCAAATGCTATGGAACAACTTGTTGCCACTCCCACAAGAGGGGGAAAACATACTGGACCTGATCATCACCAACATGGGGACTCTATGCTCCAGACCAAAAGTGTATCCCTCACTGGTAAGATCAGACCATAAACTAATCTCACTAGATATTCACATCCCGATCCCAGCCCCTGCCCAGAAAAGCACAGTGAAAAACTTCTCTAAAGCAAATTTCACACTCCTCACAACTGAGGTGGAATCCTTCAAAGCCCCCGGGTCTGTGGCAAATATGCCTCAGACCGCAGAATCCTTTATAAATGCATTCTATGAACACCTTCAGGAATGCATGGATCATGCAATCCCAAATAAAACCAAAACCCAATCCTGCAAGGTTAGGCGTCCTGTCTGGTGGACCCCAGCCATAAACAAACTATACAATAGAAGGAGGAAGCTACTACATGATAGAGCAAAATCCCAAAAAGGGAAGGGATCTCTGATCAGTATTAGCAAAAAGCTACGGGCACTCATAAAATCGTCTATGGCCAGCTTCGAGAGAAAAATTGCACAGGACACTAAGGATAATCACAAGGCTTTCTTTAGTTATGTTAGGAACCTGGGCGGGAATTCCCAGATATGCTCAGAATTAGTTCAAAATGACAAAAAATACACTGAACCCACAGACATTGTCATCATCCTAGCTGACAGGTTCAGCGCAAACTTCTCCCCACCTTCCACACCAAAAGGGCAAATATCTATCCCAGCAGAGTGCTGCCCCCCTGACATCTCAGATGCTCAGGTAAGAGCCGCCCTCTCCAAAGCAGAAAACACAGCATCAATGGGACCAGACGGTGTCCCGGGCTGCATCCTACATGAACTCCAAGAAGAACTAAACCCAAACATAAAACTACTGTTCACTTTCAGCCTTACTACAGGATATGTACCCAAAGAGTGGCGTACAGCAATAGTGGTCCCTCTCCACAAAGGTGGTGCCTCAACGGATCCTGGAAACTATTGCCCCATAAGCTTGACTAGCTTGGTCTGCAAAGCTATGGAAAGGATCATCATGGACCTCATAAATAAAGATATTGGGGACCTACAGACACTGGATCCTACCCAGTTCGGCTTTGTTAAGGGCAGATCCTGCCTCTTAAACCTGGTCAATTTCTTTGAAACAGTCACGAAGGCCATTGATGAGGGGAAGGTGGTCCACACAGCCTACCTGGACCTTGCAAAAGCCTTCGATACAATACCCCACTCGGGCATTATAGATAAGCTCACCAGCTTAAATATACACCCCTATGTCACTAGATGGGTTGCAGACTGGCTCAAGGACAGAACCCACATGGTTAGAATTGCTGGAGCCATGTCAGACTCCAAACCAGTTACAAGTGGCATCCCACAAGGCTCGGTCCTGGGACCTCTCTTGTTCGGTATATATTTCTCGGAGGTACAGGCCAACACGGAAGGACTGTGGCTGACCAAGTTCACAGATGACTGCAAACTGGGTGTCATAATCGACTCTCAAGCCGACACAAGCATCCTACAAAAGGGCCTCATAGAAACAGACAACTGGTGCCAGAGCCATGGCCTCAAGTTAAATGCAAAAAAGTGTATAGTCATCCCCTTTGGCAAAAACAAAGTGCCCACAAATTACCACATAGGTGGTAATCCATTAAGTATGGACGAAGAAAGTAGGGAACTGGGTACCCAAGTTGATAGCAATCTCTCATTTGACAAACATGTGGCCAAAGTGGTTAGAAAAACATTTTATATAGCCCACCTAATCTTGAAGGGATTCACATCTAGATCAGGGGAGGTCATCGTGCCTCTTTACTCATCCCTCATCAGGCCCATAATTGAGTACAATGTCCCTTTTGGGATGTACCTTACCAGACGCCTGCAGCAATTGGAAAGACCCCAAACGTACCTCACCAAGAGGATCAAAGGGCTCAAACAGATGCCATATGCTGCCCGGTTAAAGAAACTCCAGCTCTACTCAGTGGCATATCGCCTGCTCAGAGGCGATCTGTGCCTGACGTACAAAGCCATGTCCAACCCGGAATTAATGGACATGCTGCACCTCAAAAAATCCAAATCCCATCAAGCTATGTGCTTGAGAGACTTGAACCTCAGCACTGAAATAAATAGGACATGCTGGACGGACAGATTCATAACCCAGAGGCTCCCTTCATTCTGGAATAAAATCCCAGTCCAGGTTAGGCAGAGTCCCTCATTGACTCTCTTCAAGAGGAATCTTGATGAGTGGATGGGAGATTGTAGGTTTACCCCGGGTATCACTTCTGTGTAACTGTTAGACAGAGGCAGAGTATACTAACCTCGAAAAAGGGCATAGGAAAATTCATTTAAAATGGGTGGCGAAAGCCAAACACATTCTGGCTAGGCTTATAAATGCCTAGTATGAACCTATAAACCTATGAAGAATGACAGGTGTCTCACAGAACTGTGTATGTTTCTGTTCCAGGGGAGACTTGGTGGCAATACAGCAGCACAGGATGGCATGGCAGCAAAGCAGAAATATGACATCAGTAAGGTACAGCTGTATACGTGCATGGTTACCTAGGTGCATATGTGTAGAACAATGTGTCAGGGTCAATGGGGGAAGTCATCGTAATCATGCATGCATACCCTGTGACGTGGCCTATTGCCCTTGATACGTGTCATCTGGGTGCTCTGTGCATACAAATCTAGGTGGTGGCAGATAGCATTTATGCCTAAGTAACCTATTTAGGGCCAGCAGCTAGTCACAGGGCAGTAAAGTGCACAATGATTGCACACCCATATGGCTATATGTGTATTACTGCATGCAAATATATGTGTACGCACACACACACACACACACACACACACACACACACACACACACACACACACACACACACACACAAAGTTGCCTTTATTGAGATTAGAACCACTACCTATCTATTTGTATATATTATAGCACAAAGTGCTTATCGCATGCGCCACAGAGCTTATCTGTTATTAGATTGTCAGCCAGTGCTGTTAAGGTGGATGCCATCTGCATGTGTTGACAGGGAGGCCACTATTGAGGAGGACGCTAGTCACAGGGCCATAAACTAATTAACCATTGCACAGACATAGGCCAGATGGGCCTATCTTTACTGCTGTTAAGGGACATATCTACACACAGAAGGTGGCTGATGTGAGATTAGAGCCCCTACCTACTATTACACACTATAGTTTGCAGTACTTATTGCACGCACCAACAGTTGCATCTGTAATACATGTGGCTGCAGCCACAGTACTTGTGGACTATGCAAAGTGGCCTTGTATTACACAGCATGTGTGGCATGTAGAGTGAACCTGCTTTATGCTGTTATTGTATCTAGTGTCCTAGCAGTGGGGTACCTGTTAATACCTCTGCTATGTATGTACAATTACCAGTATTGCCATGTCTGGCCAGTTGCAGTTTCCTAGGTGGACAATTGGCCAGTGACAATATGGCCTGTCCAAGTCCTGCATTGAAGCCACTGCACATTACACCACCTACTCACCATTGTCTGTCTACAGGGTGGCATTCCACAGGCACAGGGTTCTGTGGTTGGGTGGATTATGTCATTATGCATCCTTGGTCTATCATCAGACAACTGTTGTGTGTATAGGTGCAGATAACCCTAGCATTCTGCTTGCAAGTGTGGACATTCGTACATCCCCACACATATATACACATGTATATCTACATTTGTTTACTAGAAAATTCTAACTGGACACAGGTCCTTTTTCAGTGGAGGCCCAGGGAGAAATGCTCCACAGAAAAATAAACAAGCAGCAGAGTACATGAAGAACAACTGAATATACATACAATAGCAAACAATACATACTGCACAAAACACTAAATATACATACAATATGAAACATAGTAATGAACAGATATACCAATATCTAGCTAGAGGCTAGGAATAAAGGTAGGGGATGCATATACAGATAGTACTAAGCTCAAATGGATACTGTTATAAACCTAAATCTTATATACAAATATTGCACTAAACTCAAACAGATATAAAGCAGATGCACTATACAAAGGTGGAACAAGCTAGAAGGGCTAATGGGATAGAAGGGGAAGACAGAGGAGTAAGAGGAGACTGAGTGAGTAGTATACATGGTAGTGAGAGGAAGCTAGATGTAAGTCAGTTGGATATGTATTTGGAATTGAGATGAAGTGAGGTAGTTAGGTATGTTATAACAGGTCTGAGAGATTGAGTGAGGAGGGAAGGGGAGGGTAAAGGGTGAGCCAGAGACTGCAGAGGAAGGAATGCAATGATCAGAATGTATGAGGTAGGGTGGCTAGGGAAGGGAAGAGGAAGGGGAGGTAAAAAAGAGAATTACTAGTCGGGATTGGTGCATGGGCATAACCAGAGAATTTTTAAGTGAGTTTTTAGTGCAGTCTTGAAGTGATTGCAAGTAGGTACTGTGGTTATAGAGGTGATGGTATTGTTCCATAATCTGGATATGATGCAGGAGAATAGTGCTTCTCCCACTGAGTTCTTGGGTTTGGTCACTAGAAGTAGATTTTTGCTGCTGGAGCATAGTGGTCTAGTGGAGCAGTAGGGCTGGAGAAGGTTTTGAAGGGATAGGACTTTACAAGGATCGTTTACTAACTTGTGGGTGAGAGAGAGTTGATTCAGGTGAACAATTTGAGGGAGTCTAAGCCAGTCAAGTTCTCTAAGTGAGATACAGCGGTAGTTGCGATAAGATGCACCAGTAACAATTTTAGCAGTTTTATTGTAGCAAGCCTCAAGCTTGTTTAGGTCCATTTGTCTAAGGTAGGTAAGTATAGGAGATGTGTAGAGTAAAATGGAGATTAAGTGGGAATTGGCAGCAGAAATTCTGTCTGTTTTGGTGAGGAATTTTTTGTTTCTGTACAATTTACCTAGTTTTATGGGAACCTTTTTTATGCTAAGAGAAATGAGTGTCAAATCTGAGATTGTTATAAATTTAAACACCAAGTAGTTTGGTGTGTTTTGTTTGGGAGATGATGGTATTGTCTTTGGCTAGAATATTAAAGTGGGGAATAACTAGGTTAGATTTAGTGGGATGAAATATAAGGAGTTTAGTCTTGCTTGGGTTGAGTAATAACTGGGCATTAGATAGCCAGATTTCTACACATGAAAAGGCTTCCTGTGTGATCTTGTAAAGTTCAGGTATACTTGGGGCTGAGCAGACGAGGGTGGAGTCATCTGCATACTTTATGAGAAGCAAGCTTGGTGGCTGTGAATAGATCATTGGTGAAGAGTGAGAATAATTGGGGGCCAAGGATGGAGCCTTGGGGAGCACCGAGTGTTACAGGAAATTGAGGAGATAAGTCATTATGCCAGACAACTGATTGTTGGCGGACAGTTTGATCACTGTTAAACCAATCAGTAGCTGATTGGGAAAAGGACAGGTTAGTGAGAACAGAGATTATTAGTTTGTTTGAGACCATGTCAAAAGCTTTGGATAGATTCAGAAATATAGCAGAGGAGGACAGACCATTATTTTTATGATGAAGGATAGCGTTAGTGAAAGAGAGCAAGGTGGTAGTAGTAGTGCTGTGATATGGCCTGAAGCCATGCTGGGTGCTGGATATGAGGTTATTAGCCAAGAGGTAGTCTAAGACTTGAGAATGGATGCATTTCTCAAGTATTTTGGAAAGTGGAGAAAGGATGGCTATGGTGTGGTAATTGGAAAGTTCAGTGGAGGAGCAACCTTTACAGAGGGGAATGATGTGGGATATTTTCCACAGTGTGGGGACATAGCTTTCTCTTAAGGATCGATAGGGTTGCCACCTTTTCAAATGCACAAAGTGTGACATTTTTTGTAGAAATGTGAGATTTTGCAGGATAAAACATACCCATGGCCAGTGCAAAGGACAGAACTTCACTTTTTGCCAAAATAAAAGCTTATTTTTGTAGCATTTGAGTTGAGTATGCTATTTCTTATAACATTAAGTTGTTTCCGAAGAAAAATAACTGTTTCATGCAACTATTAAAAACAACTTAGGAATTTTTTTTTGTCCTAAAGTCTCAGGATATTTGTAATTTTTTAGTTTTTTCACAGGACACAACTGCCCAAAGACAGACTGTCCCTCGCAAAGTGGGACAGGTAGTAACCCTAAGGACTGATTAAGATAGAGATTGGATAAGCTAGGGCTTCTGCTGCTATTTTTAGGTATTCAGAGGGGAGATTGTCAGCTGCAAGTTTTGTAGGCTTAAGTTTCAATATAATTTTTTTATATACAAGGTAGGTACAGAAGAAAAAAAAAAGACTGTGGACAGAGTATTTGGTTTTGATGTGGGGAGGGTGGATAGAGGGTTGTGTTTTTTAATCACAAACAGAATGGTTTCAGTAAAGTGTTTATTGAATGAGTCAGCAATACTGCTGGAGGAAGGGGGAGTGGTAGGTTGGGATGTGCCTACTTTACCTGGGTGGAGAATGGAGTTTATTTTGGACCAGAACTGCTTAGGGTTGTGATGGGAGGAGTTTAGGGCAGACTGATAATATTGGGTTTTATCTTTTTTTATTTGCTTTTTGACCTTGTTGTGCAACTCTAGGAATGACTGTCTAGAGGAGGCGGGGGGGTTGTTAAGCACCAGTGCTCCCAGGCCTTATCTCTGATTTTCATTAGTGTCCTGGTGCTCTTTTGTAGCCAAGGGAAGTACTGTGTTTTGACTCTGGCATTTCTTATGGGGGCATGTGTGTTTAGGAAGTTTAGGAAGGTGCTATGGAAGAAGTGGACGGCTTCATCCAGATTGAGGTACTTTAGTGGTGCCCAATCACATTTTTGAAGGGATGAGTTAAAGGAGAGAGGTTTATAGTTTACCCTATTTTGGATTTGCCTATAGATGATGGGTTTAGCACACTTTAGGTGGTGTCTCAGAAGGAATGCAGGAGTGTGGTCACTGAGGCTGTCTGGTAGACAGCCAGCTAAGTAAGAGTGAGGGTCTTTATTGACTAATATCCACTCGAGAGTAGTATGTTTGTTAGTTTTTATTTATCCGGGTAGGTGACTGTATTAGTTGGGAGAAACCATGAAGGTTTAGGTGGTGGGCTGGATGATTGTTACTACAAGATAGCCAGTTGATATTAAAATCACCTAGGATTATGGTTTCCTGGGGGTAGGGAATGGTTAGTCCAGTTTAGGATATTTTCCGGGGGTGGGATGTTTTGGCCAGGTGGGAAGTAGCATTCTATGATGTTGCTTGTTTTATGTGGGTTTAGTTTGAGGTTGGCATATATACATTTGTTTCCACTGGAATGGGTTCCCCTCTGTTAGCTCTGGGCCTGAGTTGAGGGCGGCAGAGCTTGGTGAGTTCTTGTACTATATCCCTGTCCACCCTGTAGCACTCTACAATCTCCAGCTTATGTAGCTCCTGGAAGGTTACCCTGGGCCTGAACACTCTTCTCCTTCTCTCTAGGCCTATTGTCAGCAGCAGCAGCAGCAGCACTGGCCTCAGAATCTAGCACATACAGATGTAGCAGAACCACAGCACCCCTTAGCATTCTCTCAGTTAAAATTCCCAAGTCTGTACTCCAATGGTGCAGAGTATGGGGGGAAAATCAGATTGTAGGGTGTATGCATACTTTATAGAGCTCTGCTGCAGATGCAGCCTGTGTGATTGGCTAACTATGATGCATTCCACGTGCCAAGTACATCACTGAGTGGTCTGAATGGCCCCATTTAAGTGGAACAGGGGTCATAAGCAATTTATACATGATTGGCTTTCCCAAGCAATTTTCTTTTTTTTTCTTTTAACTGCCTTCCCTGCTAAGCACTGCAGCATGCAAACCCACGCCACAGGTATAAACAATGCTCATCAGTCTAGACACACTCCCATGGATGGGCATTCTCAGCATAGCGCCGCACCACACAAACATGCTCAAACCAGTTAAAACACATGCCCCAAAGCTAAACAAAGCTTACCAACACTGGACACAACCCTCTGCTCAGCACAGTGGTGTGCCTCGCAAACGGGCACTGCTGAGCTCCAATGTGCTTAAAGGGATAGTGACACACCCCCTTTAGATGTCAGCTAGCTCTCCTGTGGACACCAACACAGTTCTGGGGCTACACAGATTTTATCTATGGGCACAGAAACTCACTTTTGCTATTCTGTAACCCCAGCTCATTTGCATACAGATTTGTGCACACAACCAGGATACTACACAATTCCAGGGCCTGCCTCCTTAGCAACCACAGAAATCTACCATTGTACATACATGCAAGACCATATAATGCATTATTGTTACATATTTATTATTTTTTGTTTTTACACTTTTACAATTTTTTTTGCATAACGGCATGTGTGCATGCTGCTGCGCGCCATGCAAACATAATATGGGTATATTTATTTTTAATTATTTCCCATTACATTTTTGACACACAGGGCATAGTTTTGCACATAGCTATGTCTGCTATGCTATTTCTGACCTTCTAACTAGGCTTTTACAGCCCCTGTTCACTTTTTAATTTCTTGCACACTGAAATTTTCCGTGTACACTTTGGACACCAACACAAGGTCTGCAGGACTGCCTATCTGCTTGCTGGATCACTCCAGCACCCTCATTGGCATGCAATTCACCTACTTATGAAGTGATTTGCATAGCACTGACACTTCCGTATTTGCACACTCGTGCATGCCCCTCAGCTCCATTTACTGGATCGCACGGCTGATTATTTCCTTGTAAGTTCCATGCCACTATGCCTACATGGAAAATTAATCCATGCAGACTTTACTGAATTCCCCCCTTTAAGCTTTTTTTGATTAAGGAATTAAATAAAAATGTTAAAATACCTTTTGCAGCTTCACATGCATTCCCCTTTCTCCCTGCAAAGAAACAGAAATGAGATCATTAAATAACTCACTTTTTGGGACAGACATACTTTTCACAGCAGCAAATGTTGACAAAGAAAATCTTTGACATCTTTGACAATGGCCTACATACAACTTATATTATATTGATCTGAGTTTGATACACATGACCTCCAGATGTGTATTACGTTACTGAGCAATCGACTTAGACCAGTGCTTCAGGGCCATCACTTGAAAGATACATCTGTCCCTATAACATAATATCTGCTTAGCATTAGAGAAGGATGAATAATATAACAGTAATAATGAAAATGAATAATATAATAATAATATTAGTTCTAATAACTGTTACCACCATAAATATTAGAAGCATAAGAGAGAAAAACGCTGAACTACATGTCTGGATTATCCAACACAAGCCTGACATTTTTGTTGCAGTTGAAACTTGGCTTAAACCCAGCATAAGAAACTCCAAAATTACACCCCCAGCAATATTACCATCCATAATTACCATATAAAGAGAAAAGGTGTTACTGCTTAATATTTCCCAATAACTGTGACATCTTCCCCTACAACAAATCAACACCATATTCAGTTCAGCAGAGCTTTGTATATTTTCCTGAAAATAAACAAATATGTATTACTGTCCTTTACATCCCTCCTGCAACAATATAGCTACATCGGAAGATATCCCATGCTGTGCATCCATAACAATTCCACAAGAAAAAAAATACTACTAGGCGATGTCAGTATAAATTAACTGGAAATAACCTCAAACTCCCCTAAATCTAGTATGAACTTACATGGTTTCACACAACTAATAGCACTACACAGTATAGCAAGGCATCACATTTCCTATTGGAATGGATTGTAATATCAGGCCTCAGCAAATTCGCCACCACAAGTACAAAGTCAGACTCTGTCATACATTCATAGGTTCATGGGAGTTTACTAGTTTAACTGCGCAACCGCCTTTACAAGCCTAGCCAATATAGCCCAATGTTATCAAGTATATGGCCCTGAGGGGCATGGGTTTGTGTCTACGCCTTGAGTATTTTACAGATTTTACAGACTGCCCTTGTCCATAAGGGATAGAGGTGTTGTCATCCCAGGTGTGAATTTATGACTCCCATCCATTAATCCAGACTGGTCTTGAGAAGTCCAGGAAAGGACGCTGCTTAATGTGAATAGAAAGCTTATTTCAAAGAAGGGACAATCTCTGAGACACATATCTGTCTCTCCATCATGTTCTGTTTGATTAACTGACTAAATTTAGATCCATAGAATGGGTGATCCTCATACTGTTTGCCTTGTGGATACATAGCAACTCCACCAAGGTGGGATTTGTGAGAGCTTGTCAGGCATAGGTATAGGTCACCCCTTAATAGTTGATAACAGACAGAGTAAAAGGGAAAGGTCTTTAACACTCTCCAAATTGGACATGTTGTTAGCACCCTGTATTTTCTTAGTGAAGAACCTCTGATGTCACTCCAGCTGTTGTAAGTGCCTAGTCAAGTATATTCCAAATGTCACATTGTGCTCAATTATTGGTCTAATGAGGGGTGTGTACAGTGGGACTATAATAGTGATGTCATAGGCTGGATGCCACACCTTTACTTATAAGCTGAACCTCATAGAAAGACTTCCTCACCACTGTGGACACATATCTGTCAAAATTCAGGGTACTTTCTATCTGTGTACCTAGATTACTCACCTCTGAGCCTACTCTTAGGGGTGTGTTGTTAATGTTATAGTTAGTGGGGGCATTTGATTTCCTAAAGGGTATGCTAATGCACTTCTTCGCAATTAGCTTCAGGCTGTGGTTTTGACAAGAATCATTTGCCAGATTTATACCCTACTGAAGGATATCTGCAAACTATTTTATCCAGAGGCCATCCACATTGGTCTTGCTGTCCGAGAAGTATATTCCAAACAGGAGTGGTCCCAGCACTAAGGTCTGTGGTACACAACTAGTAACTGCCCTCTTGCTGGAACTTGAATCACCTACTTTAACCACGTGTCTGTCCTTCAGCCAGTTGGCTATCCATCAAGCAAGATTTACACTACGCTAACATGCCATTCAGGTAAGCACACAATGAGGTTTTTGCCAGCCATTCCTAGCACAAATTGGTAAAATTAGCCCTCTCCTGCCAAAACAGTGCAGACTTTGACCTACTTAATGTGAAATGACTGGTTTGGAGCCTAGGAGGTGAACAACAGACGGAGGCCTGTAACTAACTGACAAATCACTGGATACAGTTTAATTTAGTACAGAAGTCCTTACAGCAGTTTGTAAAGCAACTGAAACTTTAAGGAAGTGCAGATAAACAAATAAACGTAACAATAAACCTTCACAAATGAATGCAAATCTCTTGGTGACTGACTCCCAGTCTATACCACCAGACATCTCACACAGCCACTTAAACACCATGTTTATAAAACAACATGCAACCTGTCAAAGTTTAACCCAGAAATATTCTTTACTACCCCATCATCTATTAACTGGCATTTCCTAAAAATCCTGCACTTGATGAAGCTGTACATGAATTCAATAGAACTTGCCTTGCACCCTTCAAGAAGGCAGGAACTAAAAACCAATAATGCAATGTGGCTATCCAAAAAGAGTAGAATACTACAGCAGGAGAAAGAATGGCAAAAATATAAAACACCACAATATCTCAAAAACTTCAGAATGTTTCACAATCATAATAAAAGCAAATAAATAAAGATAAAAAACTATACTAGAATAACATTCGGAACAACATTTAACACAACCATAAAAAATTCTGGTCAACTGTTAAATCTTACATCCTGGCCAAAAATTCAACCCTAACCCACAACTCAAAACTACAATACAATTCAACTCTCATTTAATAGGAGTCACTAACCAAGGGTTTCCCAGCACCTAATCCTAACCCTGCCCAACAGCTACATATCACCACATCCACGTTCACCATCAAACTGTGCCCACATCCTATGTAAAAATACCCTTAAACAAACTCAAACCATGGTCTACTTCAGATGATGACCTTCAAAGTGAGTACCTTAAAATAACAACCAACAGTGGTGCCTACCCTTTCTCAATCCTCATAAGCAGATCAGTCCAGCAATCCCACATTTCCTCTCTCTGGAAAAAGTTGCACATTATCCCTCTGTACAAAGGAGGACATTCAGTAGACAATACTTACCCTAGATCTATAGCAATCTTATCCCTCCACTTCAAAATACTTGAAAATGTATTAAAAAACAATTATTAAACTATCTCCTGCAGGAAGATCTCCTGTCACCCACATAACGCTGCTTCAGTCTCTGCCACAGCACTAACACTGCACTTCTAACCAATATAGCTACAGTCAATAAAGCTAAAAATAACAGCAAACTAGTCTCCTCCTTATTTCTACACTTGTCTAAAGCCACTGACACAGTTTGTCACAAGAAACTTCTGCTTGAAATATCCTCACAGGTCTTTCTCATCCCATTCCTCTGTGGATCAAAAACCACCTGTCCAATAGGCATCAGTCAGTAAACTGGCACTCCACCCTCTCCATATCTCCCAGTCACCACCGGTGTATCACAAGGCTGTATCCTTGGTCCCTTCCTCTTTAACATTCTCACCAACACCCTACAT
Source organism: Protopterus annectens (assembly GCF_019279795.1). Classification (NCBI taxonomy): domain Eukaryota; kingdom Metazoa; phylum Chordata; order Ceratodontiformes; family Protopteridae; genus Protopterus; species Protopterus annectens. The sequence continues at coordinate 1,910,342,967 of NC_056732.1, forward strand.
ACATCCACACAGCAAGCCTCCTTAATACAATATGCAGATGACTCCATAGTCATATGCACATCAATCTCCAACAAATTACTCAGGAAGCTTTAACAGCCACTGAAACATGGCTTTGTAACACACAACTCAGAATTCATGTTCAACCCTACAAAAACAAGCTACATTTTTCCCAAATCCCGCTCATGTGAAAAAAACAAAACTTAAAATCCTCTGTCTTAATAATACAACGATTGAAGTCACATCTCATAGAAAATTATTAGGAATGCTAGTGGATGATCATTTTAAATTTGACCTGCATATACAAAATTACATAAAAAAGCTTACCAAAACCTAGTGATGCATCACACAGTGAAAAAATTTCTTACTGATGCAACTAAAACTAGATTTGCCACTACTTATCTCCTCCCCTCACTTCTTTATGGCACTCTAATCCTTACTACTCCCCCAGGCATATCAAAAATCAAAACCTGAACAATGCTATAATAAAATTGGCTAAATTTGAAACAAATATCCCTTTCAGAACCCAACACTGTATAGCATTAAAAAGCCTAAACTTGTTAGAACTACCCTATCAACTAACATATATACTTAACACTTATAAAATTATCCAGCAACCATCTGCTTGTCCAGCACTAAACACATTCTACACAACTATGTTCCCAATTGGTCATTATGATCCAATGAGCAAAAACTCAAGTCTGTCCACAAACCTATCAAATCTCCCTCCAGGCCTTTAAAACCATTCTGAAAGACTTCCTAGCCAAAATGTAGCTCTTTTTTTGCTCACCCCCAAGATACACTATCCCTAAATGTGAACAAATACCTTTTCATACCTTACACCTCCTTACTCCCTGTTTTTTCAGTCTCTTCCTTAATTTATTCAGTTTCTATCCCCCGACTCTCTTTCTAAATATGCCATATCCCTGTTTTTCTCTCACTTCATACTGGAATTCCTGTCTGTATTACACAAACTTGTATTTAATTTCTCTATAAATCGGCTACAACTTCTCTAAATATTAAACATCATCATTTATATCTATTCTTAACCATTTTTTTTTCATATTGTGTCTAATTTGTTAGAATTATTTAAACTGTAGATGTCTGTGTATTATTTTTAAAGATTGTGCAATTACGGATCTTAAAATGTTTCTGTTATACTTTGGCACTTTTCTCCATGGGCCTTCACTGAAAATGGACAAATACATAGTCAGATTTTCCCAGTAATCAAATGTGAATAAATAAATAAATAAGAAGAGCAGAGATGGGGTTGGCATAAAGGTTAATAGTTTACCTCTCAGGCATAAGTTACAGTCTTTGATTCTCACTGTCTGGTGATTACCAGGGCATGTGAAACTCTGCAGACTGATTGCCTAATATGAACCCATGAGCACATTCTGAATGAATTGCTAATTAAGATGCATTTTTACAATATATTATACCTCATTTCAGAATTCATCTCATGTATACTTAACTGGTAGCAGTTAGGTAAAGCCTTATGGGTACCAGTTTGGTTATCTATAGACAAATACAATTTTGGCTTATGCACAAAATTATTTAAGAGGAAAGGGAATAGCAGCATATAACAGACAGGAATGTTACCAAAACGTATTATGGTATGCATTGCATGTTACTCCATTTCCATATGGATACCCAGCAGAAATGTTCAAGAACCAAGGCAGGTAACAATGGTCAGTGATTAGCATTGCCTAAGAGGAAAATATCAACCATTTAATTATAATTAATATTTCACTCCAGGACCGACTTAGGAATAAAATCCACAAGCTTCTTATTTATAAATAAATGTACTTCCACATGCGGTGTACTGTTGTTAAAGGTTTTATTAATGACATGGAAAATGATTTAATCTTCCCATTACGTGTATAAGTTAGTAACGTATTGCTTATAACATTTTGTTATCTTTTATTTTAATTCTTGAAGCATATACACTGCATATTTTCTTTCTCTCTGACTCACCCCATTCTGTTTTTCTAATTTTTGCCTGAACCAATGCTTTTTCTGTTTCCTTTCAAACACTAAGTATAAAATAATGATAGCAAGTGTAATGAGTCCAACTGATATATTTTAGCAGAGGATCAAAATGTAACATGGAATTTAGAGACAAACAGGATGTGTTATTGCAAATGAAATGTATAACAGTGTTTAGAAAGAGCAGAAATATATTTGGAGCATAAAAAGTGCTGGTGGCAAGCCATACTTCAGACATGCACTCTCTCATTTATTTTCTTTATCTGCTTATTCAGTTCAGGATCACTAGAAGAAGGAGCCTGTTATTTGTTATTTATTAGTTATTATACATTTACAGCTACTGACTGGGTGAATAGGTTGTAGCCCATTTTCAGAGGAGACCAGAGGTGGTACTCATAATGATTAGAATAAATGTATCCAGCACAATGGGAAAGTTCCCCCACTGTACTCCACAGAGTGCAATAGATGGAAGACAATCTATCTAATAGAAGCACTAAAGGAGGAAAGACTCACAGCGAGGAGACAGAAATTAAAATGGACTTCCATCATGGAAATAACACAGCTTGGATGGTCTCTGTTGAAGTTCTGCCATCTGTATGTTAACAGCCAGAACCCTCACAGAGGTTGTAAAGTGCTATGTAGAATGACAAATATATGAAATACAGACAATACTAATACACAGGAAAATCCAAACAAAGATGACCACTAATAAGGTACAGTCATGAACAATCCTCCTTAAGCAATGCACAGTCATATAATTTTTCTCCATTTTTAACTTTAGCTTGTTTATTACATCTCCAACAACCATTACTTTCAACATTTTCTCTGGTATATGTAGTGCTAAAAATGTTCTGTGAAAAAAAATAATTGTATAGTCTTCCAGAATATGGAAGAAGTTACTTTATTATTTGATTTTAAAATCACATTTTTATCAGTTTCATTAAAGTTTAGATAATTGGGCCACTCCAGAAATGGTCAATACAATCTTAGACTTATATTCCACTAGATTTAATAAAATCCATGTAGGCATAGTATAGAGCCTACATGGAATGTTACTGTGTCTGTGTACATGGTTCCCCCTTGGCAATGCAGCATATATATTAATGATGGCGAGTTGCCAAAGGAGAGCCATGGGACATGGTTATTGAATCAGTGTAGGGAGTGTGTTACTAACTGTGGCTGCAGATGAGTAACGCACTCCCTGTACTGTCCAACTGCATTATATCAATGTATTTTTTTTTATTTCTTAAAAAGCAAGTTTGCAAGGTGGGGCACAGAGTGCAGCAATGCTAAGTGGTGCCGTGACACCTGCCAGACATCTAAAAATATAAACCGAATGACTCTAATTATTTTTTTAAAGGTCAAGTTTAAGCATAGCTGAGTAGGTTTGTGCGGCATGGCACAGTGATCAGCAGTGCGTATACATAGCTCAGAGTTATATGTAAAGGTATAGCAAAATTCCACATTTCCACATAGCTGAGTGAGTATAGTAACAACTTCATATGCAGTAGGTGCAGGCTTTAAATACATAGAAAGGAAAATAAGCACTTATTATGGAAATAAAAATTATGCCAATTATTTTTAAATACTGGCCTGTTGCACTCTGCTAAGTTCTGCTAAGACCTGCTAAGCACTGCATAAACACAATAACAGCTGAAAATGTTTATGCATTGCTTGGCACCACTTGGTTGGTTTGCACACTGCTAAGTACTGCTGAGCTGGTTTGCATGGTGCTAAGCGACATGCTGCATTTTTAAATATTGCCTGATGATGTTTAAGGGAGGGAAAACAGAATATATAAAGCTCACTAGGTGGGAATACAACATAATCTATTGAAGTTCTACCTGTGTAGCGATTATGGTTGGCATTGGAAAGGGTGCATGCTTCCAGGCGCAGTGGTGGGGCATTCAGGAGTCCAGGGTCATAGTTGGACTCCTGGTAGAAAACAAAACACAACCGGAGGAAATGGTACCCTCAATTAAACTAATAACCAATACAATAAAAGCACCAAAGACTTTGGAACTAAATAAAAAAAGTGTATACTAATACTCAGTGGAGCAGACAGCAGTATTTATTAGACTATAAACGCTTAACAGTTTCACAGCAGTTTCTTCCACAAGAAGTGGGACTTCTTCACATAACAAATCATCCCTAAGTACCTTCATATGGATGAACCACGCGAAAGCGCTCATTTTTTATCTCCTATTAAATGGTGTTGCCTTTTACAAGAGTTGCCAGCGTGTTTCGTTATCGTTACAGCCTTCTATATTGGTTTTTTGGATGTTCCTAAGCGTTTTGGTACTACACTCTTTTACACATCGTTTTCACTCTTTTTGGTGCAGTATCATTCAGCAGGACCGCTGACTTTATATACGTTTGTACCTTCATATTTATATCCTTCCACCATCATTAAAAGCATCATCATCATCTTCTTTCGGCTGTTCCCGTTAGGGGTCGCCACAGCGGATCATCTGTTTCCATTTCTTCCTGTCCTCTGCATCATGCTCTTTCACACCAGCTGCCTGCATGTCCTCTCTCACCACATCCATAAACCTTATCTTAGGTCTTCCTCTTTTCCTCTTACCTGGTAGCTCCATCCTTAGCATCATTTTCCAAATATACTCAGCATCCCTCCTCAGCACATGTCCAAACCAACGCAATCTCGCCTCTCTTGCTTTGTCTCCAAACTGTCCAACCTGAGCTGATCCTCTAATATACTGATTCCTAATCCTGTCCATCCTAGTCACACCCAGTGCAAATCTTAACATCTTTAACTCTGCCACATCCAGCTCTGACTCCTGCCTTTTCGTCAATGCCACAGTCTCCAACTCATATAACATAGCTGGTCTCACTACCCTCTTGTAGACCTTCCCTTTCACTCTTACTGGTACCCGTCTATCACAAATCACTCCTGACACTCTTCTCCACCCATTCCACCCTGCCTGTACTCTCTTCTTCACCTCTCTTCCACAGTCACCATTACTCTGAATTGTTGATCCCAAGTACTTAAACTCATCCACCTTTACCAACTCTACTTCCTGCATCCTCACCATTCCTCTACCCTTCCTTTTTAGCCCTGCTGACCTTCATTCCTCTCTTCTCTAAAGCATATATCCACCTCTCTAGGGTCTCCTCAACCTGGTCCCTACTCTCACTACATATCACAATGTCATCTGCAAACATGCAAACATCATAGTCCATAGGGCCTCCTGTCTGATCTCATCTGTCAACCTGTCCATCACCGCTGCAAATAAGAAAGGGCTCAGAGCTGATCCTTGATGTAATCCCACCTCCACCTTAAATGTAACTGTCACTCCCACCACAGTCATCACCAATGTCACACTACCCTCGTACATATCCTGTACCACTCTTACATACTTCTCTGCCACTCCCGACTTCCTCATACAATACCTCAACTCCTCTCTAGGCACCCGGTCATATGCTTTCTCTAAGTCCACAAAAACACAATGCAACTCCTTCTGACCTTCTTTGTATTTCTCCAACAACACTCTCAGAGCAAATATTGCATCTGTAGTACTCTTTCCTGGCACCACTTAACCTAGCTTCCACTACTCTTTCCCACAACTTCAAGCTGTGACTGATCAATTTATCCCTCTGTAGTTACTGCAGCTCTGCACATCACCCTTATTCTTAAAGATAGGTACCAAAATACTTTTTCTCCATTCCTCAGGCATCCTCTGACTTTCCAAAATTTCATTAAACAATCTGGTTAAAAATTCCACTGCCATTTCTCATAAGAACTTCCATGCTTCCACTGGTATGTCATCTGGGCCAACAGCCTTTCCATTCTTCATCATCTTCATAGCTGACCTTACTTCCTCCTTGGTAATCTGTTTCACTTCCTGATTCACTATCCCCACATCATCCAACCTTCTCTCTCTCATTCTCTTCATTCATCAGCCCTTCAAAGTACTCTTTCCATCTACTCAACACACTCTCCTCACTTGTGAGTACATTTCCCTGACTATCCTTTATCACCCTTACCTGCTGCACATCTTTCCCAGCTCTGTCCCTCTGTCTAGCCAATCAGTACAGGTCATTTTCTCCCTCTTTAGTGTCCAGTCTCATACAACTCTCCATATGCCTTATCCTTAGCCTTCACCACCTCTCTCTTTGCCATGAGCCTCATCTCCTTACACTCATGTCTACTTTCTTCATCTCTTTGACAATCCCACTTCTTCTTCACCAGCGTCTTCCTCTGTATACTCTCCTGTACTTCCTCATTCCACCACTAGGTCTCCTCTGTCCAGATGTCACACCAAGCACATTTCTAGCAGTCTCCCTTACTAGCTCTGCTGTAGTTACCCAGCTATTCGGTAACTCTTTACTGCCTCCCAGTGCCTGTCTTAACTCTTCCCTGAACTCCACCTCACAATCACCCTTTTTTAACTTCTACCATTTAATCCTTGGCACTGCATTCACACTCCTCCTCCTCTTCTTGATCACCAACGTCATCCTACAGACCACCATTCTATGCTGCTTAACAACACTTTCCCCTGTCACCACTTTACAGTCTCCAATCTCTTTCAGACTGGCCCTCCTACATAGGATATAATCCACCTGTGTGCATCTTTCTCCATTCTTGTATGTCACCCTATGCTCCTCCCTCTTCTTAAAATATCTATTCACCACAGCCATGTCCATCATTTTCGCAAAATCCACAATCATCTGACCTTCTGCATTCCTCTCCTTAACACCATACCTGCCCATCACTTCCTCATCCCCTCTGTTCACTTCACCAACATGCCCACTGACGTCCGCTCCAATCACTAGTCTCTCACCCTTGGGTACACTCGCCACCACTTCATCCAACTCACTCCAAAATGTTTCTTTCTCATCCATCGCACACCCAACTTGTGGAGCATATGCACTAACAACATTCATCATTACACCATCAGTTTCAAGCTTCATAAACATCACTCTATCAGACACTCTCTTTACCTACAAAACACTCGTGGCATACTGTTCCTTTAGGATAACCCCTACCCCATTTCTCCTGCCATCCACACCATGATAGAACAATTTGAACCAGCCTCCTATACACCTGGCCTTACTTCCCTTCCATCTGGTCCCTTGCACGCACAATATATCAACCTTCCTTTTCTCCATCATATCAGCTAGCTCTCTCCCTATACCAGTCATACTGCCAACATTCAAGGTTCCTACCCTCACTACTACACTCCTAACCTTCTTCCTCTCTTCCTGCCTTCGGGCATGCCTTCCCCCTCCTCTTCTCCTTCGGCCAACAGTAGCCCAATTTCCACCAACACCCTGTTGGCTAATAGTACTAGTGGCAGTCATTGTTAACCCGGGCATCGACCAATCTGGTATGGAAATATGAAATGTTCTCCGCATATGTAGTTTGGCAGAGGTTTTACGCCGGATACCCTTCCTGACGCAACCCTCCCCATTTATCCAGGCTTGGGACAGGCACAAAGAAATGCACTGGCTTGTGCATCCCCAGTGGCTGGGTAAACCCCATCATTAAAAACATCTTTACTAATTAATGAACTACCAATTATTCAATTTATTACAACATTAAAAATAAATGCAAAAAACGCACATTTCCCTACTAGCTTGACAATCTAATGTCTACTAAAAAGATTTTTTTTAAATATCTGAGGTTAAATGCTCATATATTCTTGTAATCAACATTCCCTTAAAAGAAAATACTTACATACACAATAATAAAATTATGGATGAGAGGAGTACTAAATATATTGTTTATGCAAAAGACTTAGCTGCCATTCAGTGGCTAAAAAAATTTTGCTTAGCCATAAATCCTTTATACAAAAATAAAAATAAACCACACTTAGGCCATTTAAAACCTTATACAGGTGGGAGGATGGCATAATGCTTAAGGTGTTTACCTTGCAGACACAAGGTGCGGGGTTTGATTCACACATGGAGTAATTAGCTAGGCTTAAAATGGCCCACAAGGGCAGTTAGCCTAGTACTAACCTATGAACCTATACATTTTATACTAACCTTGAAACTAAATGTTAAAATATTGAAATATTAAAATAAAAATGGAAATTAGAGCTTTGCTGCCGTTGACTTCAGCACTGGGACTATAGAAATATTTTCCTTTAACCCTGGGAATTTATTCGCCTCTTGAACCATTTGCCAAAAAACCTCTCTATATTCTATTTTGGTTTCCCAAGGTCCACCCCTAGGGTCTTGTTCCACCATTTCCAATACAAAAAAAAAAAACATATTTTGCTGAAATGCAGGTTAAACTGCGTTTATACAAAGCATTCTTAGCGTCTTTATTTTTAATTTCATTCAAGTGTTCATAAATCCTTCTCTTCAGCTTTCTAATGGTTTTCCCTATATAAAATGCCCCACAGTCCTTACATGTAAGCAATATGTATTACCCCTACACTATTGCATTTGGAATAGGTACTACCCTCAATTGTCCTATCCTTACCTGGAATAAATACTGATTCACTCTTCACTATGTAGAGGCAATGGGAACAGGCCCCACATTTAAAGGTACCATTAATCCTTTTTCCTTTTTGTCCTTGTCTATTTTCCAATAAATCCTTAAGGTTTCTCGCTTTCCTATATGTAAACCTGAAAGGTTCCTTAAAAAGGTCATCTAAATCTGAATAACGTGCAAACCTAGCCCAGTTTTTTGACACAATGTCCCTAATAATGTATTTCACTACTAAAGTTCATAATATAGGTGCTTTTCCCATTTTCTTCATTCAGTCCCACCTGTTGATCATGCATAATTTCTTCACCTTTTGACTCATATTCTATATCCAAAATAGGGCCAATTTTCCATCCCTCACATTTTCACTTCCACCATAACCTTCTCAATCAGTTCCAGAGGGTATTTTCTTTCCAGAAACATTTCCTTCAATTTCATACTTTCTACCAAATAATCTTGTTCTGTAGAGGTCATCCTGGAATCTGAGATAAATTGCCCTTTTAAAATACTTCTTTTTCACCTAAAGGGATGAGAACTTGTGAAACCCAAATAAAAACTGGAAAATGTGTCCTTTCTATATATAGTAGACCTAAATTTCTTCTCGTCAAACACCTTATGAATAGTAACGTCCAAGTAGCTTATTTTGTCCTTGGTAATACAATAAGTAAACTTAAGGAATACTGTGGTGTTATTAATATATTCTAAAAACTATATCAATTCTATCTCTGACCCGGTCCAGCAAATGCAGATATCATCCAGGTAACACCTACAGTAATTCCACAATTTGGCATACCTAGAATGAAACAGGTATTTTTATCCCATACAGATAAGACAGTGTTCATGTAGGTAGGGGCACGGCATGCCCTCATTGCTATTACTCTTATCTGTTTAAAGAATCCCCCCTCAAAATATAGGAAATTGTTAGCCAATACCATATCCATTAGATCAATACATACTTATAACTCATCATTATCAAACTGCCTCCTTGATGCTAATGCTTCCTCAAACCATTCAAGTCCAGTTTTATGAGGTGTTACCATGAATAAATCCTGTATCTCCACAGTCACAAAAATCAGGTATTCATTGTACAATCCATCCTTGACACTATGTAAAAATTCCCATGAGTCCCTCAAAATTCCTTTTTGATTCACTCATACTTCTTTTAATTTTAAATCTAAAAACTTTGCCAAGGGATACATTTTAGAGTCATTAGCTGCCACAACTGGTCTCAAGAGGGGGATCATTCATATTTTTATGAACCTTTCTGATCCCAAAAATAGATGGGATCTTAGGTTTACCCAATAATAAATGCTGATAGGTGTCTTGATTAATCATACCCTCATCTAACATTTCTTTCAAAATAAAATCCATTTTCCTATAGGCCAGATTTATCTAATTTTTGGACACCCTGGAATATGTAGTTGTGTTGTTTAACAATTCTGACATTTTAGCAGAGTATAGTATACTATCCATAATCACAACCCCTTCTCCCTTTTGTCCGGTTTCATAATTCTTATGTATTCATTCTAAGTTCATCCATTAAGATCGTCTCTTCTCTAGGGAGGTTGAATTGAACCATGTTATTTTTCAGGACTTGCCTTATTTCCATTTCTACTTGTGCATCACAAATTCTTCAACTGGGGGTGTAGGGGTGGATTTACAATACTTATCTTTTTAAACTGGGTTTTGGTACACCAGAACCATTATTCTTAAACAAACCTTCCAAATTTTTCTTTCTTAAAAAAAGCTTAAGATCAAACAATACATTAGTAATTTGACTCCTATAACTAGGAATAAATTTCAGCCCCTTACTAAATAAATTAAAATATGTGTGATTAATGCCTAAGCTGCTAAATTAAAAATATTAAAACTCTTATATGTATACTTGCTAAGTTCCACAATTATATGAACATCTTCCCTTATCTACCCTATCTTCACTTCTCTATATCTCATTTTGTTTGGGACTCATTTTTGGGATAATAATACACTGGTGTTTTTTGTTTGAGCCTCTTGGATCTTCTCAAGGTAGGAGAAATCTAAAGGGTCACCAAGATTGTAATGATTAATGTTATGATAGTTGTGGGTGTTATTGGGGTTACTAAAATGGTTGGAATTCTCACCCGATTGTGTATTGTGTACAATCTCCCCTTGTTCAGTATGATCTCCCATCCTGCCAAATTGGGAATAACTCTCTCCTTTAAAAACTTTCTTTGGTTTCCGGTAGCTACGGTTTTCTTTATACTCTACTAAGCCTCTGTCTAGTTTCTTACATTTTCTTTTATATAAAAAAGCACATTTCTCATAAATCTCCTTTTGCTTGGGACTCTCCCCTTTTTGGGATAATAATACACTGGTGTTTTTTGCTTGAGCCTCTCAGATCGCCTCAAGGTGGAGAAAATCTAAATTTAAAGTGTTATGTAGTAGTAAAGATGACTGAATCTGTCATGTAATGATGACAGATTTTTTTCTCCACAGGAACAAGAGGTAAGTGAGTGAGGATAATAAAGTATCTAAAAAACGTTTGTAGTGCAATAATTTTTCTTCTTCTATTGTAAACATGAAATCACTAACAATAACATTATTCAACCTATCAATCTCTCCATGTAACCATTCCATTTCTCTTTTGTTTTCTTTAATAATTGCTGTCATTATGTCAAACCCACAATTGTCAAAAATCCTAAACAAATCAGTAAAAAATTCAGTTCCTTCCTTGACATTGTTTGGGTATTTGTAGAAAACCATGAGGACCGGCTGCTGCAGGGGGAGTTTCAAGGCTCACAGTGCAAGGTGGAGGCTTGGGACCAGCTGGCACTTGAACTCACTGGTGTGACAAGTATCATCCCCCGCACAGTTGAGCAGGTCTGTCACCGCTATGACTATATTGAGGTGCATGCAGGGCACTTGGCAGGTTGCACTGTGAGTGTGGTGAGTACAGATGTATTTTGCTATCTATAGTCAAATAAGCTAGAATGAGTAGAGCATTTACAATAACAAAGTATCTGAAAAATGTTTGTAGTGCAATAACTGTGGGATTACACCTGCAGAATGAAAAATGTGCTATAAAAACTCAAAACTGTACCAGTAAATGCATGAAGGTATCCCTAATAAATCCTGTTGTGCAATAAGTGTGGCATTCAAGCTGTTTTGCAATAATACAATTATGACAACTGTGCTACAGTAACACATGAATCAATACCAATAATGGCAAGGTAAATTGTGTACATTAGGATTGTGTTGTTATAACCATAGCATTTCGGGTATATGCATTCAGGCTGTGAGGTAAGGTGCTGCAGTCAAGTATAACAGTGTAATGGCTGTACACTAGAAATATATGGTTCACATAATGCTCTGTCTTCCACAAACAGCAGGTAAGCAAAGAATACGGGTGAGGAAGCCAACCCATGATCTGATATTGTTTGTTGACTTCACAGATATTTCAAACCACTAACAATATACTGTGTACACCTGCATTCTATTTAGTAATGTACAAGTTACCTAGTATCTCTGTCATGCTTGAATTTTTGCATGTGTTTTCAACTGTCACTGCAGTCTTGTATAAAACTGTAATACTATTACCAGGTCATATTTTGATTCCAGGTGAGCTCTAGGCAAGTATCAGTCATTCAGTAAACAGCAGTAGCTCAGTTTGATAAATAATCTGTATAAAATACATTTTGGCACACACAGACCAGGGTTCGAATTCAGTGCTATGTAGTAATAAATATGACTGAATCGGTCATGTAATGATGACAGATTTTCTCTCCACTGGGTGAGGTACCCCATATTATGAGTACATAATTGTGTGTTCAGATGTCACATGTGATAATACTGCACAAAATAAAGGAAATAAGTATAATAATAATGTTGTTCTTCTTTCGGCTTTTCCTGGTTAAGGGTCACCACAGCGGAACTCCAGTCCTTTAATGATTGGTAGTAGATTTTTATGGTGCTGAGGTGCCAACTCGATGCCCAACCTTCAACGAAGGCACGCCCATTCACACATGTCTTTCGAACACCACTCAACCATGGAGAGGACATGCAGACTCCACACAGAAGGTGATCCAGCCGAGAATCAAATGGGAGATAATAATAATAAAATAAAACTAAATAAATAAAATGTGTAATCTTGGAATGGCTGTATGCCTGAGGTGTCTGTTAAAGGTTGCTGCAGTCAATTATTACATCCGATGCAGATGTCCTCTGCAGTCACTGCTATTGGGTTCTAGCCCCATGCCTGCCAGAAATATTACAGTATCAGTCACTTAATGATTACAGATATCATTCTCTCCACAGGAACTACAGGTAAATGGGTGAAGTACCCATATTATGAGCACATAATTGTGTGTTCAGATGTCACAGACTGTTGAAATCATTACCAGGATTGTGATAACACAACACAAAATAAAGGAAATAAGTATAATAATAATAAAAGAAAAGAAATAAAATGTCTAACCTTGGTATGACTGTATGTCTGGAGTGTATGTTAAAAGGTTGCTGCAGTCAATTAATATACATTTGATGCGCATGTCCTGTGCAGTCTCCGTTATTGGATTATATATGCATGCCTGTTAAACAAGGCTTGATAGTTGTTTACTTTCTGTACTGCACACATACATGCCTCTCATGTGTCACTCTGTCACATAATGTAATTAGTAGTGCATAATTCCTTTGTCACAGGTTTAACATACAAATGACTACCATAATTGCAAAGTATCACTAACTCAGCCCACAGTACACCTTGGTAGTTACATAGGTCCACTTGTGCAAGTATTCTGTATAGTTGTGTACCCACAGTTGTTACTGCTTGGCCCATACAGTCCCATGTGGATAGCTTGAGAGGTATGTACATGCTACAGCACCTACAGGGGACCTTTACACATACAGAAAGGACAGACCTGTAGAGTAGATAGTAGTACTGCTGTCAACTACATAGCCAATAATGTTATTAATGGACGGTATTTCTCTCTCTCTCCCCCCCCACCCTTTATCTTCATTTATTTATTATTGTTATTCATTGGTTATGATTTACTATTAACTTTATTAACAGATATCATTCTCTCCACAGGAACTACAGGTAAATGGGTGAGGTACCCATATTATGAGCACATAATTGTGTGTTCAGATGTCACAGATTGTTGAAATCATTACCAGGATTGTGATAATACTGCATAAAATAAAGGAAATAAGTATAATTAAAAATAAATACGTATTAACATATGTTGTTGCATTAAACTTTATTTTAGGGCATGTGTTTTATTATTGTTATGTATTATAATGGTTGCATGTTAACATATCTGTTTGATTTACAAATTATTTTGGCCTTATGCTGTAACTGTTACTGGCATGTTTGCATTCTGACTGTTCTGTTATTTATTGCTGTGTTTCACATAATATGCATTGGTTTGTAATCGGTTTATTTCCAATGTTCTGGCATGCTGTTATTACTAACAATGTTTTGTGCATAACTAACCTATCCATCACTACAGTGCATCTGGTTAGGCATGCTCCTGGTGATTCCTCTGCTGCCCCTGCACCACCTTTGGGTGGAACTGCCTCAGGGAATGGGGCCTGGCCTCCCCCTGGGAGCAGTGGTAGAGGGGTTGCTCTCACCTGAAGACAACTGCCAGTCATGGTGCACAGGACAGTTCAGTAGACTTATGAACTATGCCTTCACCAGATTGAGGGCACACTGGCCAACCTGGTGGGGCAAGCTGGCCCTGATGCCCAGCCTCTAGCTGAACCACCTCTGGGGCAGTGAAAGAGCAATGTAGACTGTCCATGGGTGGGGATGTCAGTCACACTGCTGCCTTCTGGAGGCATTAGCATCTCGGATTCCACAACACCCTCCTCAGCCAAGCTGTTTCCCCCCTCATGTGTCACACACTGTCCCTGTCTGCTGTCTTGTTTCTCTGCTATTGCATCCTCTCCTACCCAACTTACCTCCCCACACATACCTATGCCCCTTCCCCAACATTGCACTCTCTCCTAAAAAAGGAAAATAGGCACATGTCCCACAAAACATATCGTCCCATGCATAGCTCTCCATTTTGCATGTGTCCACTGGACACAACTAATTTGGTCCAACTGGCTTCACAACACATTTATGTTATCCTCACCCCTCTCAACGGGGTTTGAGAGTCCAAATTCATCTACAAAATCTGTCAAAATAAACAGCTGTTGCTGTACAAGAAATGGAAAGCTATGGCTCTTTCCTATACCCTTCTTGCACATCCCTACCTGCCTTTCGCTATATTTTTCTCCTGCTTGCCCCCATTTCACCATTGTCCTATTACCCCCATTTTCTTTTTAATTTCTTAGCACAGATTTGCACAGAGCTAAGCAAAGTTAAGAGGTGGTCCACCACACAAATCCACTTAAATGAGCTTTAACGTGCTTTAATGATCCTATGTGTTTCTCACATATACAAAATAACAACCCCTGCTGTATCTTGAACCCAGGTCCCTCTCAACTACAGCCTAGTGCATTAACCCACTACACCACACAAATCTTAATTAAAATAGGTGTTTCCAGCAAAACATACTGATTGCCACTGACAGACTGAAATTAAATTTAATGGTAAAAATGGGAGTGCACCTGGGACTCTGATGCAAAACATACACCGGTACACAGCCAAATAACTCATAATGGAAGTATGTGAGACCTGTGACAGCAGGTAAATGTTCCCTTTTATCAGAAACAACTTTAAACACATCTGCTAAGGCCGAAATGGCAAACTGCATATGTTCGACTGGGACGCTGCTGCAGAAAACCTGTCTTTGAAAGCATTGCACATACTAATGGATGTAGACAATGCGTGTCACAGCCTTTATGTTTGCACATATGTATTGCAATGCAGGGACTGCAGCACTAGATCAGTAGCTCATTTTGTTAAATGCATTGCATACAGTACATTGTGCCACACACAGTCCTGGCTTTGAATCCAGTGTGTTGCATTTCAATTACATAGTTATGAATACAGCAAGTAATGCCTGAGTCATTCAAGTTTAATCCCCATAGTTACTGCTACTATATTATCTGACACCCAGTTTTGCAAGTCAAAGGCCACACTGCAAGCATCTATATAGCCTATGTTGCTTACTACTCTGTTATTGGCACTGTTGCATAACAGATGTACCTTAAGCACATGCTTCAATTGGACTGCAAAGGATACTACCCTGACTCTGCTGTAACAACAGGGCTGACACTGTTGCCACAGTTACATGTACAGCTTGCTGTTCTTCAAAGTTCTCACACTCCCCCCATGTGTCCTAGGCTGCAGCTAGCATACACAGCTGTACGTTAAGCTAGCTGCTACAGACCTACCATATCACACAACCCACTAGAACAAGGGATCCAGAGAAAACCATACATAAAGGGGGGGGCAAAGGCCTAGCAATAGGGACATGTTTAACAGTTTGCCCCTACAATGATAGTCGGTTGATAGAATAACAGCTACTGCATTAGCATGCATATTCTGATGGGTATGACGTGTGACATTCACATGTCTCTCTTCCTTTACCGTCCTCAACCCACGATGTTTAACACTGAACCACCAGATGACCACAATGTCATGGGACACTGGCCAAATATATCAGGCAAAACTATGGACCTACTTCATAAATCTCAACAGTGGACAGTATTTGTACCTACCCTCTGTGATGCTGTAGTTTACACACCTCACTAATGTCCATCTCAAAAACTAAGAAAGGAGCCTAGGCCTATATGAAGGCTTTATATATTGCACTGTGGTGCCATGTCATTGGCTAATGATAGTGCAATTCAGCTGTTTTGGATGCAATTATCAAGTCTATGCCAAAGATTGGTGCAGAGGCAATTACCTGTTAATGAGCATTACCTACAAAAGACAAGCAAATGCTTATGGGGAACAGGTCTGTATATTGCTTCACTCACACAGACAATGTATGTGCAAGGTATTCACAGAGGAATGCTTACAAAAAGAATAACTGCACTCTAACAGGTATGTAATAGATGTCCCCATACAATAGGATGCAGGTGGAAGGATGGAGATATGGGGAATAGGTATTACAACAGTAGGCTTGTAGTAGATAAATGGTATCAGTGATACTCTGCTGTCCAACAGCTACAGGCACACCTCTCAACTGTCCCTGCTTTGAGTCACATCTCAGCTCTGCCCCATTACTCCCTCTTACAATGGTTGGCTGTTGTAGGAAAGCTAATGGATTACATGTTAGATATAGTGACACTAAGTAAGGTTGTACACTCCTGTAACATCACGATGTACTGTAATTCACCTCCTCTCAGTCTGCCAATGTCACACATTAATAGTTCTAACATTGTAAAAGGGTCCCCTGACTATCCCTGATGTACTCTGGCTAAGTCCCTGTTTCATAGATATTCGTCCCTCATTGGTTGAGAGCTATGCCTAACATACCTGTCAACCCATTACAGCAGGAAATCAGGTCAAAGCCATAATTAATGGTGGGACACAGGTCAAAATTCAGCAACAGAGTATACATATTGGATATACAAAGCAAGAATGTGAATAGGCTAACAGAGATCACTGTAGCATAAGTGTTTTCTGAGGGGTCAGTTACGTGACAGTCAGATTATCTATTTATCTGCCGACAGCAACCATCAATGATTGGCCAACCATTTGTCAGACATCCACGTTTGTGTGAAAAGGACCACATCTATGAGGCACACATGTTGACATTCCACAAACATCTGTATAGTTGAGAGCTATGATGCCTACAGAGAACATATACTACAACAGGTTTGCATTGCTTTCTGTGATTGTGGCACACTGGTGTTGCTGGACTGTCCCCATATAGTTGTGATATCACAGAGCTATTTGCCCGACAGTGGCCATATGACATATTATTGGGAACTTGCCCGTACGGGACACACCACAATAGACTGCAGTGATGGGTGTAACACATACAGCAGAATGTGTCACAGCACAAAGGAGCATACCAAGTATTGCTACTGTCTTGGTGACAGCCACATGTTGTGTGTTGCTAGACTGCGGGGTATGATGCATGACGGAGTAGTGGATAGTGCAGCGGCACCACCCTAAAAGCGCGCATGACAAAAGCGCGCTCCCATAACCGCGCTGCCATATCTGGCGTAAGCAGCGTTTTGGAAGAATAGGACATGTGCGGGCGATATCAAAACACCCAAAAGCGCGCATTTCATATGCGCGTCATAACTGTCAGCGGTTGTTATTACAACTGGACGATTCAATTAATTCTTTTATGTTTTTACCCAAAAGTATGGAAGAAACACAGTCACAGAAATCGAAAACTCACAAGATACACGAAGGCTTCAGGTTACGACTATATTGGAATCCGGAAATGTCAGCGAAGCAGCCTAAGAATAAATATGTGCAGGTTACACGACGACTGGAACATCTTCAAGCTAATTATCCAAACATGGCTATAGCTCAATATTTAAGAGGTGTAAGCCATAATTTGGATATATAGATTATATTAAATAATGGATTTGCAACAGCGGATGGTAATAGAAGGATGGAGCAGGAAGCCCTTGGTTAAATACGGAGAGCAGTTTGTAAACATTGGTTTGGGGCCAGTGTGTAGGCAGTCTCAGTTGTTTTTGTGCTTGTGTCATTGCAGACAGATGCAGTTTGAGCAGACAGACTTTCCTTGTGTTACTTTAATTGAGATGAAACAGTGTACACTGGTACAGACCATCAGATTTCCTCACACTGTGATAAGGGATGTCAGGATTGTTTGGAGATTGTTGGTTGACCTCATTATTCTCAGGATGTTGCTATCTTGGAGAAGGAATGGTAGGACTAAGAATGATTTATCATTGGGTATTAACGTGTGTTTGGTTATATGGCTTCTCTGTGACACCAGAGAAAACTTGTCAATGATACTCCTTGTACTGAAATAGCATTCGTAGTCCCAGAGAACCCACCTCACATTAGCAGGCTACCAAAGGATGACACACTAGATTACTTCTTGTTTTTTCTATTTTTAAAGTGGTTCTATTTGCATTTAGTAAGCCAATGCTGTCCTTGACATTTTAGCTTGATGGTAGCAACATTGGAACTGATTAGCAATATTTTTACGCGCGCATATGGGTGCGCGCATATGTATACGCGCATATGGAAGCGCATTAGTCTTGGCGCTTAAGGGAGAGCGGTTATGGATGCGCACTTTTGGGTTACGCGGTTTTGGGCGGACACGTAGTGCAGCCCATTTTGGTTGTGCAGGGTCTGTACGTAGTGGACATCAACCTATCAAGTCCTGTAAAGTGTTCTCCTCTTGTTGTCTTTCAGGAATTATATATCGCAGGAGACATGCATCATTCACAGCTGCAGATAATGATGTTATACTAGATGGCCTTAGACTGCACTATCATATCCTGCTTTCTAAGGGGCACCACAATCATGACTAGTGTGCAGCATTGTGGGTGACCTTGTCAGGGCAGTTAATAAGATTAGCCAACAGAACAGGACCTAAGAGCAGGTCCGACACTGGGCCATGGATATGGTCAATGTTGTACGTCAAAGAGCAGCTGCTGTGGCCAGGGACCATGCTGCTACCAGTGGAGGGCCTGCGACAGAACAACCACTCTCAGCCAAAGAGGAATTCTTGGTGAACCTAGGATCAGCCACCAGCTCCCAGGCATTCATCACACCATACATCCTGGAGGTGGGTGCCATAGCTTCCACATCAGAGGAGCGTCCAGGTAAGCTTACTGTGTTCACCAGTATAATACTGTATCAGTCATTGTGGCAGGCTCTGCATACCAGTGCAGGGGTGTCAGGTTTATCTGCATTGGGGGGGGTTGGGTTTAACGCACAGTTGTGCACACATACTCAGAATGTCAGCAATGTAGACAGTATCATATGTGCTACTGTACATGCGGATATATGCACATATTACCTTGTAACACTGCAACATTTGGTATTGCTGACAATACCTGTACCTCACCTTTTCATAAGTCCATCAGGTGTGGCCAGAGTCCATGGTCCTGTGCCTGGTAAGTGTGATACTGTTGTTTTGTGGATCGTATATACCATAGAAATATTAAGGGATGCCATTTTGCCATAGGCAAAACTGTTATGCTTAGGCAGAGTAGAATAGTTATATGTTCCATTTTGGAGCAGTTAGCTACAGTGTACAAACAGGGTAATCACAGCTGTGTATTTGTACAAACATTAAAATGTTTGGACTTATAGTTATGAACTATGCATCCTGCTATACAGGACAAAATTACTCCAAGATGCTTGTTCACACACAATAGGGAGATGGTACATACCTGAGGCAGAGATACTCCAACTGGCTTATCATTCTCAAGATAGGTGTACTGGGTTTTAGGTGTAGTTCTATCAGATACACTGTCATATTGCTTACCTCACAGGTGTATTGTGCTGTCATCTTTAAACGGATGTAGCTGAAGTGCATGTTATAAAGGGCTTGTCTTGTCTGTGTATGTTGTTGTGAGTTTGTGTGTTGTGCATGGACTCAGAGATGAGAAGATGCGGGATGTGTAATGCAATTGTGGCTCCTCATCTGTATGAGTCTGTGTGGATTACCATACATAATAGTGCAGGTAGTAATATAGTGATTTTGTCTTGCTCCTCATAGGTGAATGGGGGGGGGTAGGAGTCTGTCCCCCTCACAAACTGATGTCAGTGTCTCATCAGACTCTAATAATGATGGTGGCCATAATTAGGCACAAGTGGGGCTGTTAGGGGTTGAATATGTCGCAGAGGTTGACATCCCTCTTCTGCCCCCATTATCCCTGTACACAATCGGTATGCCCACACATACCCAGTTCCCAGAGGCCACAGATATTGGACAGTCAGAGGGGGATGACATCAAACAGGACAGTGTGACAACTATAGCATCAGTGAGTGTAGACACTGGCCATAGCCAGACAGCTGGCAATGTCCCACACAGGCAGACTGACAGGGGTGCCCAAAGGGGGACTGCTGCCCATCCACCTCCTGTCATAGGTGTCACATCTCGGGTCACTCATCGCATGTCTCTGTCCACTATGGAGGCACAGGCATCTTCTGAATGCAACACCAGATTGCTTAGGCTTATGGATGCAGCACAGTCTGACATCTGTGACTGCATCTACTGCATTGGTGATGCCATGGATCATTCTACTGATGTGGCGGAAAGACAGCAGGCTGAGACACTGTCTGTTTTTGACAGCACATTGTCTGTGCTGGAAAATCTTGTTGCAGTAGGGCATTGGACATGTGGATGTAAGTCAGCAACACCATCTGCTGAGAGTCCACATGGCCATGCACACTCATGCTCCCGTAGTGGCAGAACTCCAGCACTACAGAAGGAAGTGTGATGTCCACACCATGACATGGCAAGCCATGGGCATGTGGCCCTGGGTGGTTCTGATGGGAGACATGGGCCCAACAGACAGCAGTCACCGTAAGCCACTAGCACCGCATCTGACCTTGGGTATGCTGGTTCCAGTGCCACAGTGTTCAAGGCCAGAGGGGGTGAACTGTCCTCTCTGCCATGTATGGTCCACAGCTGTCAAACATACACATGTGTAGGGCTAGCACTAGGCTTGACTGTGTACACACACACACTATCAAACATTACTTTCACATGCAGGTCACCAACAGACACACGTGGCATCTCTCCATGGCCCATCTAACCAGCACCCCTTCCTGACTCATGCACATGTTGTCAACTGTTTGCCACAGTCCTAGGCCTCTGGCTCCCCAACACCACACCCTGTGCATGTTATGATACCTATGCCACATCCCTGCTATCCATGCCGTTGATGTAGGGACATGCAAATTATGTGTCTGCATAAGGTGACTATATTACTTTAAATTTATTTGTGTGTGCAGTATTGTTATGCCATGGCAGGTGTTCTGGGCCATGGCAGGTACTGTAAGCTGGCATGTGTCACGACTACACATCAAACTTTGTGTATCTTTGTTGCATGATGTTAGACTGGTGGTGTGTTGCAGAATAACAGGTGTGTCACGGACCTTTGTATGTTTCTGTTCCAGGGGTCTGAGTGGCTAAGCTAATGTGGCAATACAACTGCATAGGATGGCATGGCAGCACAGCAGAAATATGACATCGACAAGGTACAGTTGTATATGTGCATGGTTACCTAGGTGCATATGTGTAGAATAGTGTGTAAGGGACAATGGAGGCAGTCAGCGTAATTATGCATTCATACTTTGTGACAAGGTCTGCTACCCTTGACACGTCACCTAGGTGTTCTGTACATACAAATCTAGATGGTGGTGGACATCAGTTATGCCTAAGTAGATGAGGGTAATTTAGGGCCAGCAGCTAGTCAAAGGGCTGTAAAATGACCATTGCACATAAATAGCCCTTATGGACAAGCCCATAGTGCTGCAATATAATATATTTGTGTATGCGCCCCCTCCACGCACAGTTGTCTGATGTAAGATTAGATCCCCTACCTAGCTACTAGTCAGGCCTTGTAGAGGAGGACATTTAGAGACAGGCAGCTAGTCTTAGGCCCAAAAAATGCATAACCATTGTAAAGAGATAGGCCATATGAGCATGTCTGTAGTGCTGCAAGGTAATATATCATATGGGCATGTCCATAGTGCTGCAAGGTAATATATTTGCATACAAACACAGGTGCATGATGTGAGATTAGAATCAATACCTATCTACTATTACACCATATAACTTTCAGTACTTATCGCAAGCACCACTGAGTTTATTTGAAATCAGACTTAGCCAGGACTGTTAAGGTGGATGACGTCATCAGGCCTAGTAAAGAAGGCCAATGCAGAGGCTGTCAGGTAGTAACAGGGCCTTAAAATGTATAACCATTATATAGAGGTAGGCCATACAGACATGACTTTATTGCTGCAAGGGGATATATTTACACCCACACACAGTTGCCTCTTGTGAGATTAGAACCCCCATCTATCTGGTAGTACACACTAGAGCTCACAGTACTTAGCACATGCGCCACAGAACTAATCTGATATTAGACTGTCAGCCAATGCTGTTAAGGTGGATGACATCAGCAGGTCTTGTAAAGAAGGCTAATGTTGAGGAAAGAAGTTAGTCACATGGACATAAAATGAATAACCACTGCACAAACATAGGCTGGATGGGCATGTCTGTACTGCTGCAAGGGATATATCTACGCACACAAGTTGGCTGATGTAAGATTAGAACCCCTACCTATCTACTATTACACACTGTAGCTCACAGTACTTATTGGACACACCACAGTTTATGTCGGTTGTATATGTGGATGCAGGTACATTACTTGTAGAGTACTCAAAGTGACCTTTGTTACACAGCATGTGGGCCCAGTGAAACTGCTTGATACTGTTGTTGTACCTAGTGTCCTATTGGTAGGATACCTGTTAATACCACTGCTATATGTGTACAGTTACCAGTATGGACATGTCTGACTGATTGCAGTTTGGTAGGTGGACAGGTGACCAGGGACAATATAGCCTGTCCAAAGCAGGCATTGCAACCATTGCACATTACACCACCTGCTCACCATTGTCTGTCTATGGGGTGAGATTCCGCAGGCACAGGGTACTGTGGGTGAGTGGATTATGTCTTGTTACAGCCTTGGTCTGGTTCTATCGGGCAACAATTGTGATGTGTAGGTGCAGGTAACCCCAGCAGTCCGAGTGTATGTGGGGACATTCGTACACCCCCCCACACACACACACACATATGCAGTGGATATAAAAAATTTACACACCCCTTTTAAAATGCCAGGTTTTTGTGATATAAAAAGTAAGACCAAAATAAATTATTTCAAAACTTTTCCCACCTTTAATGTGACATAACCCATACAATTCAATTGAAAAACAAAGAAATCTGTTAGGGGAAAATATAAAAAAATAAAAAAAAATACAATAAGCTGGTTGCATAAGTCTGCACACCCTTAAACTATTACTTTGTTGAAGCACCTTTTGATTTAATTACAACATTCCGTCTTCTTGGGTACACACCTGCCATCAAATAAGGAGACTCTGATTTTCCTGACATTTACTCAGTTGCCTGCTAGAGCAAAAGTCATGGTTCACAGAGAGCTTACAAAGCATCAAAGGGATCTCATTGTTGAAAGGTATCAGTCAGGAGAAAGGTACAAAAACATTTCTAAAGCATTGGATATACCATGGAACACAGTGAAGACAGTCATCAAAAAGTGGAGAAAATATGGACAACAGTGTTGTTGCAAAGAACTGGATGTCCCTCTAAAACTGATGAAAAGACAAAACAAAAACTGGTCAGGGAGGCTGCCAAGAGACATACAGCAACACTGAAGGAGCTGCAGGAATTTCTGGCAAGTACTGGTTGTGCACTACATGTGACAATAATCTCCTGTATTTTCCATATGTCTGGGCTATGGGGTAGGGTTGCAGGATGGAGGCCTTTTCTTACACAGAAAACCATCCAGGCCTGGCTAAAATTTACAAAACAATACATCAAGTCTCCCAAAAGCATGTGGGAAAATGTGTTATGGTCTGATGAGACCAGGGTTGAACCTTTTGGCTACAATTCCAAAAGGTACATTTGATGCAAAAACGACACTTCACATCACCAAAAGAACACCATTCCCATGGTGAAGCATGGTGGTGGCAGTATCATGCTTTGGGGTTGCTTTTCTTCAGCTGGAACTGGGGCTTTAGTCAAAGTGGAGGGAATTATGAACAGTTCCAAATACCAGTCACTTTTGGCCCAAAATATTGAGGTGTCTGCTAGAAAGCTGAAGATGAAGAGGAATTTCACCTTTCAACATGACAATGGCCCCAAGCATATATCCAAATAGACAAAAGAATGGCTTCATTGGAAGAAAATTAAAAGTTTTGGAATGGCCCAGCCAGAGCCCAGACCTAAATCCAATAGAAAATCTGTGGGGTGACCTGAAGAGGGCTGTGCACAAGATATGCTCTCGCAATCTGACAGATTTGGAGCACTTTCACAAGGAAGAGTAGGCAAATATTGCCAAGTCAAGATGTGCCATGCTGATAGTCTCCTACCGAAGAGGACTGAATGCTATAATTAAATCAAAAGGTGCTTCAACAAAGTATTGGTTTAAGGGTGTGCAGAATTATGCAAGCAGCTTACTGTATGTTTTTTATTTTTTTATATTTTTCCCCTAACAGATTTGTTTGTTTTTCAATTGAATTGTACAGGTTATGTCACATTAAAGGAGGGAAAAGTTTCGAAGTGATTTAATGTGGTCTCATTTTTTTATATCACAAAAACCTGGCACTTTAACAGGGGTGTGTAAACTTTTTATATCCACTGTACATATATATATATATATATATATATATATATTTATATATATATATATATATATATATATATGTATATATACATATATATATATATATATATATATATATATATATATATATATATATATATATATATATATATATAGTTTATCACTTCCATGGTTAACAACAGCGACATTGAGGATATTAATTAGGTTAGACTGATGAAAATAACCGCAGTGTGAATGGAGTGTCAATTCGTCTAATTGTTTTTTTTTTTCCATAGTGCAACTGAAAGTCAACCCAACAAGAACCCTGCACCCCCCACACACCCTGCTACTTATATATACAAACTCTAAGATCGCACTACAGTGAGGGAAAGGGTAAATTTCTCGATCTCCACTAGAGTGCTCGGTGCATTCACTTACTTTCAGCTTGTAAATATTTATTGGCAACATTCTGTGAACTGTACTCTGCACTATCCACATTAAGCACAGTAAATCACTCAGATGTGCCAAGCACAATTATTGTGACATCGTAATGTCAAGCCAATGCCCAACTGTAGTAACAGTGACATACATATGTAGACATGCAAATTCCGAATGGGATCTGTCAGTCGCAATATGTTACTCACACAATTGTCTAACATTGTTTGGTAAGTCTAACTTCTGTAAGTCAAACACTTGAATTTCAAGCAGTGCGTACTCGCACATATCACAGTAACCCTATATATATATATATATATATATATATATATATATATATACACACACACACACACACACACACACACACACACACACACACACACACACACAAACAGTATATAAATGTACATAACAGGCATGTCACCTTAACTGTTGCTGTGTGTGTGTGTATGCTATGTAACTGTGCTGTGTAGATATATGTGGAGAGTCCTATGCATCACTCTACACATTTTATATATATATATATATATATATATATATATATATATATATATATATATATATATATATCTTGCTATTTTATATATATATATATATATATATATATATATATATATATATATATATATGCCACATACTGATAGATAGGATAATCATGTGTGAGGGAGATAGGGAGAGACAGATATGTGTATGTATGTGTATGTATGCACAGACGTATTTCCACATAGCAGTTCTTTGGGCAGAAGAGGCAATAGACATGGGCTGAGGTTAGCTAAGTGCATAAGCATGCCCAGTGTTACTGACAGTACTTACATGGTGACTCCAGTCCAGAACTAATTGTACTCCAGTCCGGGATTTTGTGTTTTGCAGAACACAACCACAGTCCAGCACCCCCTGATATTCCCCAAAGCATTCCCAGGCTGTTTGCTGAACATAATATGTGACTCACACCTATCAACTGTACAGACTGTAATAGAATGTCCAGGGTTTTACATCATATTTTTGGTATGTTTTACATAGCATTGTGGTTTTCTGGCACATTAGTGGCAAATTATTATAGACTGAAGTCAAGAAACAATGACAGACATTTGAGTTTCTGACTCCATACACATCAGGAGATTAATGCTAATGCAAAACCTGTTATTCTATCAACCTTTTATATTTGCAAGAGCAATTTTTAAAAATCGTCCATATTTTTTGGCCTTTGCCGCACTATTATTCATGGCTTTGTCCATCCAGATTTCTTGCTCTAAGGGTTGAGATGTATGATTTGACTGGGGTACAGGATGTAACACCACACACAGAGTGACAGTTTTCTTACTTCTCACTGTACATGTTTTTGCACAATGTCCAGCATTCTGCCCCATATGTTTGCTCAGTTCCACATACAGTTTTCCGGTAGTACACTATAAAATGCAGGCACTGAATTGTAAGTTCTGACACATTTAAGTGATGGCCTTTACATCTTACAGCTAATCTGACCTGTATCAACCTGCTCTTATACTAGACACCTTCTAGGTTACTCAGAGCATGTCTGTCTGTCTTTAGGTTTGGCCCTCTGTCTCCCCATTTTCTCTGGCTTTGTCCAGCTTTCTTGCAATAACATATTCTGGGGTTGTGACAGACTGTGGGTCTCCTACCATACGAGTACCTCACATGCAAAAGGTATAGATGCTACCAGCTTCAAACCTTCAACACTATCACCCATGCTAATGTCTCTAGCCAAGTTAGCCACACCAGCCTCCAGAAAGCGAGGTGTCATTCCTCACACTATCAACAGCATACAGACATACACTGTGACCCCTGGGTTTTGTGGGAAATACGATGTGTGGCCTGTTTCTATGTCACAGCTCTGGAATTGTGTGGTCTACTGATACATCCTTGCAAGCATACTGTTAGTGCAGTTGTATGGGAACACTGATGCGTTGGGGGTAGGGGACTCTTGCATAGATAATCTTGCATCTGTCCTATGACCCCACTGTTTGGTATCTCCCTTCATAATGCAGTGGAGTTTCCAGCCATGTGGCCTAATAAATATTATGGGGAACTCAATATTGGACAGAGTACCTGTTGTCCCAATTAGCTGTTAGATCTCTGCAAGTAGCCCACTCTATTCCCTTGCATACATGCAGCAGCTCCATACATAATCTACCATAGTCTATTACCCCATACATGTGTTGTGCAGCAGAGTGACTTACCTTGTGAATGCAGCAGTTGAAAGACCTGTGGTTCAGGGCTGACTCTGTCTGATGCACACAGTACACAACCAATACATGGTTAGGTACAGGTTGTGTGGGCTGGCTGGCATCCTTTTTACTATATGTATGCAAGTCAGAGTAAGGTGTCAGTCCCTAGGACCCTAGGTTGTCAGTGAATGTGCTATGTGTTGTCTCTTGGCAAAGGCCTGGGCATACTGGGCATGCCTACGTCTGCCTAGGGACAACCTCAGGGGGTTCCTCCTCCGAGTCCCACTGTGGGTGCCACTGTGGGGATCTAGGCACTGGTCAGGGGCTGTGTATCTCTTCCCTTTGCTGATCCTGCCACAACTGTTTCCATAGGATCATATTGTGTAGCATGGCACATACTGTAAACATCTGTGCACATGTGGCTGGACAGTACAGCAGAGCTCCACTAGATATATTGAGGCACAGAAACAATGACTTGAGCATCCCAAACACACACTCTCTGTGATTGTCCTAGCTTGTGCGTGCGCCGCATTGTGTTGTTCTTCAGTAGGTGTGTGTGCATTTCTGGTGGGCGTCACCATCCATGGTTCCAGTGTATAGCCAGTATCCCCCAGTAGATGTCCGTACAGGATGTTCCCCTCAGCAAACATCTGGTACAGCTGTGATGCATGCCAGACATGGTAGTCATGACAACTACCAGCACACACATTCATGATAATGCCCTGGGCATTGCATATGACCTGGTAGTTGATAGAGTGATACCCTTGCAGTTGAAGTAGATTCTTCTCTCTTCACTGGGCAGTGCTTTGATGCGTACATGAGTGCAGTCTTTGGCACCCAGTACCTCAGGGTAGTGTGCTTCATGGTAGAAGAGTCTCATACTGCTAGCCCTGTCCTCAGGGGTGTGGGGTAAATAAATGTGCTCACTGGCATATGTTAGCATAGCATCCAGGAAATGGTGGAGTACCCTGGATGTTGATGCCTTTGAGACCCCCATCATGCCCCCAGTTGGTCTTTGGAAAGTACCTGTAGCTATCACTCTAAGGGCTACACATACCTTTGTTTCCACTGGGATAGGTTCCCCTCTGTTGGCTCTGGGTCTGAGTTGAGGGCGGCAGAGCTCGGTGATTTCTTGTAGTATGTCCCTCTCCACCCTGTAGTTCTGTAAAATCTCTAGCTCATGTAGCTCCTGGAAGGTTACCCTGGGCCTGAACACTCTTCTCCTTCTCAGTCTAGGCCTATTGTCAGCAGCAGCATCATCACTGACGTCAGCATCTATCACATACACATGTAGCAGAATAGCAACAGCAGTCCCTACCATTGTTTTAGTTAAAAATCCCATGTTTGTACTCCACTGGTGCAGAGTATGGCGGTGAAATCAGATTGTAGGGTATATGCAACTTTTCTAGTGCTCTGCTATAGGTGCAGCCTGTGTGATTGGCTGTGTACGATGCAGTCCACTTGCCAAGTATATCATTAAGGTGTTTTAATGGCCCAGTTTAAGTGGAACAGGAGTCATCAGTAATTTATATATGACTGGTTTTCCCAGCCAATTTTTTTTAACAGCCTTCTCTTCTAAGCACTGCGGCATGGCACGCAAACTCACGCTGCAGGAATAAACAATGCTCAGCAGTCACTAGACACGCCCTCATGGGCGGAAATGCTCAACACAGTGGCGTGCAGTGCAAACATGCTCAAACCTGATGAAACACACGCCCCGAATGTAAACAAAGCTTAGCAACATTGTACACCCCCCACTGAGCAGAGCGGAGTGCCATGCAAACAGGTAAGCAGGTGCAGCTGAGCTCCAATGAGCTTAAAGGGATGCAGACACAACCCCTTTTGATGTCAGCTACCTCTTCTGTGGACACCAGCATGGTTTTGGGCCTACACGTATGGGATCTCCGGGCACGGATACCCATTTTTGCTATTAAGTAACCCCAGCTCATTTACATAGAGATCTGTTCACACAACCTCAAAACTACACTATTCCAGGCCCTTCCTCTTTAGCAACTAAAGTAGTCTACCATTGTACATACTCCATGCAAGGTCTTACAATGCATTATTGTCCCATATTTAATTTTCTTCATTTTTACACTTTTTAATTTTTTTTTTTTTTTTTTTGCATAGTGGCATGTTTGTGCACTGTGGCATGCCATGCAAACATACCCTTTGTATTAAAAACATTTTTTTTATTAATTTCCATTACGTTTTGGACACACAAGGCATAGTTTTGCACAAATCTGTGTCTGTCTGTTATGCTATTTCTGCCCTTCTAACTGCACTTTTACAGCCCCTGTTGTCTGTTATACATCCTGTACATGGAATTTTTCCGTGTACACTTCGGACACCAACATGGGGTCTGCAGGACTGCCTATCTGCTTGCTGGATCACACTAACATCTCATTTGCATGCAATTCAACTGCTTATGAGGTGATTTGCATGCCACAGACACTTCCGTGTTTATGTGCTCGTGCATGCCCCTCAGCTCTGTTTACTGAATTGCACAGTGCTTACTTCCATGTAAGCACCGTGCCACTATGCCTACATAGAAAAAAGTCTATGTAGGCTTTATTGAATTGCCTCCATTGTCTTATGAAATAAAATTGTCGAGTATAAATCTGAAAGGATAGATTTAGAAAAGGATTCTTCTTTCATCACCATTTTTATAAATGTTAATAATTATGGATAAATGACTGATTTTTCAGTTTTAATATCCTGTACCTTTGCACTAAAGAAACTGCCTTGGAGACAAAATAAAGGGATACAGAATACAGACAATAATCCATTTTGTTTCAAGACTGGATATTTATTGATTACATTTTAAAGTTTATTTTTAAATATATTGTGCAGATAGCACAATTGTGATATAGTAGAAAGCACTTCTAATCTTGGATTCCCGCATTCTTTGTTTTAATTCCTTTTTCACATCTGAAATTCTTCAGATTCTGTTTTCTGAAGTGTCCTGCTTACTTTTACCTCATTCAGCATTTGTTTCTCTCCTTCTGTTTCAGTCTCCTGTAAATCCAACAAATTCTCTAAGTTTCCTTCCACATTCACCCCCTGCTCTCAGGATAATCCTTCAAAAATGTGAAGTATGATTACAAAAGTACATCTCACATCTGTTAGTACATCTGTTAGCTTTTTACATGTTCCCTCCCTTTGTGTCTAGTTTTTATTTCTTTTCTTTTGACAATTAACAGATAAATGTCCTAATTCTCCAATGAAATAATGTACTTTCAGTTGCCAAAACAATGTAAAATCCCTTCACAACCATTCATATACGTGCAAAGCATGCTCCCCTAATCCTCCACAGCTGTCTTCCAATGGGTCTAAATATGTTCATGTCCAAACGATATTCATTTGAGACTGGACAACTTGTTGAAAAGTCTAATAGTGGAAAGAGAGAAAATCAACAAAGTTACTAGATTTGCAGACTTTCTTATTTGATAGAAGAGGAGATTATATTTTGCATTTTAGGATACACATTTAGATGAAAAACATATTAAGTTGAATTGTTGAAACATTCGTTACTTTATTATTATTAGTGTAATTTACAAGTGTCCTGAATGGAAGGATGAGGTGGCACAAGCTGAAATGGACACGGTAGTAAAGAAGCACGATCAATATGGAACTGGAGATGCATAAATGTTTTATTTAATGAAGACTGACATATACAGAAAGTGACTGAAAATATTGAGATGTGTAAGATATAATTGTTTTGATGTATAAAAAATATTGGTTTTAACGTTTTGTTTCTGTTTTGACTATTCAAGAAATTGAGCAAGAACTTATTCAAGAAATTTGTTTCTGTTGTATGAAAATTGACGACCGACTAAATAAGAAGAATCTTTTTAGCAGATTCCAAACATTAAGGTAGCATTTTGAAAGCTCTCTATAATGTTGCTCATGCTCTATTAATTCCCCCTCAAGAATAGTAGGTGTGGACAGAAGGCTGAAGATAGCGCTTTACTGATGACTATTATCAGCATGAGTGATGGAACTGTTGAAGAAATAATGTAATTCCATAACATTCAGTGTTAATAAATCACGTTAGCTATGTTTGGGGGTTTATGACAGTTACTGAATGCATGCAATGTCAGTTTTTGTAGAAGCTGAGAGTAGCAGCGACAGATGATATCCTACAGGGGAGAGATGCAGACCATCTCTGGTAAAGCAGTGTGGTCTGTTGACCATCTCCTTCCATGCTGACAAATATCGCACCCCCCCAAATTGCACCAGAAACTAAGCCAATTATTAAAGTTACTCATCTTTTGCTTGTATTGTGGCATCATCCTCAGAGAAGGTATAATGCTGCTCAGTGCTAGGCTCATACCAGCCTAAGACAAATATTCCAAGAGCTCCATGATGTCTCGCTTCATATAGTCTAGGGAAGTATGTCTTAGGTCATTTACTCCCACATGAACTATGACTGAGTCATATTGGCACTTGTGGTCCAATGACCTAAGTGTGTGCATAATGTTGGAGATCCTAGCTCCTGATAAGCAACTGATCGTGACTTTCTCTTTACTCAGCCTGGTGAGAGGGACATCAGGGTGTCTCATGATGGAATATCCAGTGACTAAAATGTTGGATTGTGTGGTGGCTTGCCTTATGGGCTTAGGGTTAGAGGCTCCATGAGATGCAACTCTCTCTATGTGTTGATGTGCATGTTGTTTTGAAAAAGTACATTTGGGGCTGCTGAGGGTATTTGTTAAATGTAATTCATCTAGGAAGTCTTTGTGGTTTAGAAAGGTTACATTTAAGTGCCTAAGCATATGTCTGCTTTCAACTGTGTGTGATGGGTGCAGCGTGTGTACTGCTGACAACCTTATTGACATTAGGAGAACTTTTATATGAGAGCTTTGCCTCCCGTGGCATTGTGTAAATACATCTCTCACATACCATATCAGTTTGTTTGAGAATTAACTGATTGTCAGTAAACATGAGTCAATTTCTACATTGCCTCAGAATGTCCATATCCCCCCAAGCTGTTAACAGAGACAGTCAGAAAGTTCATATCCATGGCAAAAGACCCATTTTAATTGATTAAACAGTCGGAGTGAGAATATCAGTCAATGTCAGAAGTATCCAGTTTGCAACTATGTGGGACAGTGCTTGTCACTGCATGCTAGGATGGTACCACCATCTCCCTTCTACCCACACCAAACTTCTGGGCATTGAAATTGACAATAATCTTCACTTTGATGTCCACATCTCACATACCATAAAACTAGTACACAAAAAGCTGGGCTTCTATACAGGCACAAGTCCTTTCTCTCACAAAAAAATCTAGAGTCACTCTGGCACAAAGCCACCTCCTCTCTACTCTGTTGTACGCAGCACCAATCTTCATCCAAATCAGAAAGTGTGACCTAGATAAACTAGAATTGTGCTATAATAAAATAGCCATTTGCTACAAACTCAACCTATAGAACCCATCACTGTACTGCACTACAAGAACTAAAATGGCTTGAGCTACAACAGCTACTTAACTATCACCGGCTGGTTACAGCCTACAATATTCTCAAATACCCTGAAAAAAACCCCTCAATATCCAAACTACTTACTCTCTACACTGCAAACCAGTACCTTAGATCTAGTGAAAAATCTCTTTTCTGCATCACCAAGGCTAATAATAACACAGGGAAAGCACTCTACTCCTTCATTGTTGTCAGAAATTGGAACTCTGTTTCCCACTCCTTGTCCACTGCCCCTTCCACCTTTATATTTAAAAACTCCCTCAAATCATATATCCTTAGTACCTGGTTATGCCCTTGTATCACATAAACTTACCCACACTGCTGTTAACTCCCCCACTTGCTCTCTGGTCACCTGCATGCTTTGTTTAGTTGAATTCCTTGATATATTTCTTCTCGTACTGAGGGACTACAATGTATAACTGCTATTAACTCCCCACTTGCTCTGTCGTCACCTGCATGCTTTGTTTAGTTGAATTCCTTGATACATTTCTTTTCATTCCAAGGGACTACAATGTATAACTGCTATTGTCATTCTACTAATTTTTCACATCACTGTTTACTTGGAGTGTTTCAACAATTTCTTGTTTTATTACTATGTTCACCACATATGTTGTAATCAATTTACTACATTTTATCTGTGTATTGTTAGAAAAATATGTATTAGTAATATGCATGCTTAGTGCATTCGAGGTTTAAAAAGGGTTAATACATTTATTCTGTTCACACTGCATAAATTTGCAGAAGCTACATTCCAATCCTGTTATGTCATATGCACAGCTATGATCTGCTTGTGCTTTGGAAATTAACAGGAAAGCATTTGATTTCTGCTAATGTCATGAAAATAATAATAGATGTTTCATTTCTACTAATGTCATGAGACTTAACAAAGAGTTACTGATTTTCTGCTTATGCAGTAAGAAAGTACACAGCTGCTGAAGCTATTGATAATGAAAACAAAGGCTGCTTGTTTGTATAAACTGTAGTCAGCATTACTTGTACCTAAGCTAGAAATGTACCTTGAAATGTAACACATATATATTAGAACTGCACAACTGAAGAATAGAAAGTTTGTAGTGAGCTAAAAATAAAGCCCCAAGGCCAGGTTGTTTTTCTCAAATGTTTTTCATAAATCCAGTCACGTCAGCAGGAAATCCAAGTAACATTTTCCTTGTAATACATAGTGAGTTTTAAATCTGGACATGTCAGCAGGAAATCTAAGTAACATTTTCTACAGAATAATACAGAAAGCTGTGTCTAACTACATCAACCATAGAAAAGTAACATTTCATAGAACAGTTTAAGAGAAGCATACTGCCTGCTAGTAATTTAGGCAAAATCCTGTATCTGCATGTTTTGTCTCCTTGCTGCAAGTAATAAAGGGTGTCTAACCTGAACCTTATGTGAATTGGTCTTTGAAGTTTTTTCCTTTGACAGATTGGTCCCTCGAGCCAGAACCCTCACTTCGCCTCGGATCAGACGGTCCAGGTGGTTGAAATCGTACGGGGAAGAAACCAAATCGGTTCTTCTTATTTGAAAAGCCCTCCGACTGAATTGTCGTACAAAAGAGGCCAGCCACTTTCTGATCTGCGACTGAAGGACGGGTCACCACGAACCAGGTGATCAATCACGTAGGCTCAGGTAAGGTGAATATACTTTTTTCTGTTTTAGATCAGGGACTAGATTTGTATTGTTTTTGTCAAGACTGTGTTTTACAAGTCAGGGACAGAAAAGATTACTGTCTTGTCATAGATCAGGAGAAACAGAATAAGTAGGCAGTCATTCTGAAGAGACTATAACAAAATCCGTAGTACCACTTTAAAAATAAGAGAAGTTACGTAACGATCAAAAAAAAAGTGTAGAACAAAATGGGTAATAATTGCACAAAAAGACCCCAAAATCCGCCGTTAACCAATGACGCAAAATGCATGCAGTCGCATCGCGCTGACAACATTAAATATTATTCAAAATGGGTTAATAAATATGAATTCGATGGAAAATTTGAAAAATCCTCGCTTATAAAACTTGTCAAACAGCTCAAAACCGATTCCAAAGGTCGGGTAAAAAAGCAACGCCAGTTAGGAATTCCTCAGGCACTCAGGTGGATTGAGGAAGTAAACCGTAGGGAACAAAAGAACAACAATTCAAAAACAATGTTTTTAGATAAGGAGGACAATAACTTAGTAACAGCATCAGTCCCTCTGCCTCCCTTGCCAGAATATGAAGCAAGTGAACAGGTTAGTCCACCCCCATGATATTCTGTTGTCACTGAAAATTGAGACATTGTAAAAGTAAAACCATTTATTAGAGATCCCATCGTGACCAGGTCTCGAACACGGGCAGGTAACTCAAATGAAGGCATTGAGTTATATCAAATGGTTAAGAATTCACGATCTATGAGTGAAGAAGAAATATGCCCACTTATAGAAGTACCCAATCCTCAGGCAGGACAAGATGGTCAGGACCCAACTATTTTAGTGTATAGACCTTGGACTCCGGAAGATATCCGGAAAGCCACTGAGGGAATTCCTCATCCAAAAGTTAATTTTAGAAAATTCTCAGAAGATTTACAAGGAATGAGGCTGAGTTATAACTTAAATGGAGAAGAGGTAGAAAAAGTAGTTAGACAAATTGTGGGACCAGATTGGCACATGATTAGTGGCAACTGAAATCCCCGTGACGCTGCACAAAGATCCCTTCCACATAGCAGCACAGAACTAGACAATAGAGTAAAAGGTCTCGCAGACCGCATCTCTGAAAAATGGAAGCCTAGGGCAGACTGGACTTGCATTAATCAATGGATTCAACAAGAAGGTGAAACTATTGACCGGTATTATGCCAGATTATTAGAATGTATTAATAACCACTGTGGAATGCAGGTTCCTGAAGATCAAACACAAGATTCCCCATATGAACAGCATTTTTAAAAGGCAGTATTGCACCCATAAGCAGTTTTATTACAAAACACATGGTAGACCATCGTACAGGCAGGTTACAATCATTACTTGAATATGCTAGGCATGCCGAAAGGCATTTTAATAGCAAAAAGAAAAAGAAAGCTCAAGTATTTTCTGTAGAAGATGGAGCAGAAGTTTATGTAGTACAGTCCAGGAAAAAGGGCAAGAAAATGCACAGGGAAACAAACAATCTGATCAGCGATCAGAAGACTTTGAAGGGTGAAAGAAAAGGGGTGAATGTTTCAAATGTGGTAAAAAGGGACACTTGGCAAGGGATTGCAAGAAAAACAAGAAGGCAACCACAGAAGACAAGGAGGGTGAGGACTGACTATATGGTAGTCAGGAATCACTAGAAGGGGATAGCAGAGAAAGGACAAATGAGAATGTGATAGAGGGGGTAGAGGATGTGAAAGAAGAGCTAGAGGAAGTGCAAGAAGTTAGTGATAGTGAATAAAATGAAATATTAGACCTAGCTTTATTGAGCCTGGAGCTCTATTTAGCAGACACAAAACTAGAAGTTACACTCTTGGTAGAAGGGAGGGAAGTCAAATTCTTGTGTGACTCAGGGGCATCACGAACCCTGATACATCCCTCCAAACTGCCAGAAAATACAGAGTCACCTGATTACATACTGGTAAAAGCAGCTAATAGACAGCTGTATTGGGAGCCCCTCTCCCATAACATTGCAATAACTGATCCTGTTTCAGGATTGACTCAGAAAAGCAAAATTGTTGTTTCTGCAAAATGCCCAGTAAACCTCTTGGGCAGAGACCTCATGCAACTATTTGGTATAGCAGTAGTCCCAACCATGCAGGGTATGGAAGCACAGTGATAAATTGATACCTTTGCAGTGCAATCGAAGGGTGAAATGTTTTATTGGTACAGCCAGGACTTTGTTACAACTGGTCCAGGGACTGTGACCGAAGAGTTAATGAATGTAGCCATCAGCAAGTTCCCTTCCCTTGACATTGATAAGCAACACTTGTTGCACTGTACCCTGTATTATTGTAACACACCAGGACCTGATAAGGAATATGAGCAAGAATTGTTTAAAAATCATGCAAACAGATTGATATTACATAACCTGTACTGGGACACAGAAGGGAACAGTGTAGCCAGCTGCTCATTGCCCCAGGAGGTCTTTGCACTCTATAAATCTAATTGATTACCACATGTTAGCTTAACCAAGGACAAAAACATAGAATGGGCAGACCTAGGAGAAAAAGTCATGAGATGGGAGAAACAGACAGAATTAGAACTGTCAGAGCAGGGAATACAAATACAGAAGTTGAACTGGATAACTCAGACCCACCCAGCCGTGCACTTGCAGTGTAGCAAGGACAGCTGATTAGCACTCCTATTAAAGGAGGAAGAGAATGCCTTACAGAATATACCAGAAACTCTCTGGTCAACAGGAAAATCAGATGTAGGACTTATTCGTACAGCAGGACCAGTTACTATCATGCCAAAGTCAGCATTTAGACCTTAGGAAAAGATGCAGAGGCAGGAATAAAACCTATCATAGCAACTTTACTTAAGGAAGGGATGCTGGTGGAATCTCCAGATTCACCATGTAACACACCCTTATTTCCTGTTAAAAAAGCAAATGGAGAATGGCGTATGGTTCAAGATTTACAAGCTGTAAATGATGCAGTAATACCAAGGGCACCTACAGCGTCAGACCCACACACACTGTTGAATGATTTAAAACCTCAACAGAAATATTTTTCTGTGGTAGATATCAGCAATGCGTTCTTTTCGATACTGATACACCCTGACAGCCAGTATTGGTTTGCATTCACATTTCAGGGGAAAGGTATACATATACATGACTACCACAGGGGCATTGTGAAAGTTCAACAATATTCTCACAAAAAATGGCAAGCAACTTGGCGGGATTTACCCCACAAAGAGGCAATCAGATTTTACTTTATGTTGATGACATCTTGCTGGCGGCCCCCACCCAGCAAGATTGTAGAGAAGATACCATAGCACTATTATGATTTTTAGCCACTGAAGGACATAAGGTAAACAAAAATAAACTGCAGCTTTGGAAAAAACAAGTTGAATACCTAGGATATGTAATATCCAAGGAAGGTAGAACATTAGATGAGGACAGAAAAGTAGCAATTTTGCAATCACCAAAACCCACTACCAAGAAGGAAATGATATTCTTCCTGGGTACAACTAATTTTTGCCGGAGTTGGATTCCAAACTATGCCTTGGAATCTGCACCTCTGACTGACCTGATAAATTAAAAGCCTATGGCAGCACAGGATTTGTTACAATGGACACCAGAGGCAGAATCTGCTTTGTGCAAACTGAAACAGTTAATAGCGTCCTCATTAGTTCTGGGATTACCAAACTACCATAAACGTTTTTTCCAAACTGTAGATTGTAAGCAAGGTTATATGACATCAGTGTTAACACAACAGCATGGGGACAAGCAATGCCCCATTGCTTACTATTCATCACAACTAGACCCAATGGCACGGTCCTTACCTCACTGTGTACAAGCAGTAGTTGCAGCTGCAATGGCAGTACAGGATTCGGCCTCAGTAGTTTTATTCCACCCTCTCACTTTGAGAGTGCCTCATGCAGTTGTGATCATTTTACTGCAAGAAAAGGTAGCATATCTTTCCCCTGCTAGACATCTTTCCTGTATGGCTATATTGTTGAGCCAACCTCACATGACAATTGAACGATGCATGAATTTGAACCCTTCTACCTTGCTCCCAACCCCTGAAGATGGCACACCACACTGCTGCCTGCAGGTAGTTGAGCAAAAGACACTACCTAGAAAAGATCTCACGGATGTCCCCTTGGATAATGCCAAGGTGACATACTACGTGGATGGTTTGTGCAAAAGGGGTCCTGCAGAACAGAACCTGGTAGGATATGCAGTAGTCTCTGACACTGAGATTATAGAAGCAAAACCTTTACCACACAACTTATCTGCACAGGCAGCAGAATTGATTGCCTGACACAGGCATGTACCTTAGCAAAGGGTAAAAGTGTAAACATTTTTACTGACAGCCAGTACGCTTTTTCTACTGTACATGTTTTTGCGCAGCAGTGGAAAAAAATGATGAATGATAACATCTACTGGCAAACCTATCAATCATGCACAGTTTATTTTAGATCTTTTAGAATTGATTCAGTTACCTCAGAAACTAGCTATTTGTAAATGCACAGCTCACACCAAGCAACAAGATAAGATTTCAACAGGTAATGCGAGAGCTGATACAGCTGCAAAACAAGCAGCTTCAGAAGTATTTATTTTAAATGAGGAACTACAACCCTCTGAGATTTCAGACTTAGAAATGTTAAAGACAATGCAGACACTCACTACGCAAGCTGAAAAACAAAGATGAGTAAAACGAGGAGCAATTCTCGAAAAGGGGCTGTACATCTCTAAAGAAGGGAAACCGATACTACCATCTAGTTTGTTTGATATGCAGCTTTGTTGAGCCATGGGCAGTGCCATGTCTCAACAGGGCGGATGGTACAGCTGGTGAACCAGGTGTTCACAATGTACGGATTTACAAACTACTCTAAAAAATTTTGTTTATGTGCCAAGTTTGTAACAAACATCATGCACAAGGGGCGTTAAAGCCCAAGCAAGGGAGTTTCCCTACACCACCATATCCGTTTCACACTATCTGTATGGATTTCATAGAAGTGAACAAATGTGAAAATAAGAAGTATTGTCTTATCATTGTAGATATGTTTTCCAGATGGGTGGAAGCCTTTCCAACCAAAAATCCAGATGCAGTCACAGTGGCCAAAGTTCTTGTCAAAGAAATCATCCCTAGATTTGGCATTCCGGAAAGAATCTACAGTGACAATGGTACACACTTTGTAAACCAAACCATACAGCAGTTAAGTAAGCATTTTGGTATTTCTTTAAAAAAAAAATCATTGTGCATACCATCCACAATCTGCAGGGCTAGTTGAGAGGCATAATGGAATATTAAAGAATAAATTAAGAAAATTAATAGCTGAGACACGAAAGAACTGGGTGTATTGTCTGCCCCTGGCACTGTTGAGCATGAGAACTGTTCCGACTGCAAAGGGATTGACTCCTTTTGAAAAACTGATCAGAAGGGCTTATTATACATCCCAGTGGAAACTTTTCATGCCCACAGACCAGGAAGCTGACTATACACTAGCTGAATATATGAGAAATTTGTTGAATTCTAAACATCTGTTGCAGTCAAATTCTGTTTCAGATAAAGAACAAACCGAAACATCGGAAGTGGCAGTGATCCCAGGGGACTGGATGTGGATAAAGGCCATAAAAAAGAAAAATTGGACATCACCAAGGTGGGAAGGTCCATAACAGGTGCTTCTTTCGACACCCACTACAGTCAAGATAGCACAGCAAGCTTCGTGGATCCACCTGACGCACTGCAAACTAGTTAAGAACTTTGAACTGGACAAAAATCTTACCTCTCCATCGGGGCCTTCAGCACAAAGTCTGGCTACAAAGGGGGGGGTCAGATCAATAGGACTGTTCCATCTCAACCCCAGTGAAGAAACCATCGGTGCTGAAGGTCCTATTAGGGCAGAGAGTAAGAATGCATGTCTGAAATAAAAATGATAGAATCCAGAAAAATCCAAATAAAACTACTTGGGAGAGTCGGAGAAAACAGGAATGCAGAACAACCATTTCCTCAGAAGTATTGCATAATCATCCTGTTGACTGTACTAGTGACAATAATCTTTTTGTTGTGGCCATTCCCTTTCCCAGCCACACAAACTGAACTGAATAAATGTGGAGAGTTGCACGTAGAGTGGCACCCCAACTTCAACACTTACCAGGCAATCAAATATGCGTATGCTGAGACCTTCAATGTTTCGAATTGCTGGATTTGCACAGCTTTGAAAACAGCATATGGGGGGTTATTGTTAACTTCAGTCCCCTTAGGAGCCAACAAGACCTGGGAAAATTTAGTCTATGATACATCAGATGTTACATCACAAGATAAAGTAGCATTGCACTTGTCTGTTCGACAGAAGGGGACTGTGTGTTTTTACAAAAATGATACAGTTCAGGTGGGTTGGAGCAATTGCAATGTGACTGTTCCCTATAGATGCTACAATAAAACTGATAACACAGGATCTTATTGCAAAACAAACTATGATTCATTTTTTGAATTGATGCTCAAAACAATTGAGGAAGTAAAACATGATTCTGTTCTCTACAAACAACTGTCTATAATTGACAGAAAAATGTTTCACGCAGGACAAGTGTATGTTTATAGTAAAGTTACTACTAAAGTAGAAGACTGTTACTTTATATGTGGTAGAAAAGCATATAAATGGTTACCTGAGAATTGGTCCGGCAGTTGTTTTTTGGGCTACCTGGTTCCGGCGATACGACACACAGCAGTTTTACCTCAAGGGAAAATTCGGAATGTTCGAGAAATCATCAAGAAACCTGTCAATCCAGTGGGGCAAATCGATGCTAGCTGAAAAAACCATCATGCTGTGGGCGATGGACTGACACACATGGACTTGAGTGATACTGTTATATCGTGGGCAGGCATATTACCAGCATATGGAGCAACAAAATCGATCTGGGAGCTGAGAAAACTATCTAAACTTCTCGAAGTAATGAATAATGTGACCTTTTCCGCCCTAGAATTGGTGACTGATGAACGGAATGCCATGAGAACTGTAGTGCTTCAAAACCACATGGCTCTTGACTTCACCCTAGCGGTGAGAGGAGGTACTTGCACTTTAATCCAGGAGGAGTGCTGTTCGTATATTCCTGACCACAAACATGAGATAGACAATCACCTTGAGGTAATTCAGCAAGTATCGGCTATGACCAAGCCAGGACCAAATCCACTGACTGACTTTTTCCAGAGATTGTTTGGGGGGTGGGGCAGTATCCTGATGAACATCCTGATTGCCATCTATGTAGGAATGATCCTACTGGTGGTATGTGTTTGCTGCTGCATCCCCTGCATGAAAAGACTGATTAAAGACTTTATAGACATGTCAGTTTCAGAAACTTTATACCAAGGTGCTGAACTTGAAGAATTGTTTAAAAATTGAAAATGCTTTCATAAGTCTAAACTGAATGACTCTCTTAACTGAAAATCCTGAGTAGGAAGAGGGTAGGGGAAGAAAAAGAATTGTTTATGCTTATTTTGAAAGTGGAATAAAAGTATTAAAAGGGGGGAAATGTTAGAAAAATATGTATTAGTAATATGCATTCTTAGTGGATTTGAGGTTTAAAAAGGATTAATACATTTATTCTGTTCACACTGCATAAATCTGCAGAAGCTACATTCAAATCCTGTTATGTCATATGCACAGCTATGATCTGCTTATGCTTTGGAAATTAACAGGAAAGCATTTGATTTCTGCTAATGTCATGAAAATAATAATAGATGTTTCATTTCTACTAATGTCATGAAACTTAACAAAGAGTTATTGATTTTCTGCTTATGCCGTAAGAAAGTACACAGCTGCTGAAGCTATTGATAATGAAAACAAAGGCTGCTTGTTTGTATAAACTGCAGTCAGCATTACTTTTACCTAAGCTAGAAATGTACCTTGAAATGTAACACATATATATTAGAACTGCACAATTGAAGAATAGAAAGTTTGTAGTGAGCTAAAATAAAGCCCCAAGGCTGGGTTGTTTTTCTCAAATGTTTTTCATAAATCCAGTCATGTCAGCAGGAAGTCCAAGTAACATTTTCTATGTAACACATAGTGAGTTTTAAATCTGGACATGTCAGCAGGAAATCTAAGTAACATTTTCTATAGAATAATACAGAAAGCTGTGTCTATGTCAACCATAGAAAAGTAACATTTCATAGAACTGTATAAAAGAAGCATACTGCCTACTAGTAATTTAGGCAAAATCCTGTATCTGCATGTTTTGTCTCCTTGCTGCAAGTAATAAAGGGTGCCTAACCTGAATCTTACGTGAATTGGTCTTTGAAGTTTTTTCCTTTGACATGTATTATATTTGGTATATTGTATTTATATAACTAAATACCAGAGCTTTTTTTCACCAAGCCTCCACTGAAAATGGACCTGCTCCAGTCGGAATTTCCCAGTTAACAAATGTAAAATAAAATCAAATAAATAAATAAATAAATAGTTCTCCTGTCTGCAGCTAGGTATTAAATATACATTGTCATACTTTTACAGGAAAAATGCCACTCAAGGTGTCTGAGCCTGTACAGAGCACTGATAACACTTGAGTGGAAACTAGTATGTAGACCATGAAAATTTAATGATGATGTATTTACACAGGTAGTCTGAAGTTAGAAACAAATCAAGCAGTATTTACTGAAAACAAAGAATTAGCTTGTCAGGAATGATGGAAAGAGGGGATTTGCATGTATGGCTACAGCCTGGCTACTACTAGTGCTGGTGTTACCACAACTTCACTCTGCTGGGATACAATGCTGCTTTGCTTCTTCTCTCAACAGAAGTAAATGTTAGCACCAGTACCAAGATAAAAAGCAAGCCACAGCCTGTTTGGTGACCCACAGTCTTGTCCCAGATGATGCAATGGTCTGTAGGCTTGTTGTAGCCTTTTCTTGGTAGACACTCTGAAAAGCAACCAGACCACTCAGGAATCTTAAGCACAGACACTCACTGTCCAACCAGAAACAGTCAGGAATCAATGCAGTCTGCTCCTTCTTTCACTAGGAACAGAATATAAGCACAGATTCCAGTCTGTCACTATAAAGCAGTTACTATGCTTTCTGGTGATCAACCATCTCCAGGAAACAATATCCCTGTACTCTTTCTCTAATCAAGAGAAAACAGAAGTGCTAATCCCAAGACGACTACTGAGAGGTTGAATGTGGGCTCTCCAATAGGTGTTTAAAGCTAAGATGAAAAAATGGGTTAACATCCTTAACA
Organism: Protopterus annectens; assembly: GCF_019279795.1. Taxonomy (NCBI): domain Eukaryota; kingdom Metazoa; phylum Chordata; order Ceratodontiformes; family Protopteridae; genus Protopterus; species Protopterus annectens. Next base: position 1,910,386,603 of record NC_056732.1, read on the forward strand.
CTGCATTATGCACCAAGCAGTTAGATATGAAAGGGGGTAACCTACATTTTAGCTGTCTAAGTGCAGAGCTACTAATTTTAAAAGAGCAAGACAGGCTGAAAGGGGATGGGCACTTTTGTATTCAGGTTCTATGGAATACAGTAGGATGGCCAGTAAATTTAGATAGTTGAAGGGGAGTAATTTTACAAAATTATAATTTTGTACTTAATGACCCAAGCCAGTGCAAGGGTAGAGGGAAGGATATATATATATATATATATATATATATATATATATATATATATATATAGTCAAATTAGCATAAGGGACAGACAGCTAGAAAGACAGTTGTGTTTAAGAACACAACAGCAACAGAGTGAGAGGGTGAGAAAAATTCTGCCTGACTCACAAGAGACACAGCTGTGGTCTCTTTCCAAGTTTTAATATGCAATCAAAAGCAGAATAAAAGTAAGCCACTGTGTAAGGAAAACAAATCACTCTATACAAAAAAAAGAAAAATGCAATTAAGTAATACAAAATACAAGAAATCAAAAGCAAATTAACATTTCCCTCACAGAAAGCTATGGCAGAGTCTGGGTGAGCTTTTCCATTAAAGCTCTGAATTTTTTTATTTTACCCCATAAATGGAAGATTTAGTTAATAGCTCCACCCCCTCAGTTCATAAATAATCAACCTTAATTGGCCTGTTCTGACTTCTGTGTGACTCCTTAATTAAACTGTTCTAATTTCTGTCTGACTCACAAGAGACACAGCTGTGGTCTCTTTCCAAGTTTTAGTATGCAATTAAAAGCAGAATACAAGTAAAAGTAATTTACTCATTGACAGGTACATGTGTTCAGACAGGATTGTATAGACTTTGACTTTATGGCTGCCAATAGTCACTCTTTAATCTGTTTATGAAATGTGAAATTGTGTGACATTATGTTTGAGATATTTCAGTAAATGGATAGTTTTTATGTTAAACAAGAAAAACGAAAAATAATGTTTGTCCCACAAGGGATATGTTTTTACCTGCCATGAACATTAGGAACAAAATTAAAATCATCTGTTCTTGGCAGTTTAAAACAGATGAAGTTTCAGAATACAAATTTCAGGAGACTAGGGATAACTGTTAATACTTTTACAAAAAAAGGTGGATGAGGGACATTTATGAGCTAAGGCCTAGGTAATGTACAGGAAAAAAGCAAATATTAATGGTAAATGCAGAGCAGTGATGGCATTTGCTCAATTCAATGAATAGAAAAAGCATATTCTTACAGAAGGGGAGTCTTAAAGACAGGGACAGATTATTTTGTGGCAGTTGCTCTGCAGATGAAAGACATTCCCTGGGATTCAGTAAACTCTGTGAAGGCTTTGCTCGAAGCCTACACGGAGTTTACATATGTCTGCAGGGATGCGTGGTGATCAGCAGTGCTGACTGCATATTCATGCTGTGCACCACACTTAAATGTAACTAAGCGAGGTTTCAGGGCTGGCAGCAGTATTGCCTGTCAGGAAACCATGTAAGTAAATATGGATAGCACTTCTGTTTAATTTAGAGTACTGCAGGTCTGTGGTTTTGCTCGGAATGCCAGTGATCACCAGAGCTTAACAAAAAGCTCTCAATCTCTTAGTGCAAGACATCTGGACAAAGACCAACATAATGGGGTAAAAATGACCCAGAAATAGGGACATATTTGACATATTTTCTCTTTAGAAATGTGCTAGTATAACCAGGGGTTTGTGTTAAGATAAATGTTCTGAAGGATTTGAAGTCTGAAACTCAAATGTATGCAATTATTGAGTCACATCAGTCCTGAGATCATCCCAATGATATGGCTGAAAACAACATGTTTGATAAGGAACACATATGGACATTCCATGAAAATCTGGACAGTTAAGAGTTATGATTGTTAAATGGTCCAAACACAGTACAGGACTGTGTATCTGCAGTGCAGATTACTGTGAAATCCCATTCCTGGCATTCTGTGTTGAAGTTGCTTAAATTATCTGTAAGGGTACATGGACTGCCATGTAAAATAAACACTCAGAGAAAGTTTGTGTATTGAACAAATGAATTGTAGGAATGAACACAAGAAAAGAGGCCAGATGGAACAACCTAGGGCACAGCAGATGAGAGCATGTCAATGGAAGACTGCTATAGCAGCAACACCAATCACATATCAATCTGGTACAGTAGGGATTGCACATGAAAGAATCTAAGTATGGCATTGATTGACTACAAAAAAGCATTTGACAGTATCCCACATTCATGGATAAAAGAGTGCTTAAAAGTGCAAGATACACCTAACACTGATAAACTACATCACACCAACCATGAAACAGTGGCAAACCACTCTGCAATTAAGCCATGCTAAAGGACAAATTATTATTCCAGGGATAAAAGTCCAAAGGGGGATATTCCAGGGTGACTCTCTGTCACTGTTGCTCTTTTGCCTTGCCCTTAACCCATTAAGCTGTCTGCTTAACAGATTAGTTCATGGCTATAATTTGGCTCCCAGAAAGCAACAAAGTGTAAAGACTTCTCATCTTCTCTTTGTTGATGATTTACAACTGTATAGGTCATCAGATGAGGAACTGAAAGCACAACAGCAAATAGTCAAAACATTTTCAGATGATGCAAGAATGTCATTTGGTCTTGATATATGTGCAAAAACAACCTTTAAAGCAGGAAAGCTGCAGCACCAAGAGAACATCAGTTTGGGACAAGAATGTGATATAAAAAAACTTGAGCAAGAGGGAATGTAGAAATATTTGGGACTTGATGAAGAGTGAAGAATAAAACATGAAAAAATGTGAATAAAACTTTTGTAAAGAATATTTTTAGAAGACTTAAATTAATCTTGAAAATAGCATTGACGTCTAGGAACAAAATTCAGGCTATAAACTAATTTGCTCTTCCTGTCCTAACTTACAGTTTTGGAGTGACTGGCTGGCCCTAAATGGTGTTGGATTGATTAAATTGGAAAACAAGGATGCTTCATGCTCATCAAATGATTTATAAAAATCAGTGCATACCAAGATTATATATTCTCTGTTGCGAAGAAGGTATGGGCCTCCTTGAAAGTGATTACATATATAGATCTGCAATCATGGGAATGTATACATATCTGCTGACCTCACAAGACCCAAACATAGTGAGAGTTTTGAAACATGAGGAGTATAAATCTAAAATGACTTCCCTTCTTAGTTTAGCAGAAGCATATCGGTGTCAAGCAGGAATGGAAATCAAACCTGAAGCAGATAAAAATCAGGCAGCAACTGAATGTGCCAAAAAACAAAAGAAAGGATATAAAATGAAGGATCAGATGAGAAAGCAAAAAGTGTGGAAAATGCATAAATATAGTTGCAAGTTTAGAAAACTCCTCCTCCTCATATTGTTCAGGACTTAACAAAGGAATGGTTAAGGAGAGGTGAATTCAAACCAGAAGATGAAAGATTAATATTGGAAGCCCAAGATAGTAGGCTAAGTTCAAGTTGGTTTACAAAGTTTATTGAACATGTGGAAGAAACAGACAAATGTAGGTTTTGTAAAATAGAATTGGAAACAGTCACACAACTTGTTTCTGGTTGTGATATACTAATGGCAGAAGGACTGTATACTGAAAGGCATAATAATGTAGCAAGATTTTTGCAAAGGGGATCGTACAAACATTATAACACTGAAGTAGCTGAAAAACACTAGAAAAATGAGGCACAAAGCACCATAGAAAATGCTAATGTCTACATCACATGGGATCACCCATTACCAACAGTTCAAAAGATAGATGTGAGAAAACCAGATATAGTGGTCCACGTAAAGGAGAAAAAAGTAGCACTGATCATTGAAATCGTTACACCCAGTGACTACAGTGTCTTGCGTACAAAGAGAGACAAAGTCATAAAATATCAGGATTTGCAGGCAGAAATGAGAGGGATGTGGAAGAAAGCTACCCAGACAGTTCCAATACTAGTAGTAGCAATGCGTCTTATAAAAAAGAATCTACAATTTTATTTAGATATGTTACCGGTACATATAGCTCCATTTGAATTGCAGAAGGAGTCATTACTAAGCACACGGCTGGTGCTGTGAAAAGCACTTCTGGCTGACATCAAAGACTGAAACAATATTAATTTCATGAAATTGAGCAAAACTTTGACTTATGAATGGAGTCCATTCCTGTCATGGTATTATACACCCAAACG